>NC_059073.1:128792836-129136988 GCF_020497125.1 Mauremys mutica
AACATGGGCATCTTTCCTCTAACTGTGTTCTATGTAAAGTCTTAGTCATTATCCTGCCTCTGTTTTTCATATTTAAGGGACAAAGTTAGGGTCTGAATTGTTTGTCATCATAATGAATAACCAATAGCATGGTGCTGTTTAAACCCAGCCATTGCTTCATTAGCACAGGTGTTTAGTACTCATCTTTTTATCCAAAATTTGGTTTTCTCACATTTAACTAGAAGATATATTCAGGTAGCCACTTAGAACCAAGTGCTCTCCCCTTACTACTCAAAACTGTGCAGAAGCCCTGTTTGTTGTATAACTGTTCTCCATCACACTTGTTGAAAATTTTCATGGAAGTGAAATTGCACAATATTTTGTTTGAGAAAGACCAAAACATTCCCAACAGTGAAATATGCCCTCAATTTTTCAGCAAGGCTGGGCTCCACAGATAAGGAGCCCGGGAGCTTGGGAGATCCAGATCATAAGTGTCCTGCCAGGTGGGCTGCCAAGGAGCCAGGTGGGGTGGGTGAGCTAATAGGAAACTAGGTCAGAAACGTGCCTGGTTACCTTGAAAAGATTCATTAAAAGTGACATTCCCATGGGACATCTTGCTTTTGCCACCTCACTTTCTCGGACTGAAAGATATTCTATTAGAAAATTTGCAACCAGTTCTATTAAGTGCCCAACTTTCAATGCCTGTAGAGGGATATCATAAATCAGATAACAAAAGCAGACAATTTTAGAGCCAAATGTGCCTTCATTTTTTCATCTCATGTAGTTTGCCATATTCTTTCAGTTCTATATTCTTTCCTGTTCCATAGCTTTTTCATTCAGCGTGACATCTTCTATATCAATGTTTCCCAAACTTGGGATGCCGCTTGTGTAGGGAAAGCTCCTGGAGGGCTGGGCCAGTTTGTTTACCTGCCGCGTCCGCAGGTCTGGCCCATCGTGGCTCCCACTGGCCGCGGTTCGCTGCTCCAGGCCAATGGGAGCTGCTGGAATTGGCGGCCAGTATAAAGAATAAAGAGCTTCTATTGCTCAGGATGTCATCCTGCACCTCTTTATGAGCATCACACTTTGAATGATTTAATAAATGGAATATTAAGTTACATTTCTAAAGACTTGTAATTTTGAAGTAGGCAGAAGATCTGAAGAAGGGCACACATACTTATGGGCAACAGCTGGTGACAAAGGGAACAGCTGGTAGTTGTCAATGGCTGGTGATGACAATAGCTGATCAGAGAGACTTCAGTGTTTGATGAAGAATAAATCATCACTACTGTTTCTGAAGACTGAAAATACAGTCAGTTAGAGCTATTATTGTTGGATTGTCTCCTATTACAAACCTGGAGCATGATTGTGTACTTATTCACCTAGTCCTAGGAGTTGCTGCAAGAAATGGTTATGCTGTAGAATTTTGGATTGTAGATCCATATTTTATCCATTACTATTTCTATCATGGCAGCACCCTAAAACCCCAGTTAATCAAACTATCAGTATGATAAGTACTATTGAGAGGAAGGATGGTGCAAGGATTAGGTCTTTAGATTAGGATTTGGGAGGACCATTTCCCTGCTCTTCCACAGCTAATGGGGGATGCCAATGGGGGGTGGGACTTGCTAAACCCTTCTCCTCTCTAGGATATATGCTTCTAACTCCAGGCTTCAAGGACATGCTAATCTCTGTTTAGGGATCAATGAATAGGGACACTCCACCTGGAGTCAGATGGTTTAGGCATCTAATGCACTTCTGGAAGGAATGAGTTAGGTGTCTGTCTCACTTCACATAAAACAGTAGAAGGTGGTGGTGGTGCCCACCTTGTGACTTTTAGTCCTGTGGTTACCATATTAACATGGGATGTGGAACCCCAGGTTCAATTCCCCCCTCTCTGGCAGAGGGGGAGATTTGAACAGGGCTCTCCCATGTCTCAGGAAAGTGCTCTAACCACTGAGCTATGCGATATTCTGATGTGAGGCTCCTCAGTCTCTCCTGTTGATGCCGTTTCAATGGATTAAAAAAAAACCAGAGGAGTAATTGGAGCAGGGGAAGTGGACCCTGGGTCTATTGCCTCTTGCGTGTGTGTATGGGGGGAGGGGAAGGAGCCCTAACTACTGAACTACTGAGTCATCCCCATTCTCTCTCGTTCCCTCCCCTGACCCAATGACAGTTTCACTGTGGATAAATACTTAAAGTCATTGGGCCAGAGAGAGACAGATAGAAATAAACATTAACCATGCTAGCCTTGAGGAGGGGCAGGGAGTGGGTTATCCGCAGACAGAAGCTGACACTCAAATTGACAGAGGGAGCATGCTGCAAGCAGAACAAGCGGGCTCCAGCTCTTCTCCCTGAGCTATGACTATCAAGAAGCTAAGCTTAGGAAGGGTATTGGAGTCTAGTCCTTTCATTGAGTTAATCAACATTGCTTTGCCTAAATGCTTTGAGAAATGAATAAATAACACTTTGTTTTGAAGATGCTGTTCCTTTGTCACTGCCAATGTGTATTCTGCCAATCGCCTAACGGGAAACTCCTACAGGTCCAAAACCAAATTGGGTCTGTGTTCTCAACACAGTTGACAACTGGGGGGACTACAGTCCAGAGATACCTGCTAAGAGTGCTTGATCTAAGAGTGGTTCCACCCCTGAGGTGCAGGAAACTAGGTCTGGCACCTGAGGGGTGCCCTCAGAAGAGTCTAAAAGGGGTCTAAGGCACAGGTTACCCTATGGCCTTGTCACCGGGTAAACATTCTTTACAAACTCCATCATGTAAAACACAATTCTGGGCATGCTCTTAGAATTAAATGCTGTAGTTCTTACAGACAACCAAATATGCTGGAACAATGTGCACAGCTGCTTACGGTGTAATTCTAAACCCTGTCCTATACTCTTCATAAAAGGGAGGGCCAGGGCGGACAGGGGCCCAGTCTTAACCTTGGTAAATATATTTATTACCTTTAGTGACCCTCTCCCTTCCTCTGTGTGGAAAAGCTACACTCCTTGACTGGGTATTTTATTCATTTTGATTTATAACTAAAAGAAAATAAAGTACTTCCCCTGGGACGGTTAGAGGCCTTTGTTAACATTTGAGTGACAAAAAAAAAATACAGCAGAGAAGAAATTAACCAACCAGTGATAACTGATTCTAAACAATACCACTCCATACCTACAGATACCAGCCTTTCTTATATTTGTTTCCCAAAAGCCTGGATAAAGAAATAGGCCTTAAAACACCAATTACGGGAAACAAATTTGGGCTATTTCAGTGTTAATTCTGAAGTGAAGGCTAATCCTAAACGAGTGGTTCCCTTATGGAGAACGCTTTACTGGCAACTCTCTCTTTTATATTGAGGGGCTCTGGTTCAAGGACTTCTGCTCATCCCAGATGCAGGAATAGCACCTGGGAGGGGTGTCAGTTAAATAGATTACAAGCCACTTAAGGCTTTATAGATAAAAATAGTTCTACGTTATTTAAACTTCTTCTGGAAACCTATACATTATCAGGAGGGCATGGGACCTGAAGAGGCTGCCTGAATTACTAAAGCTGCTCCTAAGAAAAGGTGTTCTAAGATTATCAGAAGTATCCCAAGCAGATAGATATTGAACTATACTGCTCCAGAGAATCTGAGAGATATTTCAGGGGCTGGGTACAGGCTGTCTATTGTAAATTCTAAAAAAACCCACCCATCTAACCTCAAAGCCTAAACAAAGCCTCCTGTCCTGCACAAACTGCACTGGTAAATCATCCCCAGATGATTTGCCAATAGATTGGGAACTCTCATAGATGTAAGCCTCCCCGCCACCCCCCCTACCCACCAATAGTTCTTGTATTAAAACCCATAAACCAACCGAAGACCTTAAAATGTCAGGAAAAATACAAACTTTCAAATAAAATCTGATACCTTGTAATTAAAAATCTATAAATGCAATCTCATTGAAAAGCAATGAAATAGGATTTTTCAGTTTTACCTTCCCAGGATTACAGTGAATGATTTCTCTCCCATAAACACCAACATATAAATTAAGGAAAGTTTCCCAAATCTCTAACATTTACAGTGCATTTGTCATTTTACTTTAAACAGCAGATGTTTGAGGAATCACTTAATGATCTCACCACATGTATTTAACAACTCTAAACAATTCACACTGTTAACACAGCATCATAGCCTTGATAATTCAAACAAACTGGCCTACTAATGATAATTTCAGTAAATTCATTGAAGACTAGCTAGATGATATATGAATTAGACAATGAACTATTTGACACTTATCTAGAGTAATTTTTCATGGTTTTTCATGATTAAAGATTACACTGCCACCACCACCAAAAATATTTAAGATATTCTCATGCTAGATCCTAAACCTGAGAATAATTTTAATATAAAAATGTACGTTCTAAATTCTCTGTCTCAAGCAAGACAAGTTAGAAAGACATGGATTATACAAAGCAGCAGAACCTTGCCTTTTAAGAATTCATAAGTTAGTTTCTCTACTACAATCCTTAATGAACACTGATTTATAACCACATTTAGTTACATAATCTAGTTATGAAGCAGATCCTTGGTCTTCAGCACAGCTTTTCCAGCCTCCTCTGCTCATTTTCAATACTAATGACAAGCAATTAGCATGTGGCACACACTGGCCCACTGGCAAGAGGCTCAAAAAGCCTAACAGGACGATTATGACTGCATAAGAGTAATCATACACTGATGGGAACAAGACATTCTTTTAGCAATTCTTCTATTCCCTGGTAATAAGCAATTGTTTTAACACAGTCAATTGGTTTGATAGTCTCCAGCACTAGTAACGGGTAAATTTGTGCATGCGTGAGGTGGGCTGAACGTGTGATTAGAATGAGAGAAGAACAACTAACAAAGAAAGAATGGGAGGAAGAGGACAGCAAGAAAGGCATGAAAGACTGAGGATACGATGTAAGGAATGTGAAGAGAAGTTCGAAGACAAAGTGACCTGGAACTCTAAGACCTAAGAACCTGTGCCATGGACTGGAAGGAATGGCAAAGAATTGTGGGCACCTCTGACCCTGTTCAAATGGGAAAAAGTCAAGAGGTAAAGTGGAGTCTGAAGTCCAAGTTACAAAATTCAACACCTTCTGTTGTGGTAAACGTTATACCTCTCAAAATCAAAATCTGCCAATAATGCCTTCTAATTTAATCACAATGACTTAAAAAGCACCACAATGAAAACAAGAAAAATAAGCAGTAACTAAGTTAACAAGGTGCAATTTCCTACAGGGCCAAATTCAAAGAAGATGCATAATGTGGTGTAAATTAAACCTCCCTCTCTCTTCCTTGCACTCTGTTATTATTTTGACTGCTCCTAAAGGTACCAGAGCAAGTGCCCCATTTTACTAAACATTCAACACCCATAGAACAGAAGACTGACCTTGCACAGAAGACTCCCTTAGAAGTTTTGATTTCAACCTTGCTGTCGTATAAAATATTTTAAGGGCTAGGTCCTGTAAGTTGCTTTGCCCACGTGATGCTCCCTGTTGAAATCTCTGGATCTGTGTGAGTGCAGAGGTTCATTATGGTAGATCCATTTGCATTAGTTAGTCATAGACTGATGTAATTTATGCACCAGGAGCTGTGCAGAAAAACACCCCTTTAACATATTTTGTGGCAACAACTTTGCCTGTGATCAGCAGTGATTTTAAATGGAAAGTTAGATGAGAGGTGCCCTTCAACTAAAGTTACTTTAGAAATGACCTTGAGTTAAAAACTTATTGTTGAAGCCCATTAAGAAGAAATCTTAGCTTAAATTAATTTAACCTGAAAGCTCAGCAGAGCGACATACTCAGGCCCATAGCCAGACAAGTTAAGTCAGGGAGGCTTTTGGGCAGTGTAGGATGTAAAATTAATTAAATCAGAAAGAGGAGCTCCAGAGATCCCCTACCCTGGAAAACTTTGAAATGCCAGATACTAGTGGAAGAACAGACACAAAATGTAGCATATTATATTGACTAGGTTTTAGCTATGAAAATTTCATTGGTTATTGGGATTGTGACAAATAAGATTCCTATTCTTTTCTTCCTTTTTAACCCCTTTTGCTCCCCCTCATCTGTCCTTTTTCTTGTCTCTTTCCTATCCTCCTCTCTGCCTCCCTCCGTCCTGCCACTTCCATCCCCTTTTCCTCTTCTCCCTTCTCCTCTATTATACTTTCCCCTTTCTGCTGTTTCACTAACTTTTTTCACTAGTTGCCTTCTCCTGGTTCTCCTCATCTCTCTTGTACTTGGATTTATGTCTGCATGGCTTAAGCGTACACTATCCATTAGAGTGCTGTGGTACATACAAACATTGTGAGATGGCAAACACACCTGCAAACCTAACCTAGATTTGTACAGATTAATTACTTATGAGTAGTGCACCTTCTAGTATCTAGATTTCTACCCTTTGGAACATAGTATGCCTCATATAACTACCACACTGAAATGTGTACCAGGATTGGCAATTCAAAAGAACACACTTTAGTTTACACTGCAGGCTCCTTAGGGCATGGATTATCTGTTTTGTGTTTATACAGCTCCACAACTGCGGCTCCAAGGTGCTACAGTAAAACAAATCAACAAACAAAACAATAATTTATAATTTAACTCTTTCATGGTTTGAAACCAGGCTGGTTTAGAAGCTACCATCCCACCAGCTGAGACCATTAGTATTAATTATTTATTAATTATTATTATTTGTATTACCAGGGTGCCTAACAGCTCTAGTCATGGGGAAGGACCCCATTGTGTTACGTGCTGTACAAAAAGACATTCCGTGACCCAAAGACCTCTGGAAGGCTCCTAGTACCAGTCCTTGATCTGAACTTGGGGTAGAAAGCTGGCGGCAGAATGTTTTCAGTGGTGGCCTCTCAACACAGAGATGTTTCCATCACTGATTTGGCAAAGACTACATTTCTTAACCTTCAAGATATGCTGCAAAGTTGGCTTATTTACTCAAACTTTCCCTGAGTCTGTCTTCATCCCATTTATAGCACTGTTTGGAGGTTGAAGATCTGTTTTTAAGTTAATTTATTTCAGTCATTTTATTATGGATTTCAGTGTAGTGCGTGTGATTATTATTTTACTAATAATCAATAACTATCAACAATGGAAAAAATCTTTATTATATGCTGCAGACTAAAAGTATCTCACCACTTTATAGATGGGTAAAATATATACCACCATTTTGGTGCTGTTCTTGTGAGCGTACAACTTTGGACATGTACTTTATTTTTCAGATGGGACAGTTACTTAATATTGTACCTTGTAGGAGGAAAAGTTCATAAAAAGCAGAATAAGGAAGCTACTATCTAAAACCTGACTGCTTTTACCAAGTAAGACTCCACACTTTGAGATCATAAAATAGAGAACGTTGGTTCTCAAAAAATTACAAATAATTTATCAAGGATATGATGCATGAAAGGTATGGCTTATAGTGCAATAAAATTTAAGCATTGGAACGACACAAGATAAGTCAATGTGATTAAGCCAAGATGTAAGTAGCATAAGAATGAAAAAGATCATTAGCGGCATAAAGAATTTAGTAAATAGGATGATTGGACAGATTTTCTGAAGAAGCTGAAGCCAGCGAAATAGAATAATTAGAGACACTATTACAAATGAGTGTTAAAACAGTAAGCATCTTAACTAACAATGATTACTTCAAGTATACATTGAATATAGATTGCGAAACTAAAGATTGCTTCTCTTTTGAAATTGAAGAACTCTTGAAATACATTTCTGATACTCAGTTCATTTGGAGTGCATGTCTAACTCAAATATTTATGGGTTTATAATTTACGCAAAGAACTGACTTTTCTATAAGATGATCTTCCAACAGTACGAGTTGTTTAATTTCCAGAGGCTATGGTACTCCAAGGTGATGCAGCTCAACAACTGTAGCAAAGCCAAAGTTCAGCATGCTATGTGAGCCACCTGGTATCCAGAAACATAAGACACAAGGATATCAATGTTAGCATAAATCTAAGAACCATGTTATCAGCAGAATGGTCAGAATCCCCAAAGGACTCAATTGGCAAGCTGCTCGGAAGCTCAGCTAAACCCTGTTGTACACGTTGCAGGTATTAACAGTGATACAAAGCATTACAGGCACTTGGAGTGCCTATTGGTGTAGCAGAGCTCCCACTGTGCTTCAACAGGAATGCTGCTATACCAACAGTCATTTCCTCTGTGCCACCAAAGGGGTTTCCTAGCTCTGGGTATTATGGGTCATCTTTGCCAATAAGGTCTTCAGTGAGATGTGACCAGTCAAAATGTTTCCATGCTCCTGCTGCCCTATTTAAGGTGAGTACATTCTCTGCCCAGCTCATTCATGATTTGGGTGAAAGGATTCAAGCTGAAGAGTTTGCTGCAAGGGAATCTGCTACCCATTGTGCCTTAAAGGCCAGGCATGGAAGAAGGTCAATGCATTCACAAGGACATATAAAAAGGAGGGAGTCTTTGGGCTTGTAGGAGGAGGAGTGTAGCTGTTGATGGCAGAAGGAGGGCTGAAAATAGGTTCTGGAAGCTCAACACAACACAAGCTCTAACCCAGGCTAAATCTGAGTGAGTGCACTTCAATGCAAATGTCTCACTCAACTCTGCTGTAGTAACATCGCTGAATGACATTTGCACAGCTTCCAGGGAGCTACCTTATACTTTCTGCTCATCATTTTTATCGTATGCCAGCTTCACATTGAGGCCATTATGTGACACGCCGTTGGCTTGTGTGTAGAACCTCCAGCAATCTGGCTTATTGCGGAAGAGGTATTAAGCCTATTACCCAGTGAGAACTGAATGCTCCTTATATAAAATGAGCAGGGAGTTCAAGGTTCTTGTAATCCAGCACCAGTATTAGCCAAGACTCTGCAGACAAATACTTAAACATCACCCTCAGCTTTTCTTTTTTAGCCTCCTTCCTGCAAAGAAATAAGAATGGCCATTTTTTTTCTTATTCAGGAGTTAAGCCTTTGTCTATGATAACAGATTCCCCAGGAGCAAACACACACTACAAACCTGGTGATAAAGAGCTCATGCTACATACAATTCCTGATAAGTCTGGTGCCCTGATTGTGGCCTCTGTCACAATCCGATACATAGTTATGGCTCTGTATGGCCAATTGTCGGTCCACGGCCATCTTGTCCTGTTAAAAGGACAAGGCAGCCTCCATCTTGGACCAGGTTCTTGTTGTATAGGAGAGGGCAGAGACTCAATCCTGCCCAGCAACACTGGCTGTGTATGCTCTCCTGTGTTTTTGTTCTTTTTCTCTCCTGCTGGGCCATCTAAAGGTCAGGCTAGTTCTGTGTGTGAAGGCCTGATTCTGCCCGGCAACCTGTTTTTTTTTAGGTCAGTCATCTGGAGGTCAGGTTAATTCTGCCCAGCGACTCACTTTCCCGCTCTTTTTGGACCCAGTCATCTAAGGGTCAAGTTTGTTTACGTGTCAACTCCAGTGTGCCGTGTGCAAATCCTGCAGACGTGGGGTGGCAACAGCTCGAAGCCTGAAGGGAGGAGGGACCAGGGAGCCAATCAGATGCTGACACGAGGGAGTGAGACCTTTCTATAAAACTAGGTTTCCCCCCAAAATTTGTGTGGAGTATCCGCGTGTTAGCTGAAAGAACTGATCACTCTTTCGGCCAGGGTCTCCTCCCGGTAAAGTGCACTCGTGTCGTATCGTTTGGATTCGTTGTCGTTTGGACCCGATCCCTGTCAGCTCGTCATGCTTCTAGTGTCTGTTCTGCTTATATATACTCTTTAGTATATGTTATTTTTTCCCTTATATTTTGAATAGGACAAACTGTGTGAATAAGACTTCCAGGAGCAAAGGTTGCAGAATCAGTCCTAAATTGAATTTTAATTGCATGAATACCCACAATAATTAGTAAGAGGAAGGCATAGTCTCCTGTTCTGCTTCTCTTTCAAGTTTCAGAGGGTTATTCAAGTCATTCTCTGAGATCATTCTTCAATATATAAATTTAGAGTGCAGATGTACCAAAATCTTTGACAGCCTGGGGATGTCCATCTCAAACTGGAATTTGGATAGGAAAAAACTATTTGCTTCCTTCTACTAGCAGCAGAATTTTCCCCCTCTCTCTTTAATACTATAATAGTATCAATATCCACAAAAATATAGTCAGTGAAGTCCTAGCCCTGTTATAAAGAAGAATAAGGGAAAACTAACTGGGAGTGTTATGCCGCTTCATGTGATGTAAACTGACACGAAGCATGTGAGACATATTGTAGTGTTGAACATAAAGAGCATAAGGGTGGGGAGAAGAGAGAGATCATGGCCCAGATTCAGCCCTGCATTCAGGTCTATAGGCTGCTCTGACTTCACTAGGGGATTAGCCGGGAGTGAAGCCAGCCTATGATTGGAGGAGTACAAAGGGTCTTTAAAGCAATCCATGCACCCTTCACTCCTATGGGCTCTTTGGCTTCAGTTCAAGATCCAGGCTCATCTGTCTCCTAGCCACAGTCATTCATATTCTAGGCAGAAATAAATCAAAACTGTTGTTTATTATACTAATTATTAAGAGGTGGAAAGTCATGCTAGTTGACTACAGGCAGGGATAAAAATAGAATATAGGAGTGTTCCCATTAAAGGTGATTTGGTTTGGGGGATATTGCTATTCTGGCCCTGAGCGTCTTCTCACATGTGTGGCTGTCACTATTCTAAGTATCATCATTTGAAATATATTGATAGACAAATAGAGCCTGATTTGTATTTATGCTAAAATCATTTTAAGGCCCTTTTACTCTACCGGAACAGTATAAAGTGTGTGGAAATATAACTTACTCTGACTTTAAGACCCTTTACATTGCCAGAGTGGTGTAAAACAACTTTATTGTAGATGATATCAAGCCCATTGCACCTCTTGATTTATATTAGTAACAGGATGCTGCCAAAGTTACAAGTTTCTGCTTCCTGGCAATACTGTACTTGGTATAAAAGTAAAGCAGGGGCAGAAAAATCATTTGAGGAGAAAATAGTCTGAGGGAGCTAAAAATATGTTGTAAGTGAAAGCAGGATGGAACTAAAAACAAGAGACAGAAACATCCCTAGTGAAGGGTTAAAATCCATGTGCATTTTATATAACAACTTGGTATATGGATTGTGCCAGCTCTTTCTCAGACCCAAAGTCCAGAGTTTGGTCAAGAGACCAGAGGCCTAGCAAATAGTGATTTGCTAAGAGAAAGCTGGGGTAAACAAGATAACTGCCTTTGCTAAGATATGCTTGGTCAGTAGAAATGCCAGATGTTGAAGCAATAACTGAATAATTATGTTTCATCTAATGTTTCAGATTGAACAAAGGATCCCTGTTCCTATTGTGTCAGTCTCTTCTGTAGGGAACGTTCTTCCCACAGATCGAACCTTGAGTTTATGAAAAATTGGCACATATCAGTATAAGATATGGCATCCTTCCACCTCCCTTCCCAGGGACCAATGCCTGCCTTAAGACATAAAGGGGACAATCTTTATTGTCATATAATTTCACTGTTTCTTTGCTTTAACCCCTAGGAATGTACCTGTTGGACAATCAAAGGAGTTGCTCCATTCCTATGGACCCCAAATCAGAATTCAACATATATATTTTATACTAATAACATTTTATCAAAGTATTAATTAAACGTTAACTTGCTAACTTGAGACCATGGGCGGAGACATTATGTAATCTTTTAACCATTGGCTAACGTGCTATCCTGTCTTGCTGCAAAACTTATCCCGGGGTGTGGAACTGCCTACCCCATCACTTTCCCCAACCCATGGAAAATCTATATATTCTATTGTAATCAATTGATTGACAGTATCTCTGAGCCTAATAAGCAAGGTGACACTCCGCCAGTGCTGTGTGTAATAAACTCCTATGCTTGACCTCTACATGGTGTGCATTTATGTCCTTCACCTAGTAATCAAGGGCTTTTAAAGCCCTATGGTATCTCAGCATGACCTATTGTTCATATTCTAAATGTGAGATCTGTTGATTCTGAGTGTAAATATCCATTCATATATGGATAGATTGCATCCATTGGATGCAAACAAAGCCATCATATCTATTTATGTGGAATACACTGTTTATATTTATATGGACTTTTAGTTTGGGATGCAGTCCAGCAATCCCAGATGTGGCATAGCCATATAGCTGAAGTATATGTGTTGATTCTGCCCCTGAGATCTGTGTATGAAGTACAGATCCACATTCACATCTCAACATGTCCTTACCCAACTAGGGCTCAGATAACTTCATGGCACCATCCCCTACACACTGGAGCTGGTTGAAGGCTGTCGGTGTGGGTAAGTAGTTTAAATTGGGGTGTGTGAGGCTGGCTGAGAAGGATGTTCATTGGACTGCCTACAGCCAGAACTTGATTTGGGTACCTAATGCACACCCAATCTGCAATAACTTTCCTATGGATCCTCCCCACCAACCTCTGGGAAAAAGCAGGACTGGGAAAGTCCCTGCCTGCAGTTTAGCATTGAAGCCATACCACCAGGGTAATGGGGAGGCTGCTGGGTGTCAACACCACTACAGAACCTCAAGTGGTAGCCTCCAGTTGATCCCCTGGAATGTGCCAGATTCCAGGGCACTAAACTCCGCCCCCTTCTTTAAGAATCTTCACTGGGAAATTACTGTGGAGTTTCTCTTTTACGTCCCTCTCGAGCTTTAAGCATGGAAGGAGGATGCTCTGAATTATTTTGTATACATTTCTCCTTCTGTTATGTAAATGAGAATTTTTTAAAGCTCATTACAAAATTCATCTGGGACTCTGAATCTGAGGTACATCAAGTTTTAGTGCTGAGATTTCCCCCTCCCACCCCCGAACCAAATTATAAATCACAAAAAACAAGTCTTATAATGAAAACGTTAAGTGACCTTCTACTAAAGCATCATCATTGGATTCTGCTATAATTGAATTGTCATTGTGAAATAGAAATGGGTTTAATTTGGTTTTCCTAATTACACTGTATTCTGACCATTTTATAGCTCACCATGTACAGAATAGCCAAGTTCAAGATACATTTTAAAATGGTACCATTCTAGTAGAATCATCTTATCACTTAACATGTTTCTTGATTCTTTCTGTCATTGTGTGAGGAGCTGTCAAGATTTGCACCTTGCTAGATAAAACCTTTAACGCTCCTTAAAAGAAGTCAGAATTTTTGAGTCAAGAGGGAGGGATCTACATTCCACTGCTGAAGCAGATATGAGTGAAATAAATTTAGAGAGAGTGAAATGGGTCACATTGTATTTTTTCCATCCGTGCACGCACTAGTAAGATACTTTACAAGTGAGATTTTGCCAACATATGAGATGCAGCGACTGCAATTATATTAAACAATTAAAGCCTTAGTATTCCATCTGTCCTATGGGAAATTTTCATTAGTTTTTTTTTAATTCATTGAATTCTTTCAATAGAGACACTTCCTTTTTTCAGGATACATACAACCTTAAATCTTCAGATCTGTATCTTGGGAATTAAATGGACCTCACCTAGATTCTGTGCCTCTAATTAAAAAATAGCTTTAAAAAAATTGCAAGAGAAACTGCAACAATATAAAATCACAATTGTCAGATTTTCAATTGTCACCAATCCTACAATGTATCCATGGTGCTCCACTGCACTCTGTGGGACTTGGCATGAGTCCAGAGGTCCATCTGCATCATTCCAATTGCAGAATCAGGCCTTACATTTTGAACGCATTTTAGATTATTCACAATCACATTATCCTGCCAGAAGATTTATAACTGGCATTTTAATTTATCAATGTTTATACTTCCGTATGAAAAAAAAATCTATATACTCTATGGAGACTTTTTCAAGGATGCTACGTAATAATTTTGATTTAGTCTTCATATACTTATGGATCAATTAACTTTTTCCCTTAGTTCTGTGCCTCATTCATTTGATAGATTATTGAAAGAGTATAAATGGATTTTGAACCATCCTTGGTTCTTTATAAAAGAAAGAAACGTAGGTGATACTGCTTGCCATATCTGCCAGTTTGATTATACAACTTGCTTCCTGATGCTGAAATGAAGGTCAGCTTCTGTAGGCTGAGATTTCCCAAAACATCTTTTAGGCTTCCTGTGAGCAATTTATTAGGAAAGCTATTATTTCACTAGCTACTAGAGGGGAAAACCCAACATGAATAATTTCAAGAATGAATTGGAGCCCTGGAGCAGAACAGGGGATCTAGACAAATGAATCCAGGATGCCATTAACATTGTATCCTCCAGTTTGGTGCCTTAACTCTTCAGGACTGCTCTTAACTCAGACAAGGTGGGTGAGGTAATATCTTTTGTTGGACCAATTTCTATTGGTGAGAGGGAAGTTTTCAAGCTTACATAGAGCTCTTCTTCAGGTCCAAAAAAAGAGAGATTACCTCAGCCACCTGGTCTCTCTAATATCCTGGGACCAACACAGCTATAACACGGATCTTAAATCTGGCATTCAGTGTTCAGAGAGGTGTGCAGATACTGCATCAGTGAAGAGCAGAGTGAGCTGGCTACAATGAGACCAGCAAAGTCTAATGTTCCTTTTGAGGATACTTCTGCTTTGTCACAGATGATGGGACTGATCTTGTAAGATACAGAGCAATCTCAATTTCCACAAGGAGTACTCAGATGCAGGATCAAGTGCTGGGTAGTGGAAGGTTAATGGTGTGGTACTGAGGACTGTGCCTTTAAGGACTGAGCTACCCAGTGTGTCTAGCAGGGTCACTATTAAGCTTTTGTTATGCACAGTAAGTTAGAACTAGGTACACAGTAAAACAGATCTCTTCCACACTTCTTAAGCACTGAGTCATCATTATAACCAGGGCCTTAAAAACCCTGTAAGTGAAGCTTTCTGCTCAAGACATAACTTCCTTTCTGATAAATACACATACTGTATTCATGCAAGTAAAACAATCTTCTGGATTAGGTAACCTTACTGGAAATACAGGTCTCTGGATATTAAAACTGCAGTGTGCCATCAGGCTTCTGGGACTTTTGATTACAGATTTGAAAAGCTTTCAGCTGGAGGTGAGATAATCAGTTCTCAGAAATGAATTAGGTTTGATCAAGTGATTCAGAAACATATGGCACAATGTCACATATTATAAGAAATTCCCAATCCTTAAAACCTTGAAAGATAAAAAAAATGAAGACAGGGATGGGAAAGACAAAACAAGACAAGGAATGGAAAATATAATGAGCACAACAACTGAAAATAACACTTGAGGGATTGTCAACAGAAGGGAATTTATTACAACAGATTGGCATCCGTGTCATAGAATCAGAGAAGATTAGGGTTGGAAGAGATCCCAGGAGGTCATCTAGTCCAACCTCCTGCTCAAAGCAGGACCAACCCCAACTAAATCATCCCAGACAGGGCTTTGTCAAGCCGGGTCTTAAAAACCTCTAAGGATGGAGAGTCCACCACCTCCCTAGATAACCCATTTCAGTGTTTTACCTCCCTCCTAGTGTCAGGGACTCTAACCCCGACAGCGAAGTTCGTTGTCTGACCGCAGAGAGACAGGCAACACCAGCAAGGTCCGATCAAAAGCTCTTTATTTACAAGTGCACACGTCAATAGAGAGCAGCTCGTCCCCGAAGAGAACCAGCCCCCTCTTTTACAACTAAGTATAGGTTATATAGACAGTTCCGTCGCGTCACAAATTATTCATTTCACACAACCCATATCCCACCCCCCTTTGGTTAGTAACAAACCCTAATAACAAAGCACATCTTGAACTAACTCTAATGTTGCAAATGGGAACCTATAAGATAGCCCATTCAGTTGCCCTTACTGTCAGCTATTTGTTAGTCAATCATCCATTTTATATATATTCTCATGTACCACAAATTCCCCTTTTTTCTGGTTTGATAAGATCTCATGTTGATCTCACACTTAAGAAAAGGGAAGATCCTGAGTTGTTCCTATCAGATCAAACCTGTCATTATAAAGAACAATTTGAATATCTGTCTTTGATTATACCCACAATTTTCCCCCACAAGTTTTTGCACATGCAAAATTTTGGATTTATTGCTAGACATATAATGACAATTTGCACATGCAAATGCATCTTATGTGCCCAAGAATTAAGATAGGAATAAAACTGCACTGAATAAATCTGCACTTGCCATTTCAGAGTTTGGTTTGAGTTAGTTTTCAAAATACAGTCCTGAATGAGGCTATAAGGTCCTAAAAGATTGCAGAGCACATTAAACTAGTAGTATTAGTGGACATAACTTATGACATATTTGTTACCTGCACTGTCTCATTGATACATCGTGGCAGTAGTGAGTTGGAGTTTCATGGTGTCTTTTATGTTGGTTTTTACTTTGTTAAATGGGTGCAACTGTTCTTTTGAATTCAAGGGTCACCTCTGTCACAACAAATAGCATTATGTTTACTATGTTAAATTGCAGCTTACTCCATTTTGCACTCTTTGTGGAGACACTGGCCGTTTCCATTAGATAAACATGATAAAACATTAGGAAAGACAGCTGGGGAGGGGGAATAGCATAAATCTCTGTACATTCATTAGAAGGGTCAATATATTTACCTGACCCAGTTAGCTCTGTTCTTCTGTTATCCAGATGACTGAATCCTTTAGATATGGTTTAAAATGTATTGTCTAAAGTTAAAGGCCTTTTATATTGCTGTTCTAATTTCTTATTTAAAAGGCAACTCAAAAAAGTTTATTTGGGAAGACCATGACTCCACAAATGTTTTCCAACTATAAATGTTATGGAAGGAGGATTTATCTTGTCCCAGTTTCTGTTGTTCCCCAGAATATTTACAGGTATAAAAACAATCCCTGTATTTCTGTATTTTATAAATTAATCTAATGGAATGTTGTTAGATTATAATAAGAAAAGGAAGATAAATTCCTTTTCTAGTCACAGTCATAAAACAATGGTAAAGAATCACAGAAGGTCTGCTTTCTTCTAACACTGAAGAAGGAATTTTACTATAGTAAGGTAAAATATTATCTCACTTGGTCACTGATTCAAACCAAGCACTAGATTGGTAGTGTGCATAATTTATTCCTGACTGTTGGCAGTTCAGTGACATTTGTGAAAGGACACAGTACCATTTTCTAGTGTGCAGGTATACACATTTAGAAAATCCACGGTCATCAACATTAATAGATTTTCTTAGCAGAGAAGCCAAGGTTCAGATCATACCAACAACAACATCAGTAAACATAACAAGGCAATCAGGTTTATTATGATCTTGAACAAGATCCACTGGAAGTGAATATGAAATGAGTCTTTGCATACTCTGGTCTGACTCCTTTGAGTCAGCTGTTGAAAGCTGTTTTTTTCCAGGCCAAATTCTGCTTCTACTGTTATAAGTGGGAATTTAAAGTGATGCTAATAAACTCTTGAGAGAATATACTTATGCTGCTGGAATTTAAAATAACCAAATATAATTTCCCTTGGCATTTTTTTTGTGTGCAACACATCTACCCACGAATCCATAATAAAAATCTGCTAAAATGTCAAAGGAAAAGTTCTTAAAGACTGAACATTGTTATCTTCAGACATTATATGAATATTTTCTCCATGGCTCAGTGACATGCAAGATCATAATAGGTCTTTCTTAAATACACTGATTTATGCAGTACAGCATATCACACCTACTGCCCTCAGAGGAACTGTATATCATTGAGTTCATTGCACAAGAACACTGGTCCTGGTTATCAGATATCCTTATAAAATTGCTGATGCAAAATAGTTATACAGAGAAATTAACTAGATTTTTTATGCTGGGAAAAAAGCCAAAGTGATTGCTTGGTTACCTGGAAAAAAATATCTTTGGTTCAATACTGACAGATTTCAGTAAAAGTTCAGGGCAATCTCAACTATACAGGGTCAGGTTTAAGAATATGATTCAGCATGTTCTTAACTTTGAAATATGGTGGGATTACTCATGTTTAAGGTTAATCACAGACTTAAATTCTTTGCTGGCTCAGTGCCTAAACATTTACACTTTTTAAAGCATGAGATTAAAAAAAATCAGTAACTTTTTGGGGGATGGGGGGAGGAAAGGGTTGAACACTTTTGTAACCCAAAAAACTAGACACGCTAATAAAAAAAATTAAAATTCCTCTGAGATGAGTCTGACCTTGTATGTCAAGTTTCAACTAAAAGTTTTATGATCAAATTATAAACCACCAAATCCAAGATTTATAATGGAAATGTTGAGTGACTCCACACTAAAGCAGCAGCAGATGATTCTGCTATAAAATTGTCGTAGTGATTTAGAAATAGGGCTTACTTTGGTTTTCTCGACATCTACAGTACATCAGAGTGAAGGATCCAGTTTTCTGTTTTCTACCACTTTAGTGGAATGTTTGGAATGAGACTGTCACAACCTGTAGCTTTCCCACACTGGGAGAAGACTAGGAAAGGAAGTCTGAGAATCACAATTCTTCCCCTAGCACAGTGTATGTAGGGGGGAATTTGCTACTGGCCCATACTACTATCAACTTTATTCCACTTCTAGGCTAGGTCAGCTAAGATGGCTGGTTTGTTGGGGCTGGGAGGAGCCATGACTGCATCTGTTCCCCAACACAGCTTGCACAAGGCGGGAGATAAGTAGAGTCTCTACAAATCCTGCTGTTCCACTGTAGACTGAATATAAGTACAGGGAAGCTGCACAGTGGACTAAGAGGGTTCCTTAGATTCTCTTATACCCTTGTGCACCCACCTATCAACAACCTTACCCTTCATTCATATTTTTTCTTGACTCTTTGTATATCTATAAGTACTATTTCTTGGTATAAAATACAAAACTGGATGATTCAGACTTATGAGTTGTTCTGGTGGTTATATAGACTTTGCCAGCATTTTGGAAAGTGTCCCGTTAATAAAAAATGACAGCTGTATATTATTGACTAGATGAAGGTTTTTGTGCCTTTATTTTTTCATTTTATTTCACCAATATCTATGCAGATGAAATGTAAAATATTCAGTGGGAGGTAGACTTTTTCTGCCTTCTTTCCAGTTGCTGATCAAGAAGTTAGAGTGAATTATTGCTGGCAGCTTATTCAGAATTTTGAATAATTTAAATATCCCTCTATTCCAATCTCTAACATCTACATAAATTGGTAATGCAGTAGTTTAATAAAAAGTAGTCTTAGCAAATAAAATACAAGTTTAAAAAATCTGATCCAAACAAGTAAACTGTAAAGTGAAATGAGAAATGAGTCCAGTCATTTCAGTAATGAGTTTATACTTAATCTAGTATTTACTTTGTAGTTTTCATGCAACTTGTCAAAAAATTTCCCAACAAAACAGGGCCTCATCAGAAAACAACAATTAATTGAACCTCAAATCATTTCACAGAAATGTGTGTGGTTTGATGAACTTCTGACAAGCCACAGGGAGGGTTCTGACAGAACCCTGCCTGATTTCCTACCAGCTCACCTGGCAGGCTACTAGGTAGCCTGGGCTTTTCGGGTACATGACAGCCCCACCATGCAGGCTACCTCAGGATCAGAGGCCCAGGGACTTCCAAATTCTCAGACAGAGCCAGGATGAGGTCTCTCAGGGCTTCTTGGATCTCTGTTCCCTGGAGACACGTCCAGCTTCCCTGACTATAGTGAACTCCCTAGTCTACTCCTGGGGAGTTAAGGATAGCTCAGGGAGTTCCAGGGAGCCAACTGCTCCATGTCCCTTTAGGGAAAAAAATGAATTTAAATGGTTTGATTATTCCAAGATTAAAAATTTTGGAATTTCTTTTTCACAGGAAGTATTGAAATGTAATGTTTTCATCCCAAATCGAAACAAAACCTTTCGACGTGCTGGGATTTCTGAGTTTCAACAACTTCACTTGAGTCTCATTGTTACCTTGAAAATAGATTTTTATGCTGCAAAAAGGTTATATTCTGATGCCCTGGTAATTATGATGGAGAGTTTTCACTTAATGAGTAGCTTTGCATTGACTTCAGTGGGACTACTTGTGGAGCAAGGTGTTATTCAACAAGAACAAGGATATCAAAATCTGGCAACAAAAATCTTGTGAACAAAGATAAAATGCTAAGAGGTCCCATAAGACTGGATGGTTCAGAGCAGTGTTTCCCAAACTTGGGATGCCACTTGTTTAGGGAAAGCCCCTGGCAGGCTGGGCCAGTTTGTTTACCTGGAAACAGCGTGGGCCGAGGGACATGCTGGCCACCCTTTCAGCAGCTCCCATTGGCCTGGAGCAGCATGCGGCAGGTAAACAAACCAGCCCGGCCTGCCAGGGGTTTTCCCTAAACAAGCGGCTAAACAAGTTTGGGAAACACTGGTTCAGAGGATACCAGTGATGGGATACACACTGCTTTTTATCTCTGTTCCATATCTGAATCTGGCTAGTGTAAGGAGAGGCTTACTTTGGCTACATATCCACCAGTTTGGAAGCTCCTCGGAAATATCTTGAGGCCCACCTTTCTCGTTACCTCCTCTAGGAGGGCCAGGCCTCACCTCTACAGACAGACTCAGATATAAGGTGAACTCTCATGAGAGGGACAGTAGCTTGCCTTTTGTCTGCCCATGAGAAGATGGGAATATTTTGTTTTCCAGGGCTTTCACCATGACACCTTTCATGATTATTACATTACTGTAAAAAAAGTATGAAATGGGAACTGTGTCATCCAACTGGCAAAACAGTACATTACAGTTACAATTCACATGACATTTTGTAATGTCTGTAAAAGGCTCACTTCAACAGCATTAAATAATTTCACTACAAGCGTTTTGGAAAACTGATATAACATCATGCGCTACAGCATTTTGGCAGAAGTATATTTGTTTATATAAGAGCAGGCAATTCCTTATTGACAAATCATATCTGTGACACTGACAAGACTGGTCAACTTGTGTGTGACCCATAACATCTTAACAGGAGGCATTGAAATGTAATCAAGAAAATCTACTTGTATGTGAATTTCAACAAAATGTTCTAGACCAGCAACCATTAACCCATTTATTTGTAGTTGTAGAGATCAAGGGTAGATGCTAAGTATACTTGCATGTGTTTGTTAATCTTCTAACAAGATACAGGTAGAGTGCTCTAATTAGCTTGTAGATGCTAATCCTGTTCCTGTCTCATAATAATTCATTACTGTATTCTATGGAGTCAACAGATAAAAGATGCAAGTTACTACAGGAACTAATATTATTTACATTGTCTTCAGCTTAATTATCTATTCTATAATGAACTGCCTTGATAGTTTGAATGGCTAATTGCCTTATGTGAATGGATGCAGCTAGTTTACCTCTATACGCATAGGAAATAGATTAGCTTCAAACAAAAATATACCTGGTCTATTCTTCATCCAGGGAAGGTCTTGCTGTGATAGTTTCTGTCAATAGGCTTATCAGCTTGCTAGAAGACTATAAAGAAAAGCCCTGGGCCTGATCCTGCCATCTCAGGTCTGCTTTTTATTTATTTATTTATTTGTACAGAGAAGATCTAAGCCACAAAACTGAGGTCCCCATGTTTGCTGTGGGTTTACCCTGGATTTCTCATGGAAGAATTTGAACAAACTCCACCTGGACTCCCTATTGGACTATATAACTTTTTAAATTGACTCCAGAAAGACTTGTACAAATCAGCAGTCTCACCATCTTTTCTATGAATCTGACCTAAGGACTTTTTACACATGTGTATGTATATTGATCTCAACCACTGCAAATGTCTTCCTTCTTTTTCCTTTTATTATTAAAACCTTTAGTTTTAGTTACTAAGGGATTGGCATCTGCTTGATTACTGGGTAAGATCTAAAACTCATATTGACCTGGGGATTAGTGTCAAGTCCTTTGGGACTGGTGGACCTAACATATGGTGAATCTGGCTTTCAGTAACCACTCATTATATTAGACTTGGATGTTTAGACAGGAATCAGGGGCTGGGATGCTTAAAAGGAACTGGATTTGGTTTTTGATAACCAGAGTGGTATTATCTAATTATAGAATAAACCATCAGTTTTGGGGATTGCCTGCCTTACAATTTGCCCTGAGTAAGCACACTCATTGTGGCCCCATGAGGCACCCAATCACAATACTATAGAGGTCTTCTCTGCAATATGCAGGTCAGAACGCTAAAATGCTTTTCACACTGTTAGTACAGTGAACACTCCAGAAAGCTATAGAAGCTATCTGTGGCACCCAGCTGTGCTCACATTGAATATCAGATATCAGCAGTACTATTAGCAGCTATAAAACTCTTTATTCCTTTAATACTAATTACGTCCTTTTGGATCAGAATTGTCCAATTGTCAGTGATCCATGAACTATGTTTAGACTTGGAAGGATTAGATTTTATCAATAAATATCAGTAAACATCAATTTCACCATACACACACGAACCAACAAAAATATTTCCATTGATAATAATCAAAATTTACAGATAGGCAAAATAAGAAAAATTCTGCTTGAGAGTTTGATTTACAGATATTTTTACTTTGTATATTTTGACATGTGACATTGTTCAAACACCAGTCGTCAATTATAAAGCTTTATCTTTTTGAAACTCAGCATTCTACTGTCATTAAATATTCATAGTCTGCTTCCTTTCCCCATAATTTCCCACAACTGTGAACATTTAAATCAATAAAAATAATTTTTAAAATGTTTTAAGCCCCATATCACGGGTAACTGAAAATTTACAATTAATAAAACAAAGATTAAAATAAACATCAATAGTATCCATCAAAATTCTAAAAAAATAGGCTAAACAGAATTTGATTTGGAAGTATGTTCCATAGATTGATTTGAACCACAAACACACATCCCAGCATGGCGTTAAGGGGCACTATTTCCAAAGGTGGGGTTTTTTTTTGTTTGTTTTTTTTGTTTTTAATAAGACTACATCCAAAGGTTATCATCGTTATGAAGGGCCCACTTTTCAGAGATGCCAAGCACTTGCAGATCCAGTGTAATTTTAGTTGGGGGTACTCAACACTTAAAAAAAGCAGGTCCTAAATCTCTTATGAAAAAAATAATTAAAAATTAGCACAGGTTAATTTCCCAAATTCCATTTTGGAGAATATTCTGCCTACTTGCTCCACCAGTAATCTGAAAGACTGCTGCTTTTGCATCAGCCTAACAATTTAAGGGTGCTGAACCAGCATCATTACTAAGACCTGTGCCTTGACAAAGACCAGCAAATTGGAGAGCCTTACTCAGTAACTCTCAGAGAGACTTGGACTTTGACATCAAATCAGCAAGTCAGACAGACAGAACTAGAGATCACAAATATCTGCCTTAAAATCAGCCTTGTGATCTGGATGGATTCCAGACAAACCAGCTAAACTGTGACGTGCAGTTCCCTTGAAACTCTGACATGTATTCACCTTCTGTGGTCTACCAAGGACAAGAATTAAAGGTTTCCAGCTCCCAGACTTGTGTTTCGCTCCCTCCTGACCAGGTTTTTTTTTTTTTTCCCAGACTGCACAGTTCCCTGCTTTACAACTGCAATAGCCCTACCAAGTCAGACTGCTTAAAACAGGCCAGTGTCTGCACTTTGCTTTCTCTCCAAACTCTATGAGCAGGCTGTCATTGCCCACCATTGCTAGCTATTGCACAATTCTTTCTAACCAAGCGTATTTCTTCAGGAGAAATCATCACAAAAACAATAAAATAACCTGCTGCGTGCTAAAAAGCTTATCAGAAGTCACCCCCAACTCCAACCTCAGTCTCTGCTAGGTGCCAGTCCTTCGAAACCCACAACTAGGTTTTCCCTGGGGTTACAAGTTCATAATTGTCTCAGATTCAGAACCAGAGAGTTCATCTGTTTCTTAATACAGTTTTGGGTCTTTGATCTCCAGTCTCCAGGAACAGGTAATCAGCAGACAAAGATCCTCCCCTCAGGGCATAGCTTCAAAAGGAAGGGCCTGAGATGGTGAATTTGCACTAACTTCCCACTCGGTATTCCCCGGGAAATATACTTAAAACTTCTTTCCCCAAAGTCCACTCTTGTCTGGCACATTTTCAGTACAGTCCTTTGAATTCCCAGGCCTCACATCAAATCTCCCTCTTAGAGAGATTACTTACAATCCAAGCCCACAATAATTCATAAACTTTACATTCAATACAAATAGCTTCCCCTCAGCCCTGAAGTATATTGCAGGAAATTGCCATTCTGCTGCATAAGTAGTTTAGAAAAATGTCTCAGAACCCTGGACCACAATAAATCCAAACTGGAAATGCTGAGTCAGTGATATCAAAGGTGTAGGCCTTAGACCACTAAGCCAGAGGACTCATGGAGCTGTGCTTTGACTTCACATGGGACAGCTGGGAGGCCAATGAGCTCACAGAGTCCTCTGCCCTCAGACCAGCAAGTTGGCGATACTCAGCTAGTACAGAAAACTGTTCTTTCATACCAGATCAGTCTAGCTTTCCTAGGACAGCTAGCTAGAAGTCCCAAGTAGAGTTACTAAAAAAATTACAACTTCAAATATTGAATTTTTTTCAACCAACTCCAGTTTCAAGCCAGTAAATTCACCTGAGTTTTTACATCAGCCCATCAAGTTTGATGTTACAAGGTCTGCACCTCTCCTAGGCCAATCCTTTGACATCAGCTTAAAAAAAAAGGGTGGGGGGGCATAGCTGTGTGGCCTCTCAGAGGCCTGTGTAGTATTTTCAGCCCAGGAAGTTGGAAGTCCTGATTAAAATACTTCATGAAAACATGTTCTTTGATATCATCACCGGAAGGCAGAGGTGCGATCAAGTAACCCAAAGGTAAAGTCAGCCCAGCAAGCTACGGATGCCTAGCCAGTGACCAACAGTGGATTGTTATTTAGTATCAAGCCCAGTAAACTAGAAGTTATTTTTATTATTACTGTAGCATTTAGGGAAGTGCTGTTCCAGTAACCTCAGGGGCTTGCCACTTATCACTTCTCACCTTTGCAAACAAGATGAAGGTACTGAGCCACTGAACTCAGAGGGGGTGATACCTGGCTACCTGCTAGCCAGCTATAGATGCCGTATCTGAGTTCAGAGGCCTACAGCTTGTCATCAGCCCAGAAATCTTGACAGGGTATGTCTACATTTTGAGCTGGAGAAGATATACCCATGCTAGGACTCTAAAAATCAGGTCTTAAGAAATAGGGGACACAGTGCCACTTCTGTTAAAAACCAGGTACACTTTGAATAAATCTGGGAAACTAGGAACAGCGTAATGTCTAGTATGAACATAAGTTTGTAGTCTGCTACACGCAGACTCGCTCCAGAGACTAAGCAGCAATAGATTTTGACACCTCTTCTAATTGGTTCTCCCTGCTGAGCTTCACCTCTATCTTGTCTATAGAGGAAAATAAGAAGAACATTAAAGAAAACATAAATCTTGCAAGGAAAAGAACAGATGATCCTTGAGGTGTAACTAATTAGAAAACAAGGGGTTATTGTGGAAGATACTAGTCTATATGGAATTCTAAGGTCCCTACACTGTGTGTGTGTTTAAAGTGTGCAATGTGTTCTTCACAAATTACTTCACTAACTGAAAAAAAGGAAATGCATGTCTTAGAACTAGTGTTTTGTCCCTATCCATAAAGGAGAGAGAGAATGTTTTTGATTCTCAATTTGTTTACATTCATGTGCTTACTGGAAAGGTAAAGTTTTTACAAATTCTATTTTTGCCAAATTATGTGTTTCATAAAAATAACGTCTGTACTGGATATTCATTGAATCCAATTATAAAGTGAAACTTTGGCAACTGAGTATTATGTATGACAGTTCTTTTATACCATCTGTGCTTATCTGTAGATAATCCGAAAGCATTTCTACATTGCTTCTTTATATGGGATTCTGAAGACATTTCAAGAAATATTGTATTTGATAACCATGTAGTCTAGCCTAAATCAGGGATCGGCAACCTTTCAGAAGTGGTGTGCTGAATCTTCATTTATTCACTCTAATTTAAGGTTTTGCGTGCCAGTAATACATTTTAACATTTTTAGAAGGTCTTTTTCTATAAGTTATAATATATAACTAAACTATTGTTGTATGTAAAATAAATAAGGCTTTTAAAATGTTTAAGAAGCTTCATTTAAAATTAAATTAAAATGCAGAGCCCCCCGGACTGGTGGCCAGGACCTGGGCAGTGTGAGTGCCACTGAAAATCAGCTCACATGCCGCCTTCGGCACCTGTGCCATAGGTTGCCTACCCCTGGCCTAAATGGTAGCAATCACAATACATTTGAAGGTTCCAGAACTGAATTGTGTTCAAGGGAGTTCTTCCCCTGCAGGGGCCATTGAACAATGCCAAGTTCCTATTGAGACATTTCCTCCCTGAAGGTGGGGTGAATATTAAGGCTACATGAGTGTAGTTAAGATGGCATAAGTGTTTCCATTCTAATTGCCCACTTTGTGTACATTTCCTAAATGTTCTGGACAGGTTGAAGTTTGCCATGCCTAATCTTTCCTACATCTGACTTTTTTTCCCCTAAAGTTTTAACAAAACTAGTTCCATCACTTTGTAGTAAAATGGGGGGGGGAACTTTTGTCATTATAAAAAAATGTTCCCTTTAAGAAGAAATTCAAGAGCTAAAACATTGAGGGTTCGAAAGCTAAAATTTAGCATGAAAATAGTCCTCCAATATTTGTGACTGTTCTGGTGAAAACTAGTTTCCATTTGACCCTTAATGACCATGTGGAAAGAAAAAAAAAAGTCACAAGCTGAAAATGTACTTTACTTTTGTACATAAATTTCTCACCAATTTTATACCTCAGCTGGTATAAATTGGTATAGTTCCATTGAAGTCAATTGACACTAGCCAAGGACCTGACCCTGGACTTTTAAACAGTACAACTGAAGAAAACCTCTATGTGCAAGAAAGCATTGCTGTCACAGAATTTATGCAAAAACAACAGGAGTACTTGTGGCATCTTAGAGACTAACAATTTATTTGAGCATAAGCTTTTGTGGGCTAAAACCCACTTCATCTGATGCATGCAGTGGAAAATACAGTAGGAAGCTATATATATACACAGAGAACATGAAACAATGGGTGATACCATACACACTATAACAAGAGTGATCTGTTAAGGTGAGCTATTTCTAGCAGGAGAGAAAAAAAACTTTTTGTAGTGGTAATCAAAATGGCCTATTTCCAGCAGTCAACAAGAAGGCACGAGAAGCAGTAGGGGGTGGAAATAAATATGGGGAAATAGTTTTACTTTGTGTAATGACCCATCCACTACAAGTCTTTATTCAAGCCTAATTTAATGGTGTCCAGTTTGCAAATTAATTCCAATTCAGCAGGCTCTTGTTGGAGTATGTTTTTGAAGTTTTTTTGTTGTAATATTGCGACTTTTAGGTCTATAATCAATTTGGATTGCTTTATGGCTGTGGAATGGTGGGAAGATGAAAATTGCTGCAAAAAAGTGTCAGCGTTGTTGCTGACTCATCCCCTGGGAATGCTGGGTTTAAAGGGAGCATCTCAGTGCCTAAAGCCTTCTTTTTTACATGGACCAAGGCTGAAGCCTTAGTACGGTCCTGGCCACAGATTTGCTGGAGGGACCTGGATGGAAAAAGAGGAGGAGCTTGTAAAAGGAATTACAAAATAAAATAAACATGGGGTTATCTGCACTGTACACTGTTATCTGCAGGGTAGTCCCAGACATCTAATAATAAAGTTGTGGCTTGATTAAACCCATGTCAATATGTCTCCTGTCCCTCTTTCAGCATAGCCAGACAAAATCCCTAACTTGAGTATAGTGGCACTTTTAACTTGAGTTGCCTGGCCCATCGGGTGATATAGGCTAGGTTTTAGATAGCACAACTCAGCAGCTGCTAATAATCACTCTGTGCAGCTCAAATATTTTTCAGTGTGGCTGCTCTCATTCAAGTGGAGTTAATTTGCAATAACTGTAAAGTGAAGACATAGCCTTAACTACACAGTGAAAAACTTGGCAAGATATGAAAGGAATGATTTGGGCTTTCTGCAGTGCTCAGAAGGTGCATTAGATAGGTCATTCTGGTAATGTATACCCCAATTAGTTTCACATAATAGCAAATTCAACATCTTCTGGACTAGTTCACTCACTTAGGGTATGTCTACATTTTGAGCTGGAGAAGATATACCCATGCTAGGACTCTAAAAATCATCCAGGGTGGCAAGAGGGGCTAGGTGCCCTGAGTACAATCTCATCTGTGTTGCTAGGCAAGTATGTAAATGGCTAACCCTCCAGCCTTTCACAGCACTGCAGCTATATTGTACTTTTAGCACACTAGCTTGATCAGACCCAATACACTTATGTCTCAATATGAAATTTACATCTCCAGCTCCTAGTGCAGATGTACCCTAACTGTGGATAAATTCTGTAGACCAGGCATAATTGGGATATGTTTATTGGTACACTTAAGCGGCTTTGCATCATTCCAGTGACACAAAGCAATTTCTGCATAAGATTTTCTCATGTTCTTTATTTTTTTGGAATGGACTGAAGTCAGTGGGAAGTACTGGAGGTGCAAGGAAGGCAAGAGTAAGCCCATAGTGAAGAAAAAAGAAAATGATGCTCCTAGGTCTGAATTACAAGTCTTTCTGTCTCCTCATCTGTGAAAAGTGACATCATGATCTATGATTGAAGCCATTTTACTTGTAAAGGCAGTGTGTCGACAGTCATCTGTTAAAATATGCTGATTTCACCCAGAGGGGATTTGATTGTCCTTCAAATAAATGTCTCTCTGTTGACTATTCAGGGTTTTCCATACCAATCTTAAATCTTTGGAAAAGGTTCAGTCTCCTTAAAATTCCAAATTTTAGTCTCCTTTAGTTTAAGTTGCTTTGGGAGTTTGTCTATTTGTGAAAAATCTATTTATCACTTCAGCTTGCTTTCAGAATGCACCATTAATTGTTTTTATGCTTGAGAGCTGTGTTGATTGAACTTGGTTCCATTTTCCAAAAACAGTGAAATTTTCTCATTAATATTTTTTCTACACTCCTACCCTCATTTTCTCTTATTGTCAACTTCCATGTTTGACTCAGACTGTTGAAAACTGAATCTTCTCCATATTTAAGTGATTTTTTTCTGCAAATCAGAGACTCGGTAGACTGCTGTCATGCTTTCCAGGCCTTTCAGTGGGAGTTTGATGGCACAATGAATGAAGGATCAAAACTTTATGGCTGTACATTTTTAGAAGCTATGTGAAACTTTTATAATGAAATCCAAAACTGGAGAAACTTGCTTGGTTTCAGATTTCATTAGAAACTCCAAAATGAGTTTAGGTTCATCAAAGTTCAGGACTCTTCCAGCAAACCTGGACTGAGCGTCAAGTGGACCTAGCCAATTTGCAGTTCCTATAATGTGTCTGATTTGGAGCTTGTGCTCTGAAAGGAATGCAAGTACAATCAATATGTACTGCAGTACTCAGACAATATAGAAAATGAACAGTTTCATAAAACTTTTATTACATGCTTTGTAATAAATAATGCTCTCTCTTTTGCCAAGAAAATGGATATATTGATTCCCGACCCCCCCCTCCATTATGTTATGGAGAGATAGTAGCTTCCTTCAGTTATAAGCCCAATTTATAATGGGAGGAAGCTGTCATGTTATTGTGAAGTAAGACTCATCTTCACATTATAAGATTGATTTTTTATTCATTTCTAAAATTCTCAAAAGGTCATTTTCAAGTCAAACTTTGCCTGTAATGTCTGTGGCAAGATTTATTTTTTACCCTCAAATTTAAAGTGATTCAGACAAGCCATTTTAGATATAAGGATCTTAGACACACTAGGTGTTATTCATATTTGAAAATACTCTAACTTCATTGTTCCATGGGATTGGGTAGGCCATTGAGACAATCCAAGCTGATAGCTCCAGAGTGCCTTGTGATGGCTTCTCAGTGAGAGTCATTCAATTTTGTCAAATACATCACAGTAACCTTGCTTTGGGTAAGGATAAACCTGAGTTTAGCACATAATACAAAATAGAACTCTTAATACAAAATGAAGGTCACCGTACAAAATGTAGTTCACAATTTGACCTAGACATATTCCCCTTTTATTAAGTGATCAAATCATACTTGCTGAGCCTCCAAGTTTCCTCATGCTCAATCATTCTCCCCTTATTTGTCCATCATCCATATCCTACTACAAATGTCACCTATATTTCATTATTGTTAGAGATTTCAATCAGCTCTTAACTACTCCGTCCTACACACTTTATTACTTCTGTAAAGCATCATTAAACAAGGTGGCTTTGATTCAGTAATCTCTTATGGCAGCAGTACATGGACAAGCATGGTTGGAGCTGTTCCAAAACATTCACATAGCACCCTCATTGTACCTCCATGCAAATATCTGGAAAACTTATGTTCCCAAAAGTCTCTTGTTTTACTATCTTTATTGTTGCACTAACCCTAACCCTAAGTGCCTCTACATGGGGACACACCCATCCATTCATACTTGAACAAACATCTTAAAGAGCTGGGCATTGCTTATTTTGCTTGGACAACAGCCCTCAAGAGTGTATCACAATTCTCTTTGGCTTACAGCCCCTCTGGGTATTTGCTTTTTGGAAGAAAAGAAGAGGGAGACATTTATTTGAAGTCATTCTTCCTTCTTTATTCCTTCAGATAAAGCTTACATTTTTTAAAATCAATAAATTTATCTGGTTGCACTATGGGTGCTTATTTTGCATTCAGTTATTCTGATATTTTGATATACTCACATCATTTTGATATTTATGTAAAGTTACATGTCACTATAGTAGCTATTTTATGATTAACAGTATTAGAGTGCAGAGTATGTCTGTACTCTGTAAATATAAATTGGAAAGATTTTATTTCCAATGTTTTTTTATTCTCCCCAAAGTATATAGAAAAATTGCCACGGGAAATTTGTAACAGATAAATAATCATAATTCATGACATAAAAGCCCATGCAAAGATAGATGTAGTGTAATTTTTTTAGATAAGGTTTTTTTCTCCTGTCCATATAAAAAAAAAGCTTTCCTCATTCAATTCTCTGACATTTAAGATGAAATATTTTAGAAGCTGAGAAAGACAAACTAGTAATTGAGATTTTTTCCCCCCACAAGCTATTAGTCAATCTCTAGTAGAACACATGCTATTTCATTAAAGTAGCATATATAATCTATCATAAGCGTACATTTTCAAAAAAGACTAGTGATTTTGGGTATCCAACTTGATACCTTAAAAGGGTTTGACTTTCAGCAGGTGGGTGCTCAGCACTTTCTAAAAATCCTTAAGGATGTAAAATTTAACACCCAAAACAGGAGGCATCCTAAAATCAGTCCTTTTTGAAAATCTGGGCCTGCATTTATTACCAGTGTTCCAAGATCCTTGGCACTGAATTCCAGTATTAGACACCAAATTATCCATAGGTAGCATTAAGGTAAAAGGGTGAAATACTGACCCTGCTGGAGTCATTGGGAATTTTTCCATTGACTTCAATGGCATTAGGATTTCACTCAGAATACATATATGGTCATAGAAAGGTAGGAACACCACCTCAGACAGGGTAAGAAGAAACCTAACCCCCTATCTATATATCAAAACAATCAATTATTGTATTGTACGTTTTTATATTTGCGTGCGCACACACAAATATAACAACAAGCATACACTATAAGAATTGACCTTTAGAAAATATATCACTATTCTTTTATTCTTATACGGTTCTGGCTTCTGGAGCCAGAAGCAGATGTGCTGCAATCAGGGCCGGCTCCAGGCACCAGCATTCCAAGCTGGTGCTTGGGGCGGCAATCTGCAAGGGGTGGCAGTCCCTGTTGTTTTGCCTCCAAGCAGCATGCCGAATTGCTGCCGCGGACGGCAGGGGCAGTCCATGTGCTCTTAGGGCAGCAGGCACGTTTCTGCGGTGGCAGCAATTCGGCAGCAGCTTCTATGTTTAGCTGTCTGCGGCGGCAATTCAGTGTGCTGCTTGGGGCGGCGAAAACTGTAGAGCCGGCCCTGGCTGCAATGCCATAAAACTGTCATGAAAATGATATCACAGGCTGCCCTTCTGAAATATATGGTATAAGGTATAAATCTGGTTAAAAAAACCCTCAAGATTTTCAGGCCAGTTTTGTAGACCAAAGATATTTGGATAAGGTTTGATTACACATGCAAACTTTTGGGAGTTTCAATCAACCAAGCCAAACCAAATTTGCCCATCACAAGGAAATTCCTGACTGGATGACTCATTTGACAATGCAATAGGAGTTCTCAACTTCCACCAAAACAACCTGCGGTTTCCAACTGTGTCTTAAATACATTACTCATATCTATATCACTGATACTGACTATACAGAGTACAATAGTTATGTAACTCCTTCCTAGGGCTGCACTAACCCCCAAAGGTGGGGTATTTATTCCTCCCTTTGCAGGGCATCTGTGATCTATCTTACGACCAATGGGCCTTAGGCCCTTGACAGTTGGTGCTTCCACCTGAGTGGTTGGGAACATAAATTAATATATTACCCTATGGACTCTTGGATATTACATTTTCTAAGTAAAAGAAATCAAGGACCAATGGATGAAGATAAATATTTCATTCCTGTAAAGGCTCAGAGTGAATTGAAAGAAGGAAACTGGAACAGTAAAGAAAATCAAGGATATCAAATAAATGAGTAACTAACAAATTGAACAGTAGTAAACTCTAATTACCCACAAAGTCAAAAGAATTAAAGTACCCCTAAAGTCTCACCACAAAGCTTAGCTAGTTGTTGGAGTTGGAACTTGTGCTCAACGAGAAAGGCTGGGAAGGAAATAACTAACCCCTCCAGATGGAGTAGATCTCTGGCCATACCCTGGCTCCTGGTGCAGGGAGCCCACTGCAACAGAGTCTTGGAGCACTAGCTTAGCCAACTTAAATCCTGTGGCTGACACACAAATACGTGTCTCCCTTCTGCTGCAGTGAGCAACTCCATGACAGCTTCCCTTTTGGCTACTCTAAGGGCAGGTTTATACTTACCTGCCGGGTCGACGCGTAGCGTTCGACTTCTCAGAGTTCGAACTATCGCGTCTAATCTAGACGCGATAGTTCGAACTCCAAACGCACTCCCGTCGACTCCAGAACTCCACCACCACGAACGGCGGTGGCGGAGTCGACGGGGGAGCCGCGGACTTCGATCCCGCGGCGTCTGGACGGGTGAGTACTTCGAACTAAGGTAGTTCGACTTCAGCTACGCTATTCGCGTAGCTGAAGTCGCGTACCTTAGTTTGACCCCCCACCCTAGTGTAGACCAGGCCTAAGCTGACTTCCTGCAAGTCAGCTGTCTCCCACAGACTGTCCTTGCTAGGGCTCAGAATACATGTGATGAGGTTCTCATTATGCACAAGCTCTCTGAGGCATGGAGCTGGTTGCATGGTTTCTCCATCAAGCTTCTGGTCTGGCCATTACAGGCTGTTTCCCAAATGTAAGAGGGGGAATGGTCCTGCTATTGTGGGGAACTTCCCTGTCTTCTGCACTACCCCGGTGAAGTGGGCTAGCGGAAGGATCTGAGTCCTCGCTCCCACTTCCTTTACCCAGAGGCTTACCTGCCCTCGAGGACTCCCTTTGCACTCTCCTGTCTGGCAGAGTCCTCGTAACCCCAACCTTGCTGTGGTCACCTAGGTCGGGAGCCAGGGTGTCCCCACTCCGGGGTGCTCTCTCTGCACTGGATGCTTTCCTGACCTACTGATCATTACATAGGATTTAAAGCAATACAGTTTATTTAATTAACAATTAGTTTAAAAAGGAATAAGGAAACATGGGAAAGGTTAAAGGAAACACATCACCCTGCTCTGTGGCAAAGAACATCACAAACAGTGTCTCTGGAACGTCAGGGCAATTCACAGTCTGTTCCTTGTAGGTCCCAGGCCTCCTTCTCAGGCCCTGGCTGTGCTGCAGGGATGCTGTGGGTTTGACAATTGCTCTGGCTGTGGCCACACGCTCTCAGGCTCTAGGTGGCAGGACCCTTCTCCCCAGCATCACCCCCGCCCTGTCAGGGTTACGATCCCCCTCCTGTCTGGCCTGCAGAGCCTCTTGGCTGAGGAGTCTCTCTGTGCTGGGCTCACTGCCCAGGGTCCCCCTCACTCTCCCCAGCTGCTCACCATACCCGGCTCCGGACTGCTCCACTCTGCCTCAGCACAGATGCTGCTGCTGCTCTGCCTCCAGCTCCCTGGGCTGCTTCTCTGTCCCCTCTGGCTTTGGTTGCTACAGTTCACCTCCCAGGACAGGTCTGTTCTGCAGGCTGCTTCTGTGACTCTGCTCCCAGCTCTGACCTGCTTCCTGGGCTGCTTTTCTGGCCCCTCTGGCTCTGGTTGCTGCAGCTCTGCTCCCAGGGCAGGTCTGTTCTCTCTGGTCTGTGCTCTGGCTTTGGGGCTGCAGCTCTGCTCCCAGCAGCTTAGCTTGGGCCCCTGCTCTCTCCTTAGCTCAGCCCCACTCTGTCTGACCCAGGCAATTCCAGCCTGGCTTCCTGACTCCTTGATTTGCCTGCTCGTCCTGTCAGTCAGGCTGACCTGGAGCATTGGCTTCTCCCCATTGCCCCTGGGGACTGTCAGTCTCAGGGTCCTGATTTCCCATCGACCCTTCCCCTTTTGGTACTGGGAGCTAGCCAGCCAAAACATCCCCACTGAATGTTAGTAAGGGGATAACAGTCCCCTTACATTCCCCCTTGTTAAAATTCTGCCACAACCACAATATTCACACCAGTACATCTGGGACCCCATATTAACAACATATACCCACATCATATCATATAAAAAACCCATTAACAATTATCAAAAGAACATTTAACATATTAAACATTCCACATCTACTTCTTCATACTATACATGGCAATATTCATTAAAACACTACATAGAACCAATAACATAATCATCTGTAGATTTAACAAGCAGTACACCCTTATTAGCCCTGTGGGACCTCCTTAAGACTGGTGATTTGTTACCCATATTGTCTATTTCCCTGTCGTCCGGTAATACTGGGTCAGTTTGAGGGATCTGGCCATTCTCATTAGGGTTTGGGTTTACCCCATTGGTTTCAGTGTCCTCGGGAAATGCTGCTCTATGCTTCCTGTGAGCCCTGATCAGAATAAAAGTCCAATGTTTTAGCTGGTCCCTATGTACTACTCTCTCAGGACCTCCTTGTTCAGGCTGGATAGTGTACACTGGCAGTTTGGGATTGTTGTGGGCGACCACAGTGTGGGGATTTGGCTCTCATTTGTTCTGTATTTTATTATGTCTCCGACGTCTGTGGCTACTAACTGGTACACAGTCACCAGGTCTGATGAGAGCCCCACTGGACTTGTGATCATAAGTCCTTTTCCTACTTTGGGCTGTCTCTTCAGCTGTACTCAGGGCAACTTTGCTGGTTGTCTTTGGCCTGTTATGGACACCTTTGACCTAGTCATCAAAATTGGTCACCTCATCCTTAGAAAAGGCTTCTTGATGCTTCTCTGGCAACACTCTTAAGTTAGCCACCTGTGCAGGAATCAGCCCTTGGCATGCCGCTTGAACTGGAACTGGCAGTCTCCCACCACATCTTTCTTGAGGAAAAGTAACTTGTTCTCCCTTCTCCCCAAATGTTACCTTCACCTGAGGGATCACCTCCTCGGGCTGCAACTCCATAGCCTTCACGCGTGAGTTTAGAAGACTCACTGGTACTCTTCCTTTGATGGCACTAGTCAGTACATTGGCTGACTGAATTCCATTAGGTAGGCTTGACCCAGATGTAGGCTTTACCAGCACTCGATATACACAAACACAGAGGCAGGCAGCCTCAGTTCTACATTCTCTGGCCCTGTGTACTACCTGTGGTAGTGACCGCTCAGTTTCTCAAACTGGTATATTATATAGTTGGGATATTTATAATTAAGATTTTGGAGACCACTATAGTCATTCTGCGTATGAAAAATGTGTTTTGTGCTTAAGACAATGGGCCAAACTCCACTATTATTTACATCAGTGCATCTCCACTGAACTCAATGGAGTTATTCCAGTTTTTCATCAGAGTAACTGAGGTCATAGCCTGGCTACAGAAGTCCTGATTCCCACTCTGTTGCACTAACTATATATACACATCCTCCCCACATCTCTCCCTTCCGACAGCTATCAGATGGTAATTTTTGATTGGATATTCAAAATGCTAAGTGGTCTAAATCTGTGCTTATTGATATCAATGGATGTTTTACCATTGTCATTAATGGCAATGTAAAGTGCTAGACTAAACAGAGTGCTTTTAAAAGCCCCACCCCACTTTTTTTTTTAAAGAGGATATAATTATACAGTCTTGCTATTGATTCTCATTCATTTAATCTCCTCTTAAACTCTCTGTGCAGGATCCAAAGCTCAAATTTTTAGAGCTGAGTGTTTAACAGTAGGCAGCAGCTGCATATTCACCTGGCTGTGATGTATCCCTGCTTGAGGGTAGAATGAACCTCCATCTTGAGCAGGCCGTTGCAAGTCTTCCTTCAGCAAAAATCAGTATGAGAAGGTTTAAGCTTCTTAAATCCCTCAACATTGCATCTTCCAACTTCATTTGTAGTCAGCCTCAACCTCTACTTCCTTTAACGTCAGTTCTATAATCTTTCTGTAAAAGTGTACCTTCTTTGTCACATTGCACTGATGCCACCATTTCAGTGAGTTTGTTCTCAACTGGTGTAGGACTGCAACATGCCAGGATTGTTAAAGTATCTCCTCATTTGTGGCAGAACCAAACTAATGCATGTTAAAAATATGGCATAACCCTTGACCTTAAGAACCATTTAATTTCTGCTCCTCAACTGTTATTACTGTCCACATTCCTGCTCCGTGTAAAAGTTCATCACTACCACATGGAGCACTCATCTTAATTGTCTCACAAACATCCCACCAACCAGAGATCTTTGAAGGTGCTAGAATACCAATGAGGTGGGACCAATCTGATGTGCAACTTCTTTTGATATTGAAATTCATGCCGTCAACCAGCTGCCCAGATATAGAACTATTCACTTATTTAATGTCATTGCCATCTATGTGCAGCAGAGACATGCATAGTTTTGGTTTTATCACCATTGATCTTAAGCCCCATAGAGTACATCTATACAGCAATTAAATACCCGCAGTTGGCCCAGGTCAGTGGACTTGAGCTCACAGGGCTTGGGCTGAGTGGATGTAAAACTGCTATGTAGGTGTTCATGCTCGGGGTGGAGCCTGAGCTCTGGGATCTCATGAGCGGGGAGGGTCCCAGTGCCCAGGCTCCACCCTGAGCCCAAATGTATATTCAGCAATTTTTTGTCCACAAGCCCTGGGCTTGAGTCAGGTGACCTAGACCAACTGCAGGTCTTTTATTCTAGTGTAGACATATCCAGAGTTGGCAGTTTTTCCACAGCTCTTCCAGAATTAGCTGTAATTGGTCAATAGTCTCATCAAATAAGGCAGTATCATCATACTTGAGATCCTCTAAAGGTGAATTTAAATTTCACACCTCCTTCTTTGGCTTCAATCAGCTTTGTCATCAAATAGTCAATTAGAACTCAAAAGAACATAGGTGAGAGAATACACCCCTGGCATTCTCCTGATTCTATTGAAAGCCAGTGTAACAGTAGGCCTTGAATCTATATTTAGACCCCTAAACAGTAGGACAGATTTTCAATCTCCACAGCTGGTTGACTTTAAAGCTGTGAGGTCCTGAGCACCTCCAAAAAAAAAATATCAATCCAGTTGTTTAGGAGCCTAAATGTAGATTTAAGTTTCCTAGACCCCAACAGAGTCCAGCTGAGTTATTCAAGAGTGTATATTTTATTACAGCTAATTAATTCTGGGGCCAACCTACAGTCCCTTAATCATTCCAAACTCCCACTAACATCAATCCAAATTTTGTGTGAGTATGAACTGCAGGAACTGGACCCTTATCTTCATTCTACATTAAATGCCTGAAACTTAGCTACCTTTCATTCCAGTCCTTATTGCCCAAGCTACATCTTCAGGGAACTGTAAAGAAATAAAGTATTGCCTTTTGCACTATTATACATGCTGCAACAAGATTAAAGGTTTTCAGGAAAGGACAACCATTAAGTCACAGGAACTTTGAATTAAAGTGATAGCCTCAACCAAGTTTGAAAAAAAGATGAAATTTATTTTTCATGCTACAGTTTCACACACATATAGCCATTCATATATATCTCAGGATTTACTCATGATTACCATTGTGAAATTGTTTCCACTCTAGCAGTATCCTCAGTTCTCTGAAACCCACACTCCCGGGGCCAAAGTCAGTGACTTAAATGGGGTACTATACACATAGGGGGCAGATCCTGAACTGGTGTGGAAGTAGAGAAAGAACTGACAGGGATCTGTAGGGGATCTTAATGCATGACAGTCTTTGTTAGCAAGAGTTAGGCTAACTGTAACCCTAATAACGCGAGATTTGTAGAAGCGAGGATTGTGTGAGGCGAGTGGAAAAGAACTGTGTGAGAAGTTGTTTTTTGACCTTGTGTAGATAATATGAAATGTAGCCTGGAGTCTCTTGGGGGGCCTATTGTACACCAATGTGAAATCCGACCCACAGTGGCTGACTCGGCCTGGCATCATCCGGCGAGGAAGCTACCTGGGTCTAGGAGCATGTGAACCCATCTTCCCTCCCTCTTCCTTTCCGTGTGGGCTACTGACAGTCTGATCATCTCACTGGATGCAACGAGAGTAAGTGGTGCCGTCTCCCTGAGACTAGCCGACGCTCTTTGCTGAAGGGAGATGTAGGAGGGTCGTGGCCATCCTCCTTTGCCTCTCCTGTGTGAGTACCCTGCAGGGAGAGATCCTTAGTTTATGTGCCGCTAGTGCGGACAGGGCATCCTCCCTGTGTGTGTGATTGGAAAATGGGTAAGGGACAGTCTAAGCCAGGGGTCCCCAACCCCCGGTCCGCGGCCCGGTACCGGTCCGCAGCCTCTTAGAAACCGGGCCGCGAACCGACCCAGTGGAGCTTCCACAGGCATGCCTGCGGGAGGTCCAGCTGAGCCGCGGGACGAGCGCTCCCTCCGCAGTCGTGCCTGCGGGAGGTCCGCTGCTCCCGGGGCTCAGCTGGAGCTTCCACAGGCACGCCTGCGGAAGCTCCACTGGAGCCGGTGGACCTCCCGCAGGCGTGCCTGCGGAAGCTCCAGCTGAGCCCCGGGAGCAGCGGACCTCCCGCAGGCACGACTGCGGAGGGAGCGCTCGTCCCGCGGCTCAGCTGGACCTCCCGCAGGCACGCCTGCGGAGGGTCCGGCAAACGAAACCGGTCCCTGGACCTAAAAAGGTTGGGGACCCCTGGTCTAAGCATTCCATCTCACCCCCTAAGGGTACCCCAGCATATTACATGTATGTATATTATGGTCCTAAAACCTGCAGGTATTTAGACAATTGGAATCATTACACGTGTGAAAATCCATCTAAACAATGCCCACTAGAAGGTACCTTCAATCTAGATAAGATCATACATCTCAGAGGAGCTTTTAATCACCAAAAAAAGCCTCTGACACAGTGTGAGCAATTTGTCTATTGAGGAAAGGAACGGGTTAATTTGAAATTCAGCTTGGCCCAGAGATAAAGAGAAAGTTGCTCTGCGTTCAAGGTCAAGAATCAACGCAGACCATGCTAAGTACAAAGAAAAACTGCTTTTGGCCCCAGCTGGCTGTGAAAAATATAGACAGAGGCAAACCAAAGGCAATACAAGTTACAGAACTGAGATTACATTTGCAAAGCTTAACTGTCCAGTGAGATCCAACAGTGTGCCTTTGCGACCCTGGAGCCGGTGTGGCTTGGTGACACTGGAGAAGCCACAGGCAGCCGACCTGGACTGGAATCTCTGAAAGAGACGCCGCAGGAGATTCCAGGGTGTAAAAGAACAGCCCTCCCAAGAGCGAAAGCATGTTGGAAATTCTGGACAAGCTGTATACAGGATAATCTCCCGTCCACCTCTTCCCCTTCTCTGAACATTATACACAGACGTGGCAAGTCTGGATGTACATGTGTGAGTATGAAAGTGGCTTAGGGCATTAATGTTTTTCCTGAGTGATGTGGGAGCGTTCCCAACACTCTCTGTTGTTGTTTTATTATTTTATTAATGAAGCTTTAAAATTCAGTCATATGGTGTGTTTTCTTTATCTTCCCCCAACGATCCTGTAGTGTCAGCCTGATCACCTGACATGAGGGATAGATTGTTAACAGAAATTTGTCACAGTTTGGTGGGCAATTGAGAGAGGGGGGAGCCCTGCAGAATTTACACCATCTATTTGTTTTACCCTCGTTATTTTATGTTTGCTTTGCTTGGTACTGTTGGTGTTATATGTTGAGGACTACATGATTAAAGGTGTGCCCACACTCAGCCACAGTAAGTCTGAAACCTGGAGAGGGGTTTAGCATTCCTCTCTCCGCGCTGGTTGACCGGGAAGGGTGGCAAGTGGATCTACCCCAGTTGTAGCAGGACTGGGCAATAGAGAAGTTGGAGAAAAGGGAAGAGATGTGTACTTGATAACTAGAATTGAGCAATTAAGAGCACAGATCATGAACCAGGCAGCAACTCAAACCTACGCCCAGGGCCAGCTCCAGACCCCAGCACTCCAAGCGCGTGCTTGGGGTGGCATGCTGCGGGGGGCACTCTGCCTGTCGCCGGGAGGGCAACAGGCAGCTCCGGTGGACCTCCCGCAGGCGTGCCTGCGGAGGGTCCGCTGGTCCCGCGGCTCCAGTGGACCTCCCGCAGGCATGCCTGCGGATGCTCCACCGGAGCTGCAGGACCAGCAGACCCTCTGCAGGCACGTCTTCAGGAGGTCCACCGGAGCCGCGGGACCAGCGACCACCAGAGCGCCCCCCGTGGCGTGCCGCCGTGCTTGGGGCAGCGAAATTCCTAGAGCCACCCCTGCCTACGCCCAAGGCAAGTTGCAGGCCTTGAGACAGGACTTCCAGGCAGAAAAGGAAGCACTGGCTAAGCAAGTACCGGTCCTTCAGGGACTTGTCTAAATTTAACCATTTGTGCTCAGCATATGCCGTAACAGCAGTGTGTTTGCCACAAGAGGAAATTGAATAGTTAATGCCAATGGGCCATGCGTTTTTGCCCAGGTGGCAAGCCTCACGGGGGAGGACTTGGGTAGCCTTGTGAGTAAGAATGTTTAAGGGAAGAGACCAAGAATAGTGGGGGCTAGTTGAGAAGCCCACCCTCCTAGCTAAACTGGTAGTGAGACAAAGCCGGTGCCCATGGAAGGGACGGTTCAGCGAGAAAAGCAGGATCGGGCCCAAGCGGGCAGGCAACAGATTGTGTGATTGGAAAACAGGTTGGAAAATTTTGAGGGCATAGTGGAAGGAAGGAGTAAGTAAGTATCAAATGCTGATTTAAGTTGATAAAAGTGGCTGTTGAGAGATATAAGGAAAGAGTGAGAAGTTAACTCTGTAGTTGCTGGAGGGAACAGCAGTTGAACTTTGTAAAAATGCTAAAGAGGAAAGTTCTTGGTGTCTTTGAAATGTTTGTAAATAAATCCAGGAAAGAAATTATTTGATTGCAATTATTTGGCTATGAACAATTTAGTTGAATTAGCTAAAGAATGTATACAGTGCTATGTAATTGAAATCCTATTAGGCTCTAAGGGGCCACTATAAGTAGTGATGTTTTCTTTCACTGTTTGAAAGCAGGAGTTAAAAGTAAAAGGCAAACAAAATACTGGTAAAAACAATCGTATCCCTTTTAAGTAAGAATCTTTAAGCTGTGGATAGCTTTGGATCCAGAAGCAAGTCAGAAAGCATCTGTATTAAATGCAAATTATCTAACTAAGATAGAAGCCACTGAAAACTGGGCTGCCTATGAAACAAATACAAGAAAATATGCGGTGATTCCCCTATTTTGCCTGAAATCAATAAGGGTATTTGTATATTTTAAGTGATGATTGACTGCCCAGAAGGGTAGACTTCTGTTTTTTGTCTTTCAGATAATCAGAGAAAACTGATGCCAGCTGAACAGCATTCAACGTACCATGCATTTACTAGCACAATAGGAATTATGTTTTGTTTTCTATGTCCTGTCTTGTGGTGTTTGTCTCGTGGCCAGAATTGTTGTGTTTAATATTTTCATAGGATAGTCTAGTTTAAAATCAAACAGAAGGGTTAAATTAAAATGCAGATATTTGTTTTATTCAACTTTGGAATACAAAGTGTTTGGATAAATCAGGAAAATGTGATATACTAAAGTCTAATATATTTGTTTAAGTAAGAAAAAGAAACTTCATTGGCCAAATCAATTTAATTGAAAAACTGTTATTAAAATTTATATTCCAACAGTCTTTGGAAGCAAGGACATGAAAAGTTAACCCACTCCCCATCTTGTACATGGGATCCTTCTGGCTACCTCAGATTTCTAGCCAGAGGGCTGGGGATGGTGGGAAGCTATTGAACACGAGAGGTTGTACTGAGTGGACTCCTCAAAAGTGGGTGTGCTTGTCCTGACTTGTTGCTCCAAGCTCTGTAATAAAGTTATTTTAGTGGAAGGGTATATGTGGCATACATTGAATAATAAGACTAATGTACTGTATAATGGCAATGTTTATGTGTTCATTGTTGGGAAAAGGTGAGAAGGAAAAAGGACAGAATGAATTAACTAGAAAAAATAGCTAGCATGCTCAGTCTAAAGATAAGACACTGGCCCCATTCAAGGACACTGCTCACAGCTAAGACTTGGCTGACAACCAAGAAAGGGGGGGGCTTGAATGTGCCCACACAGCTATGAGATCTGCAAAACACTGCCAGGCATTAATGAAATGTGTTAGGTTTCTTTTCTCACAGGTAAAGAAGCGCTACCCAAAGACCCTAGCAGCCCTGCCACTCCTTCGAACCAGGAGGCTGGATCTATGTAAAGGTCCACCAACGAAAGACTGCTTTGGCTCCATGATGGAAAGGCCCTTATTAAGTCCTGCTGACTACCAACACTGCTGTGAAGTGCCAAACACTGACTGCTTGGACCCATGATTCTCACTGCAAAAAGACCCCTCCACCTCAGGAGGATTCTGCTACTGATGATTAGCCTATTTCTCCTTCTAGTTCTGCTGAGCCTTCTGGACAGCAGGGAAAAAGGACAAGGTGAAGTGCTAGTAACCTCTCCCTTGTCCACTGACAGATCTACTGTGGTTTTGGATTTTTTTGAAGAAGTAAAACCATTACAGGGTGATATGCTGGTAACCTCTCCCCTGTAGAATGCTGAACCACGATTGCTTCAGGAAAGAAGGAACACTCGCTCCACTGAAATTGCCAAAGTCCAGGAATTCCTGACTAGAAAGGACATTAAGAACTGACCCTGGTGAAGAAACAAAGAATTATACACTGGCAGGAAGAAATTTGTGGGACCCATGCTTGGGAATGTGGTATTGATTATGTTGTTTTGGGGTTTATTCTACAGGCTGCACCCTGAGTTTTGGATAAATCCTTCAATATGTATTGCTCTCCCTAATTGGATTTTAAATGACAAGTACTAAAGGCATCTTGTTGCCACTGACCCTGCCATCTCCTCCATTATACTATTACCCCTGTAATACATCCAAATACAGACAATGCCATATATTTGATAAAACCAATGGCCAAGGACTTCACACTTTAGTGATTTATTTAAAGATTGTTTGGAAAAAGAGATTTTTTAAAGTTCAGGATATCCCATATAAGCGAACAATTGAGTGGAGAATAAATGGATCAGTGGAAATAAAAAATCTATGATATCACTACAAATGAACCCTAAGAATCTGTAATTGAACTTGATGGGTTCCATAGTAAAGTAGCTATGATGGCTGTTCCTGGAGTTTGCAATGTGTTACATGAAAGAAGCCCTTATTGTTATTTAGTCACCCAATTAGTGATTAATTAAACAAATACCCAAAGAGTTTGTTCTGCCACTGGAAATTTTACCTGTATTGAAATTATTCCAGTAATTAATAATGTAACCTGTACCTTATTGCAATACACTCCCTCCTATGCTATTAATGTTAATGCCTCTTGAAAGTACCTGAGAATAGTTAAATAACAGATGTGATATAGTACTACACCAAAGAGAGATGTATTAGGATAACAATGGACTGTGATTAATACAACACTAGGGACTGTCAAATTTACATTGCCCTTATCCAGTTTCCAGATCACCTCTACATATCCAAATTGCTCACAAGGGGCTGCCATTAGATTAGCACAACAGAGGGACCTGACCAGATCCCTGTGGGATAGGGCCAATAGTGCAGCAGCCATTTGGAATATTCTTAAAAGACAAGAACACGATGAGAAATTGGGCCAACTAGAAAAGGCAACTAGCCTTATCTCTGGGGCTCAGCTAACAGGCTGGAGTTGGTGAGTTCCATGTCATTTCCCCCCTTAGTTCTATGACCCAAAAGTTGCTGACAGAGATGGTATTGAATATCACTGAGGCTGGGAAGGCATTGCAGTGAGATCTAGTATGTTTAGAAATTCAGGATTTCCTGAATGACCAGCTAATGGCCATTTGGAATGATCTTGAGCACCAGACTTGGCCCACTGCCCTTACAGACACATCAGGAGTACCATCTGATCTGTGGTCATGGAGACATACTTGGAGACTTTCTGGGTGGAAGTGTGGACATTCACAGTGTTCCTTCCAAGCATTTGGACCGGTTAGGGGGGGTGTGGGCTCCCACATACCGAATCCTGCCAGGTCCATGGGCAGGATGCATGTGGGATTGGGTTATTCATCGAGACATCTGGGAAATTAGACCACCTGGTATAGCTAACTGATTTATAGTCAGTGCCCCTAGAATAACACCTGACATTTTGGATAGGAATAGGGAGTCTATGGACATTTTGGCTGTTAGAACCTCTACAGCTTCAGTGTATCCATAAACTGAAGCCAGGGGAAGTTGTCACTATTCATGCCAACGTTTGTTGTGAGGGTAGAGGACAAGGAACTACCCTGACAGGACACTTACTTTTTCAAGCTAATGATAGCTGTGTGTATGTTAAAACCAGTAGCCCTTAGGTTCCAGATACCCTTTAACTGGACTAGTTTAGTATCTGAATGGTTTCAAGATTTGCTTTCAGTGTTACCAGAGGTTCAAAAAATCTCTGAAATACAAGGGCAAATTCACATGCTTCAATATATATATATATCAAATTGAAAAGTATGCTTTTCATACAGCTTATAGAGTGTCTATTTTATGTACTAAGTATGATGTATTGTGCTTTATAACTAAAACTGTACAACAACCCCATCATATTATTGCTATGGGAATGTTATTGCTTGTATTGCTTAGTTATTTTAGGATTATGTTATTGTTGTTGTAAAGGATGTACTAAAAGTAATACCTTTCATGTCCATGCTAATCATACACTGTTATTACATCCAATCAAAACCCCTAAGGTTGAAACATCTGATGTAATCTGAAATCCATGGCTTAATGCAAATAGAGGTTTGAAAATATTTGTTGTATTAGAAGTACAAAAGGGGGGAGTGTGGAAGTAGAGAAAGAACTGACAGGGATTTGTAGGGGATCTTAATGCATGACAGTCTTTGTTAGCAAGAGTTAGGCTAACTGTAACCCTAATAACGTGAGATTTGTAGAAGCGAGGATTGTGTGAGGCGAGTGGAAAAGAACTGTGTGAGAAGTTGTTTTTTGACCTTGTGTAGATAATATGAAATGTAGACTGGAGTCTCTTAAGTGAGAAAAACGAGATATCAGCGTGACCTATGTAATAACAAAATACAGACAATAATAAGCAATAGCTGCAACAAAAGTATAAATGCTTGCTGTAATTGTGGAGAGACCTGTCTAGGAAGGGGAGACCGTATGTCCTAGTGCACTCTCTCCCTGCTGTAGCTGCTAAACAGAATAAAGTATCTGACTTTGCTGTACCCAACCAAAAAGTGAGAACTGAGTTTTTCTCCGACACTGGTGTAAAACTGATGCAGCTCCAACTGAAGTTAATGTAACTGATTTACATCAATTGAAGCTCTGCAAGTCAGTAAAAAAAATGGTTCGTGGTGGATGTAAAGTAGCATAGCAATTTGACATTCATGCAGCGAATTTGGAAAATAAGTGCAACCTTACACATTAAGAGACAGATGCCATAGTATGCACCAGCTGCTTTGCACCTGTTCGGAAACACGGAGAAGCCATAGATCCAGCTTAACTGGCCAGTTGAGCAAGGTTTACAGCTTCTGTGCACAACCAGATTTCTGCAAAGTAACTGAAGTGTACAAATGAATCTTGCCTGGACGAAGCAGAAGGGAGTATAACAGGAAAACATCAGTGTGTGTGTTGGCTATACTTTTGCTAACCTTTCTATAGCTGCTATATCCATCTTCTACCCTGCAGTTTGCAAGATGCTTGGCATTCAGTGGAGGTTACTGTATCTTACCACCTGCCTCCATTTCCTGACTTATTTTCATCCAGATTTAACTTACTCCACTATTTAAGTCAATGAGCGCTTTTTTTTTTTGAATTGCTCCTGCTTATATGAATTTGGCTCATCACAAGGAAAAAGAATTGCATTCTAGGAGCTGTGTTGAGAACTGCTAGGTAATCAGGCTTTATGAAATTCACAATTGAGGGATTAAAATTAAAAGAAATAATCTTATTTTTATTTATAAATAACTTGTTTATTGCAAGATTAAATATTAATTTTAATTGCCTTGTGTTGTACAGTTCTGAATTTGCACAACATATATAATTTTGCCATCTGAGAGACTAGCAATTAAGCTAGGCTGTGAACTAGGTTCCTCTTCAATAAAAAAATATTATGCCGATGCTTGTGGTTTTTCCTGTTAACTTTTAACGCTGTTTGGGATAACATGAACGTACACAGTCATAACCTAACCATCCATGTGTGTCATATTTGTATAAGTGGATGCTGACAGAGTGGGGAATGCAAACAGATGCTCATAAACACTCTCAATGGGAAACTTTCCAAGTTAATGCAATTTTCATGGTTTGCGTGCATTTTATATTTGAATATAATAAAACTTAAGACTATAAACACATATATTAAAAAAGCCTTTGACAATCCCTCCTGCCCACTCACTTTGTGTCAGTTCGAAGCTTCCCCAGATGAAAATGACCAATGCCATTAACTGCTGAAGACTCTGATATTATAGATGTATAAATGAAGTTCAGTCACCCTTTTGGTTGCAAAAAAACCCCAAACAAAAACAACACAATAGAGTTTAACCAGCGGAGTATTTGGCAGGGTTGTCTCAATGGTAGCTCAAATCATGGAAGAGAAAGCAGTAAGCCAAGAAGCGTGAGGAGAAGGAAGACTGTCATTATGCATAATGAAAAGTTTACATGTCCATCAATTTCACAAGTGCAACTCAGGAGGCCTATTGAAAATTTGTCCCAGATTGTCAGACTTCCTATGGTGCAAGAAATATTAATTTAATACTTTACCCTCTAGTCTTTTCAATAGCCTCACACATCCACCTTCTTCTTTTTCCTACTTTTATTTATCAAATGGTATCTTAGAACAGAAAAACAACACTCCTGTCAGGGTTCCCTCCCCACTCTGGGGTACAGATGTGGGGACTCTCATGAAAGACCCTTATGCTTATATTCCACCAGTTTAGGTTAAAAACTTCCCCAAGGCACAAATTTCTCCTTGTCCTTGGACAGTATTGCTCCCACCACCAAGTGATTTAAGCAAACATTCAGGGAGAGGCCACTTGGAGTCCTATCCCCCGCAAAAATATCCCCTCAAGCCTCTTCACCTGCTTTCCTGGGGAGGTTTGAGAATAATATACCAACCAAATAGGTAACCAAGGTGAGCACAGACCAGACCCTTGGGTTTTTAGGAAAAAAGTAAAAGAAGCACCTCTGTAAAATCAGGATGGAAGGTAATTTTACAGGGTAATAGGATTTAAAACACAGAAGATTTCCCCCTAGGCAAAACTTTAAAGTTACAAAAAAACCAGGAAAAAACCTCCTTCTTAGCATAGGGAAAATTCACAAGCGAAAATAAAAGATAATCTAATGCATTTCCTTGCTTTACTTACAATTTTTGTAATCTTAGATGCTTATTTCAGGTAGGATTTTAGGAGAGTTTTTTTTTTCCTGCCTGGTCCCTCTCTTTGTCCCGAGAGCACGCGCGCACACTCTCTCTCTTTCTCCATCCCCCAGTTTTGAAAGTATCTTCTTTCCCCATTGGTCCTTCTGGTCAGGTGCCAACTACGTTAATTGAACTGATTAACCCCTTACAGGTAAGTGATTCTGTGCCTCTGGCCAAGAGGGATTTTATATGACTGCATAAATAAAGGTTGTTACCCTTTCATTATATTTATGACAACTCCTTTCCACTGATCAATTTCCATCTCACTGTATATTGGCTTGTCTTTTGAATCCAGCTTCTTATATCACTGCAAAAGTTAAAGAAGTTCCTTTCCAGCAGTATATACTGTACTAGGAAGCTTTTTAAAATAGACAACGTTATGCCTCTTAAAACATTTTCTTTTGATTCTGCTGCCTTACTAGTTATCACATCCTGCCTAATCTCCCTTTCTTTAGGGAACTCCTTGAAAAATAGTTCTGACTCACCTTCAAACGGTCTAATTCCCCTGTATTATACATACTTACCCTAGTGTAACTCATGGACTTTGACTGGTGTAAATCAAGAGTAACTCCACTAAAGTGAAACAAGAATCAAGTCCCATTTTCATTAAGACAATATTTTTTTCAAAGTGAAATGGGTCTAGGTTAAAAACATAAGAAATTTTATTATCTAGTCCACAGAACAAACAATGTGCAGGTGCAGTGCTATCTTCCTCACATTGCCCTTCCAGTGACTCAAGGACCAACTGTGGTGGTCAAAGAATAGTTCAATCTAAGCTTTAGTATCTGCTGAAACTGCTTACAAAAAAGTGCTAGTTTTAATGGAGAAGAAAGAAGGCAGACATTCTTGACTGCAGACACCAATTAACTTCATATGTGCAAATGAAAGGCTGTCAAACCATAGTGTAATTATCTTCAAGTATTTCCTGCTCAGGCTGCTGCACGGAAACCATTTTCCTGTATGCGAGTAACAGTGTTTTTTACTTAGTGACAAAGAGTCCTGTGGCACCTTATAGACCTGGGATCAGCAACGTTTGGCACGTGGCTCGCCAGAGTAAGCACCCTGGCGGGCCTGGCCAGTTTTTTTACCTGCCACATCAGCACGTTCGGCTGATCGTGGCTCCCACTGGCCACAATTCGCCGCTCCAGGCCAATGGGGTGGTGGGAAGCTGTGGCCAGCACATCCCTTGGCCTGCGCCGCTTCCCACCACCCTCATTGGCCTGTGACGGCGAACAGCAGCCAGTGGGAGTTCTAATAGGCCAAACCTGCTGATGCAGCAGGTAAACAAACTGGCCCGGCCTGCCATAGTGTTTACCCTGGCGAGCCACGTGCCGGGGTTGCCGACCCCTGTTATAGACTAACAGACATTAGAGCATAAGCTTTCGTGAGTGAATGCCCACTTCGTCATATGCGTCAAGATGTTTGTACAATGTTTTTTACTTGTTCTTTTGGAAATTTCGGCTGCATTTGAGAGTATTGATCCAATCATCATTTGCAAAAATTATACTGAAACTTGTTGCTACTACTGAAACTGCATTCTCTGACCTTAATTTCATCATCATCATCTCTGGAATGTTTTGTTTCTTTCTACTCCTGGGGAGGTTTTCTGTCTGTCATTTGGCTCTCAATCATGGTGAGTCACAAAGACTTCAGCTTTGTGCCTCATTATAGCTTCTCCTTAGTTGGTTCACTTGGAGTAGGTATCATTTGTACACAGATGATAACCAATCTGAGCAGCCTTTTTGAAAATTCTCATGCCTATTTGATCTGTGCTAGAAGGTATTAATAATTGTATTTTTCTGCAGTGATATTTCAGGATCAAAACTCTGGTGAGGAGAATATAAATATAATGGGCCACATCTTCAGATGATGTTCATCAGCACTGGTTAACTGAATTATGCCAATTTGGTCCAGTTCATGACCTGGCTCAGCAAATTGTTAAACCGTACCAGACATACTTTGTTCTCAGTGCACACTGCCACTACATCAGTGTATGTGGCATGAAATACAAAAATAGTTATAATCTAATTTTTCTGTTGATCTTGAATTTACTACGCCTTTGATTTTCATATATTATCTTTGGATATATAAATTGTTTCTTGAGAAGCCCAAAAATTAAAGAATTGCAGGTCAAGAATAAAGTCCCTGGCAAAGCTGGGTGGCACAATTTCCATAGTACCCTCCAGAGAGTGTGTGGTTCCTAATTTGCATATTTTGTACTCATGAAAGGGTATGCCTTGCAAACAGAGGGTATACCAAAGGGTTGGGAAGCAGTGGTGCGGGGTAGTTACCACAGGAGTGAGCAGGCTAGACAAAGGAATTCCTGTCAGGAAGATGCTGAGGAGTTGCCCAGGGATGGATCTGAGAACAGACATGATTCCTGAGCACCAACAATGGACTGACAGCCCAGCTGAGCTGTGTGAGCTGGGGCCACACCCTGCATGGGCACAGTTCCACTGACACCATCTCACAAGATGGCATATAGTGTGTAGGAATTGTAATATCCTTGTAAATAGTTTGCAAGCCCTCTACTGGGCTTTCCTGTCTTTTTTTCTGCAGAAGCCATTAGTACCTAGCAGATCAGCAGTGTGTATAGGTAGATAGGGCTTGTATGCATGTATATAGTTATTTGGATCCCAACTGTGTCCATGTGGTTTCCTCATATTCTTAATATGGAAACAGCAAAGACAACAGTACCCAATGACCATGGATATTTACAACCTTCAGAATTCCTCATGACATTCTCCTATGTATTTCATACATTGGGCAGCTACATATGTACAGAAGGACCGCATTATATTAAACAGATCTATTGAGGTCCAGGGAAGGAAATGGTAGCCTGATCTCTAGATTATGAATTAATTATATGTATTACTTAAAAGTTCCCAGATATCAATTTGAGGGTCGACAGGTTCTTTTCCCAAGATCAGGCCCAGTGCTATTCATATTATTATATAGTTGTGAACCCTGATGTTCACAGTTGCAACACTCATGCTAAAGGAACTCTTCTATAACTGCAAATAGTTTATTAATACATTTAGCACCATCCCGAACACTCCAACATAGTAAGGTAGATAGAGATACTCCATATGCTCTCTCCATCCCTTGCAGAACAACCTGAAATGATAGCTATCATCTTCCTCATCATCAACGGCCATCGTGCTGGCATCTCCACAGGGCTACATCTCTCTCTCCTACTGCCCATAGGCTGAGATGCAACTTTTATAACATGTTATGCTGATACCACTATGTCTGATGCATATTCCGTAGCGGTTTCTCTCCTCTCTCTTATTTGTATGTCCTTACCTTACTAATATTGGAGTGTCCTTCTATCGGTTAGCATATCAATGATCTCAACTTATTATCAGACACATCAATTCATCACCATGACACAGTTGTGGTTGGATTCATGTTCCTGTGGTCAGAAATTCCCCTTAAACACTATTTTCAGCTCCCCAGTAATTGGGGTTTTCTGTTGGGCTGTTTATCTGTGCCAAAGTTCATAGGTCTCAAGCCTTATGTTAACTGATGAAGCTCATGTCTTACAGGATTTAGGCCTGTAGGTTCCTTGCATTACTACTAAATCTAATAAAGGCAGAATATAATGATGAGAAGGCAGTAAATATAATAAAGGCCAGCTATCCCTTTGGGCTACAGAAATAAGAGATACATAGTTCTAGTTAAGTACAGATTACTAAACAGTCATATATACACAGGGTTTCTTTATAGCACTTCAGCCTCCCACAGTTCTTTCTTGCTTTCTATTGACCAGTAAGAAAAAATGTTATTATTTGTTGAGCACAATAATTTGCTCAGGTCTGTACAAAACAGAGTAAGACACCTTGTACCTTATGGAATTTATAGTTGAAAAATCCCTCATCTTCCAAATCCTTACTCAAATGAGTGATCCCATTGAACTCAGGAGGACTATCAGGTAAGATCTATACATGTGAGTAAGTGCTTCCAGGATTGGGTGCTGTAATCTATGAGACAGGTATATCTCCATATAACTGGAAGGGACCCTGAAAAGTCATTAAGTCCAGCCCCCTGCCTTCATTAGCAGGACTAAGTACTGATTTTTGCCCCAGATCCCTAAGTGACCCCCTCAACAATTGAACTCACAACCCTGGGTTTAGTAGGTCAGTGCTCAAACCACTGAGCTATCCCTCCCGTCAATAAGCACACCTTTTAATTATCAAATTAACTGACTGACGTGCATTTTCATGGTTTCATTTTAATCTTTAGGTTCATTTTTAGGCCCTATACTGAAAGGCACCGAGTGCCTGCCGTATATGTGCTGAACACTCTCAGTCAAGGGGTGCCCAGCATGTTGCTCACTTGAGCCCTCAGGTCTTACAGTAATGAATGCTGGATGCCCTTTACTGAAACGTTACTTCTCAGGACCCAAGTCTGTATGGAAGGAATGCAACAGGGTTTTGTGGGGGTTTTTTTGTTTTTGTTTTTGTTTTTTTAAGTGATCTAAAGTTAGGCACTTCTGAAACTTTTATTGCCGAAGGGAAACAAACCCTTGTATGTGAGACGGAAATGTGTTTATGCAGTATCTAAGTCAAGAGTGTTGTTATAATTAAAGCCTCAACAAGTTCCCTTGCTCCTGTGAACAGTATTTCCATTATTGCTGAAGTAACTACAGCTGACTTACTTTCTCACTGCCAGTGTACATTGATCATCTGTCTTTTCAGAGCATTACTGACTGGCTGTAAAACAATCTCAGCACAGCCCACAGGATGCTGGTATTGCAATTGTATTTTAATAAAAGAAAATGGAAAACAATAAAAGAAAAACAAGGGGGAGGACCACCTCTACTTTCCTTTCACATATTGTAAAAATTACATATACACACATACACATATAAATAAAAACCACACATCCCAGATCGGGATTCCACATGGGCCCATCTGTAAAACAGCTTGGAAGATGTCCACTGTTGACTGCAGGCAACACCCACAACTGTTTTACTTAACACAATTAGACCTATTAAAAGTAATTTATAAAAAATTGGTCAGTTCTCAACTATTTTTAAAGAAACAACATCATTCAATTATGCACATCATCTATGCAGTTTACACAGTGTTGAGTGTTGTTATACATTGGGCCCAATCTTCAGCTGAGGTGAATCAGTATAGCTCCATTGAAGTGAGAGCTTCATTCCTTCTTGTAGTCAGGGATGAAAGTATCATTAAGCACTTACCAGTACATGGGCCAGCTCCAACCCCCGGAAGAGCGGAAGGAGGGAGGTTGGGGGTCAGTATCCCCCAGCCAGTCCATCCGCAGTGCCTGTCCCGTGCCACCCAGGGCTCCAGCGTTGTTTTAAAGGGCCCGGGGCTCTGGCTGCTGCCACGGTAGTGGAGGCCGGAGACCTGGGCCCTCTTAATTCGTAGCCCTCAGGTAGCTGCTCCTTTTGCCCCTACCCCGTTGGCAGCCAGGGGGGCAAAAGAGGCAAGGACTTTAAAGTGCTGCCGGGGTATGCTTTAATCAGGGTCCTTTGCCGTGGCAGCACTTTAACATTGCTGCCCCTTTTGCACTACACCCCAGTCGGGGGCGCAAAAGGGGCAGCGACATTAATGTGCTGCCTGGGCAGCACTTTAACGTCAGCTGAGTACCGGCGGCCACTTTTTACCAGTATGCCATACTGGCCCATACTGGCTTACTTTCACCCCTGGTTGTAGTTCAAATTATTCCAAAGAAATAAAGCAAGTGCTGACTTCATTGGATCTGTATCAGTATACTCAATTGAGTTTAACTTGGAATTAAGACCACAAGATATTTGCAAAGGAATTGCAGGTAATATGGAAAGGAAAAAGTCAGCAAACTGTCCAAGTGCACATGCTGGACAGATCCATTAAGGAGGAAAAGTTCATCAACATTTAGAATATCTCAGTCTCCTGGCATCAAAGAGAATAGTACCACATCAGCAAAACCTAGGTCCTGGCAACACCTGATATAACTACATAAGATATTATTCAACTAAAATAAAATGGCATAGCTGTTTTTGCATTTTAAAACACCATATGACCTGAATCAAGAATTCACTGGAAAGACTTAGTTATTTCTTTGCTGTATTGGAAAAAGCATATTTCAGAGAGGGCAGGCCACGATTATTCACTTTTTTAATTCTTATTTTTCTGTTTCAGATTTGGAATCAGTGAACAGTTCCATCATAGTCCTGTCTAGGCATTAAAGGGTCTTTGCCATAAAATTTCAGAGCACTGCATGGACATGGCCATTTGGTCCTTTACACCATTCAAAGAAAGGGTAATCTTGGGCTCTAATTGGTACAGGATATTTGCACTTACAAACCCAGACTCAGAGCCACACTAAGTGTGGACTGAGAAGAGGGTAACTTTAACCTCCTTCATATTCATGAAAAATAAGGGTGTTTTTTTGTTTTTGTTTTTGTCTTTAAATCTACACTCTAGTGGTATGGTTATTTGGAATGTCCTTTCCTGTATATATTCTCTATACAAAATGATCCTAATAGGTCTAATTGCAAGCCATTGAAATCAGTGAGTAGTCTTTCAATTGATTTTGGTTGGAAAGATCCATATTCTGAAAATAAAATGCTTTCTGGCATAAATCACTCAACTTCCATCCTTCTTCTTATATTTTGATTTGTCTGGGTCTGACATTTTACTTCTTAGCTGAAACTATAAAACAGTTGGTTTTTCAGAGGCTCATCAGACTAATCACATCTGGGCAGAATTTGTGCCCATGTTTGGGTTCAGTTACTCTTACAGCCCCAAGTCTTGAACTCCCAGGGAAGTTAGAAGGATTTCTGTATACCCATATCTGAGGACAGGCTATGAGTAGTTTGCACCTTTCATACAGTAACCACTATAGTGGCCTTCTGGACTACTTCATGTAGGGCAGTTCTATGTGTGGAAGAAAGTGCAGAGACATTTATAAGAGGTGTACAAATAATCATTCAAGGCTGGCATTGGTGATCAGAGGAGGGGGAAATGACATGACAGACGAGCAGATAAAGTAGAGAGGGATAAGCTGGGAAAGGTCTTACAAATGGCTACAAAGCTTGAATATGACATGGTGGAAGTGGTGAGGGATTCAAAATGAGTAGTGATAAGGTCAAAGAAAGAGACAGGGAAAATCATCACAGCTGTGTTTTGTAATTCTAACAGCCCTCTCCAGGTAGAAGCAGCAAGTGACCTTACATGCATCTGACGAAGTGCTCATGCTCCAATACATCTGTTAGTCTATAAGGTGCCACAGGACTCTTTGCAAGCCATTGAAATCAGTGGGTAGTCTTTCAATTGATTTTGGTTGGAAAGATCCATATTCTGAAAATAAAATGCATTAATGCACTAATTACATTAGTACCACTGTTGCCGAACCCTACCCTGGACCACAACTCCCCTTACCCAGATCATCAGGATGCTTCATTTTCTGTAGGAGACAGTGAACAACCTGATTCATCAGCTATCCATATGTCACAATGTAGTGCCTGGCACAGGCCGCCAACCAAGAAGACAGCTACCGCAAAAGGGTGCAAAAATTCCAGCAACACACCACAAAGATGGGATTTAAAGTAGATTAAAATAGAGGGGAAGGATGCCCGTTCTGGGGAGCTTTGTCAGAGGCTGTTGGCTTCATATGATGAAGTGACCTCACATTACTGTAATCGGACATGACCAAGGAAAACAATGAAAGAAAGGGATAAGATGTATCTGAAAGGAGTCAAAATTCCCATGAACTTCACATGGGAACATGGTCCCATGAAAAAAAGATGATTATATTTACACAGAAGATGAACTATATGGGAGGAACTTCCCTTGTGTTCTCACCCTCCAATAAAATAAACTACACTCAAACCTCCCCACCTCTGGTTCCAATTGCTTAAGTGTTTGCTTTCTGTGCGAGGTGTATTTGTAGTACAGAAATGAAGAGTGTAAGACATTTGTTTGCAGTGTTTTAGTCATGTTTGTCTGTCATTTTCACTACAAAATCCTTGGCATCTAGACATTTTTAAAATATGAATATTACAGATTGTCTCATCTCAAGGAAGACAGTTATGGAATAATGTACATTTAAAAAACGGGTATTTTCTAAAATTGAAAGGTTCAGGGACAGTTACAGAAAAAAAATTATTCCTTAACAATAGAGGCTACATATTGATGTCTTAACTCAGATAGTTTTCAAGGGTAGTATTAATGAGAGACTACAATATTTTTGTTCTAATGCATAAAGAACATCGATTCTGTGCTTCATTGTTCAGTTGGTATTATTCTTCACAACTTATACTATATATACTATTTATTTGGCAATTGAAGAGCTTGATTCTGAGTTCAGTTTTATGCTGGTATAACAGCATTGCTTGTGATTTCCATGAGGATAAGTGAAGAGAATGTAAAGTAAGAATTTAGCCTGAGAGTAAACTGACAAGAATAATGTTCTGCTAAAGTGATCCATTCATGTCAAGCATTTTCCCCCAAGCAACAGAAGCCTTACAGAAAGAATGCTTTGACCAGCAAGTGAGAACAATTTGCTGATGGCATTTGTGTTAACAGAAGAACTTGATCTCAAGATTTCCCAGCCTCTGGGACAGAACTTTTATCACAGAACTGTACCCCTATAATTTATTTTAAAAATTTATACCAAATTATTATTTTTAATTGAGGTCATGGAAATTACATGAAGTCCTTTAAAATAAGGCTTTAAAAAAAAGTTACAAAACAAAAATCAGAGCTTATTAATATGACAATTCACATATGAAGTATGAACTGGGAAGATGACAAAACTACAGAAGATAAGATTTAAGTTGTCTTTCATCTTTGAATTGTATTTCCTTACCTACTTAAGCCCCAGAGTAGAGTTTCAAAGAAAGTTCCCAGCCTGTCAGAAGGCACAGATTTTCCCCAAAACAAGGCAAAATGTCTTAACTTTTCTAATAGATACAACAGTGGAATCATACCAAGGCCCTGATTCTCCAGCTTGCAATAATTTTACAATGGTATAAACTACATTAATTCCAACTGAATTTCTCCTGATTTATGCTGGAGCAGTAGGGGTGACCCAGTTACTGTTTTGTCTTGCTCAATATATAGGCCACTCTTTGCATCCTTTAGACTATGGTCTGCTCTCACACTCTAATTAGGGATTTGATTAATTTTACGCATTCTGGTATAAATCATAATAACCCCGTTGATGTCAGTGGAGCTATTTTATACTGATAAAACTGGTGTGAGGAGAATCAGACCTTCAGGTGTTCCCTTTAGTAGAAGGACCACCCAGTACATCTGCTACTCAGTTTGATAGATGGATAATCGAAAATCTTTCATCTTCCCATGGTTACCATATCTTTGAACAAGCTCCCCCTATATTTGAGATATATGAAGATGGCTAAGCTCAGATCAAAACTGGTTCAACAATTTTCCATCAAACTCTTTGCATGCATGCACAAGCCTTGAAGTTCAGGAAGGTTTGGATTCAGATTAATCTGGTTTCTCCATTCCCAAATCTCACTATAAACTCTAAGCAAAGTTCAAGGCCTCAATGCTGAAAGCATGAAATTGGATAACTTTATCCCTTGATAACTGCATCCTTAACTATAACCTTTGAAGTCAAATGGATTACTCACACATAGCAATGTTTTCAGGATCAATAGCTAAGTTGGTATAATTTTGTATCATTTCTACTGTTTCACACAAGCTTGTCGTGCTCACTGATTCAGCAAAATGGATGCTGGACTTGCAAGAGGCTTCTTCCCTTCCAATATAACCAAGAAACAAAGTGAGCAGTGTGAAAGTGCATGAGAAGTTCTGGGAGCAGATCTGAGAAAAAGGTTTGATGCATGTGCAGATCACTTCCTGTCCACAGACCATAGCTTAGAACAGTGGTTCTCAAACTATGACTGACACTAAACGACTAAAATATTTACCGTATTTGTACTGTGGTAGCACTGAGATCCGAAACCCACTGTGCTGCACACTGTACAAACAATGGAACACAGATTGTAAAGGTAGGAACAAGAACTAAACACAAGACAAAAGACAATTGTCAGACAGAGGAAGCAGAAGATAAAAGATTATATTCAATGAGATATGCTGTGACCCAGGCATACATTTCTCCTTTTCCCAGCAATGCACCCCCAGTCAATCTGTGCATCATTTCTTCCTCTGTGGCTCGTGGAGCTTAACTTTGGCCAACTCTGTGAAGTGTTATCTACATTCTGTTTCCAATTATGAAAGCACCAATCCTGCAGACCCAATGACAGTTTTGATTGCTATGGTCTCTGTGTCTTTTTTGTCACTTTATATGGAAGATGTAATACCAAAAGTGTACCATATTTTATTGTTGTACGCCATTTACAACACTCAAATGACTAAATTCAGCCATAAATTCCAATTTAAGTTAAATAGCCTTCACAAAATTGTGAGAACAATTGAACTAGGTGAAGGAGGTATAATCAACATAGTTATTATGTAAATTTCCAAATTTAGCTCACATTACAATTCAAGATAGATGAAAGATAGCTCATCAAAAACAAAACTAAGCTTAACATTTTTAGGTTCAGACAAGATTGCTCAATTTACAACCAAACTGTTGTGTTATGTATTAATTCACACCTGAGCATATCCAGCATGGTCAGGAAAAGGAATAGCTCATGAAAGGCAGCTGTATTCTCACTTTTGCTGGAAATGGAAAGTGACAAATCTTGCAAGAACCTCAGGAGATTCCAAGCCTGAAGTTTTGTTCATTCTGAAGTTTCCAATAATTTGGATAAGGAATTGAACTTTTGAGTCTGAACCTCAAAATCTTCTGGAGCTCATTAATCTCAACATCAATCTGCAGGGCCTGTTCCTTGAACCAAGACTGTCATAACTGGGCCGGGGTTAATATACCAACTTTATACTTTGTAATACAATTGGTAAGCCCACAGTATACTGTCAATATGAATCTACCTTTACATCGAACATTTTAAAAAAAAATTTATATTAAATATTATAGGTTATCTTAGTGGCTGGGACCGATTCTTAGGGAGACAAGGACTGGCTGTTTAAAGATGTAGAGGAAGAGCACAGGGATGGAGAGTAGGACTGGGGGGCAGGGTGGGGAAGAGAAGGGAAAGATTGGACAAGAAGCTTGAATGAGTGAACGGACATTTGCTGGGCAAGAAGTCAGGGAAGAAGGAGGAAACAATGTGGGGAAGGGGAGAGATGGACTGTGTGCATGGAGGAAGAGACTAGGTCTAGCTGGAAAAGGAGACTGGCACTAGAATGAGAAGCCTGTGCCCTCGAGACTGGGACTTTGTAGGTAAGTAGAATGGAATTAGGAGATGAAGCCGGGGGAAAAGACATGTTGAAGGGTATAGGATAGGAGTTAAATTTTAGAGGGAAATGGGCAGAAGATTCTGTGCCTACTTAAGAACACTAATCGGAATGGAACCCAAAATTCCTGAGTCTCACCATTCCTCTTCTGTCAGCAAATCTGTGAAACCTACTGCAAAGTGTGTATCTCAAACCTATTAATCCTGGTCTACATAAACCAATCTGTTTTCAAGAAGGTGCCACAGGATGGAATTTGGTTTTGGATTTTTGGGTTGCTTTTTTAAGGATGTTGGTAATTAACAACAACAAAAAAGACCATTACTAAGGTTGCAAAGTGAAGCACTCAAAAGTTAGGAAATGCCAGAATTAAATTTGCCTGTGCAATCTTAATTCAGACCCTAAGCACAAGAGGCCAAATTATAGATGCACAATCTTAATCCTCAGATTTCCTAACTTCTGAGTGGTTGTCTTTGCAACCTTCCTAATGTTCTTTTTACAAATTTTGTGTGTGTGTAATATATGTTGACCAAATGACATCTCTCAATTTCACATAGCATTACTTCTTATATTTTAGAAGACATGTTCATATAATACATAAATAGTAATACAAATTAAGTTATTTCAAGGATTCCTATGTTCCCAATATAACCCATGTTGAAAAATGCCACTATATTTTCCCCGTACACTATTATAATTCTTTTTCAGAATGTACACAGAGGAAATGTTTAATCTGTCCTGGGCAGATATAAAATGAATTTCCCATGAAGATGACCTAACAACAATTTCATATCTGTGATACTTAAGAATGATCTTTCAGGATCACAGTATGAAACAGAAATCTTCTTGGGAAATAATATTACATTTCTCTTCAAGATTTAGGTCATTTATATTTTGAAGAATTGTGTTTCTGTCAGAATGTAAAGGTGACCTTAGTGAATTGAAAAGGGCACAATAATAAAACTATCTGAACTGGGGAAAGTCTGCAATAGGAAATAATTTCAGAAGGACACAATGGAACATAAATTGAAGGTTAGAAGAGGAAGCATTATAATAACTTTTAAAGAAAGCACACATAAAAAAGGCACAATGAGGTGGGAAGAGAGGAGAAATCAGAACTGGAATATAAGATACTACTTGTGTGAATACCCTTCCTGTGACCTTTGAACATTTTCAAACCAATCTACTTTTTCTGCCACTCCATATCAATGAAAAGGCAATGAGCCATGCTAGGAGTATACAGTATCATTTTGGAATTCAGTATGAAATAGCTGATGGCAGCGCACAGGGATTCCAGTTACCCCAATGTATCCAGGTTTTCTTGCTGGATTTATTTATTTATTTTGATTCCAGTGGGCTAATGGTAAATTTCATACAAAAGTAATGATCTGGAAGAATGCAAAAGAACCAATAACACGAGGGTTTAACTACTCTATACATGTAATATACATGTATAACATTTTAATGGTCACATTTGTATGCATACTGTGTGTACCTAGGATCCTAGTTAGCCTGACATTTTTTCTCTGGAAAAAATCCAACTCCCTTTCAGTTAAAAGTTGTGAAAAAAACATTGTGCTTGTTGCTCTATTTCCCTTCCCTATCAGCATCTGAATTTTATAACGCTTTGGTGATTAAGTTGAAAAATATGTATAAGTGATTAAGTCGAATGGAGTCAGATTATTTTGCACATGATCAAAGATCATGGTATATTTGCTTCAATTTAGAATTCAGACAAGGCTACAGCTGCAAATATTATACTGATCAGTAAGATCTTAACCGAGTTTTTCCATTATATATGGTCCATCCTATGGTTTGTCCAAAGGTAGAAACGTCTCTATGCCTGTGTTGCTATTGTTGAACACTGTTCAACCACTTCTATACAACAGAAACCATGTTTGTTTGGTGACTAAGAGGCAGCTTAGGAAAAATGATCTAATGGATAGGGCACTGCTCTGGGGCTCAGAAGACCTGAGATTGATTTTTTGCTTGGCCACAAACTTCCTCTGTGATCTTGAGCAAGTTACTTATTCTACCCTGTGCCTCTGTTCTCAATCTATTTTTTTAAGTCTATATATTTAACAGGGGTGTTGTCAAAATTAAATCCATTATAAACTATGAGGTAGTAAGAAACTATGGTAATGAGGGTCACAAAGCAGATAGAAAGGAAAAATAAAGCAATTATTCCTCCAAACGGGGGGTGGAGTAAGTTTTCTGCCATCATAATGGATAACACATTAAGCATTAATAAAAGAAATACCTTTAAAATTTGGTCACATATGAACTTGTAGCAGCATCAGCATTTTCAGTACAACAGGACCTATTCTCTTCTTAATGTACGCATATAATTTCCATTAATGGAAATTATCTAATTTCACTAAAAAGTAGATTGACATGGCTATCTCTGACAGCACATTTCCTTTTTACTTAGAGAGGTACGAGTTAGGTGGTTAGAAAAGTGCAAATATAATCAAACAAATACCTTCCTTTTTTCAGTCTATTTGCTTTCATAACCTTAGAGTATGGTTCATTATCTGGGCTAGATCAATTGGTGTAATCCATGTAGACAATGGAGCCATGTCAGTTTACAACAGCTGAGGATCTGGTACTTTGGTGTTGCATAGATGATTGAAGAGCAGCAGCATGTTAAATCTGAGAGAATTCTCACAATTTGTAATTAAATATTATAGCTACCTCAGACTGAAAATAGTTACCCCATAGTATACATTCCCAGAAGACAGCATCAAAACCCACAAAGTAATTGAAAGGCTTCTTTTTAAAAAAAAATAAAAGGAGAGTATTGCTTTAACAAGGTGAATTGCATCCATCCACCTCCATTTCCCATGCTAACCCCCATAGAGAGTCTGAGATGGTTCTAAAAATAAATACCTGAAAAAATATGACTATACTTGCAATGAGGGACTATCCAAAAGTCCATTGAAGTCCATGAGGATTTTGGATCATGCCCTTTGTGTTTGGGAGAAATGGCTTCAGTAGTGAGCTCCAAGAGTTCAATATTAGAGCTGGTTGGGAATTTTCCACTGAAACTTTTGCCAAAACTAAAACTTTGTGCAAGAACATACCAGGTGTGAAATAACTTCGGTTAGGAAAGATTTCTCAGGTCCAGAGAGAGGAGCCCATTAACCCAACAATAGCCAAAAGCCTAATTTTAGGATACTCACTAAGATGTGGGGGACCCAGGGCCAAATCTCTGCTTTGCATGATTCACATCATGCTTCCCATGCTGTGCCAACTCTGCCCCCCCTCCTCTCCCCAAGTACACCCCTGCTTCATTAAGAATGAGGACTTGAATATGGGTCTCCCAAATCCCAGCAGAGTGCCCTATCAAATGGGCCATTGAGTATTTGGGGGTGGGTTGGTCTCATTTTTTTCATATAAAACTTGCCCATCCAAATCAGGAGAACTAAAGGTCTTGGTTAAGAATGTTTGAATTCTTGAATTTTTTTTCCATCCTGTGAAAATGTTCCCACCTAGTTCTATTCAATATCTTTCACTGTAGTTATCTGAAGAAACAAAACAATGTTTTTTTCTGATATGGAATGCAGATAATCACGAGAATGAATAAACACTTGATCTGGAAATAAATCTTTTGCTTTTTATCATCATCCCATTTAATTTAACATTCCTGCAGTCACTCTATTCTAGACATGTGCCAAAGAAAAAAAATGCCATTTATAGACAAAAATCCTCATAAAACTACACAATAAAAATGTCTTGAGACTTATTTTCATAACTCCATGTGAAAGCTATTGCATATTTTTCAAAAAGCTCTTTTCAAAAAATAAAATTAAGGTATAATGTGATACTCACCAGGAAATAGCAAGGATGGATTCCTTCCAGGAAGTAGTAATTTTTTTTAAAAAAGTATTACTGTTAACACTAGACAGGCTTACTTCAGTTCCAGTATGTCATTCCAATAGATTTGGTCTTAGAGTACACTACTCTATAATTGGAGGTGATTGCAGCACATGTTGGCTTACTTGAACTATCTGTTATCCAGCTAGCACAGCTAAAAATAGCAGTGACGCTATGGCAGAATGGGCTTCAGTGTGTGCTAGCAATGTGAGTATGTGCCTGGTGTGCTTATAAAGCCTGTGTTGAAGCCCATGTCACCACAGTTTCACAACTATTTTCACCAGTAATAGGTAGATTAAAGCTAGTGCAGATATGTCTAGCCAAGCTGCAATTGCAGCTCTGATTTCAGTGAAGACATAACCCTCATGCAGAGTTTGAAACTTGTTACCAAAAAGCTTTTCTTATGTGCTGAAGATACAGGATATACCTAGACACTTATTTATATAGGCTTGGGATTTGTGTCTCAAAGTTGAATAGGTTCAAGTGGCAAATTCTTTTTCTAAAATACTTGGATTGAGACTTCATTAACTTCAACTTTAAAAAAGAAATCTGTGATAATGTAGCCATGAATAAATTGGTCACTTTATATTACAGATACATTACAGTCACGAGACATTGCAAACCATCTACATCATAGGCTGCAATTCCCACTGTCTTTCACAGATGAAAGGATGCCAACAACTTTATAAATACTTTATAAACCATTCATGAGTAAATTGCTGTTTTACAAAATGGTTAATAAAATGACGTAACAGGCTGCTTAAAACCATTTATAAATACCTTCTACTGATGTGCTTATATCCACTTATAACTAGAGTTGTCCAAATCTCAGAATTTCTGCTTTGCAAAAAAATTTGATTTTTTAAAAAGTTTCTAGAGAACTGGAAATTCGGAGGGTGTGTGCGCGGAGTGGGGGGAGGGGGAAGGGGGTTAGTTTTGGAAGCATTGACCCATTGTGTTCCTGAAACAAAATAAACTCTCCAGGATCCTGGCAGCTACTGACTGAAATTAAGGTTCTTGCTACTCAGATACCAGCAGTGATACTGACAAGAATGTCAATTTCAATCAGTAGCTGCCTGGGCTCTCTGGTTCCCTGTAGCCATGCCTTGGGAGTCAGGGAGCAGAGTGAGCCAGCTGTCTCAGGAGTCCAGAAGACCTGAAAATTAATTGAACCTAACTCATTTTCATTAAACATTTTTGGTTTGACAAATTAGCATTTTCTGACTAACCTGTTCCATTGGAAAAGTTCTGACCAGCTCTATAGTAACACATTTTACTTATGTTAACATCTATTAGCCCTTTATAAGTGATCAAGAATTTTAAAGTACATGCATGTTGCTTGTTCTGTAGCCAAGAAATATATTAATTCACACTGGTAGTCAGAACATCCCCTATAGTAAACGGGTGAAGGATGCATAGGTACTAATCCCCATTAAAAAGCCAGAGGGAATGCTGAAAAAATTTAATTTAGAACCTTTTGTTTACAAAAGCTTTGAGTTAAATCTTGAGCTTGAATTTTGTAGAATCATGGAATATCAGGGTTGGAAGGGACCTCAGGAGGTCATCTAGTCCAACCCCCTGCTCAAAGCAGGACCAATCCCCAGACAGATTTTTGCCCCAGACCCCTAAATGGCCCCCCTCAAGGATTGAACTCACAACCCTAGGTTTAGGAAGCCAATGCTCAAGCCACTGAGCTGTCCCTCCCTCCCATGCAGAGTCTGTTCCTTGTATATCCACTTTATATATTCATCAGATCACATCCAAATGTTAATAGTTAAAAATTTTAATCTGAATATATTAATTTGTTGTGATTTTGAATTATCTATTCATTTTAGAGTAATTAATACGGTCCACATTTTATGACTATATTGAATTTGAATCAACAAAAGAAGATTCTGTAAGTGCCAAATATAAGTATATAAACCTGGGAAACTCATAAGAGATAATTGTAACAGCAGATAGGAAAGAATAATTATGTGGGAAGAAAGACCGATTGCAATATACTATCTTGTTAGTCCTCCCAGGTGTAAATAATCATGCTTTCACACATAAATCAGGTAAACTGAGAATGAATAGACATTAAAATATGTTTATTTTGCAAAAGAGGTTTTCTTTGTTTGAAAATCCTATATGACGACACTGATCTGGTAATTTAGCCGGGGAATGAAATTTGCCGCATCTCTCCAAATACAGTGAAGGAGAGAGACATAGCAACTCTATTATCAATCCTCATCACATCAAAGGGTGGCTATGTATCTATTCTTTCCGTATTCTGTGTAATGCTATAGTAATCTCTGACTGATTATCTTTTATTAAATAATCCCAATTGAGCCTGTTATTCAATGACCTTGAGTTGTCTTTAACTGTTATTTTTTACAATCTAGACAGGTCAAGTAAGAGAAAATTATGGCAATACTTTGAAAATACACCTACAGTTTCAGGTCTTGAAAATTAAACAGTGTGGTACTGTTGATAGTGAATGCATTTACAGGAATAACTATTCTCTGCAATGCATATGGAGTTAGCCACACAATCCCCATTAACATTAATGGTTGAGGCCCCTGAATCCACACAGTCATCTGCAGATGTTCTCTTATACATATATAAAATATTAGTACATTAGAACTGACCACCAGCAATAAATTGCAACACATAGTATAATATTGGAAATTTTGTGGAGAACTCACAATTATTCCTCAATCTCAGAATGATTTTTTAAACTAACACCAAGAATCACTGGTCCACTAAGGCCACTTTTGTGCCTTATAAAGTGGCAAGAAATAGCTGGTAGGCAAATTCTTCACTGGTGGAAAAGTGGAAGAAGACTGTCTGCAACTTGTATGCCTGCTACCCTCATGTGTAGCATATAAAGAGAGGAAATGTAGCAGTGTTCTTCATAATGGTATAGTGGAGTTCTACTAGATCTGGATCTTCCACTTCAAACAGTCAGTTATGCCAATGGCTGAAGTTAGAGTGATCCCTTGACATTCTAATTTTTGCTGGGACAGATTTTTAATCAGTCAGGGAGCTGCAATCTGCTCTCGGAGGCTACCATTCCATATTTAAAGTCCATACATAAGTTTTCAGATTCGGGAACCAAGATGACGTGCCATACCAAGGGTGAGGAGACAGGGAAGCAAACATATGCCATTTTTATATACTTACAAATTTTAAATATAAAATACATATAAATAGATAAAGTGCCAGTCATCACCTACCGTCACTCAATCATTATAAAGGGCAGGTTTCTTCAGATTTAAGATCTTTTCCTTTCAAAACACTTTTGGAGCAGGTAGAATGTTAGACAGTACAATAAATATTTCCAGACACTGAAAATAAAAGAAATGACATTTTGTAAATAGAACCATTACATTTTCATTCAAAACATACTGACACCACAGATGACAATGAAACCAGTGAATTTTGTGCAGAGCATGAAATTTTATATAGTTTGCAACACCAAATACCATTGCTTTCAGTGGAAATAATGGGCAGTGGTTACAGTGAAATTCACTAAATTGAACTAAGGGCATCATAATCTCTCACTGTGGCTTTGGACAGTGACAGCAATGAACTGTGTGCCATGTAAGTTTAAGGAAAGACAGTGTTACATGTCCCATGAATATCAACAGTAGCAACACAAAACCCTAAACTTTAAGTTGCAAATGATAACCTGTGTTTTTATTATTATTTTGTTTTTTACTGTTAGAGGGCAGAGAGGTTTATTGGCCACTGGTGCCTGAAGAAGTGGTTGTTTAACCATGTGATTTCTTCCTGACATCTTAACAAATTCTACAACCTCTAAGTCATTGGCTTTATGCTGCTTCTGGCACTTTCTGATTTACTGGGCAAGTCTACAGCAGCTGCAGCACATCTGGTGAAAACGGATTGTGCTGATGGGAGAGCACTCTCCCATCAGCCTAATTATTCCACCTCTGCAAGTGGCGGAAGTTATGTTGGCAGAAGAGTGTCTCCTGCCAACATAGTGCCAGTGTGGACGGCGCATAGGTCAATGTACTTTATGTTGCTCAGGGGAGGTGTCTTTTTCACATCCCTGGGCAATGCAAGTTACATCGACCTAAGCAGTAGTGCAGACCAGCCACCGCATGTAGTGTCCAGACACTTGATCATTGACTTAAATGAAGCTATGTCAGTTTACACATCCTGAATATCCATTTCTAATTTATTATTAATAATTTATCTACTACTTTCCGATTCCATGACCCAGAGCTTCAGCTGGTTTAAATCTGTAGCACTGATCCACTGACTTCAATATAACTGATTTACACCAGCTAAGGATCTGGTTCTATATTTGCTTCAAAAATGCCTGCTAAGGTATGTCCCTCGCTCCCTGAAGCTACATTTTCTGTCCAGGAATTTATTCTGGTATTCTTGCAGTTCTGAGAGATGTATTTAATCATTCAAAACATCCAATGGAAATGGGATTCTGCAGGTGGCAGGTGGAGGGCAAAAAGAGAGCAGTCACTTTTAATTATTCCCATTCCCGCTTCAACATTAATTTGATGCAGCAATAGAATGAGATCCTCCTGAGGCTGTACTAGTGCAAGTTAAGTTAAGTCAAGCATTCTTTGTCTCCTGAGCTTTTTATTTTTAAAAACAGGAATGGCATGTGGGGGCTTTTGCTTGTTGCATTTCCCATAGCTTCACAGCTCTTATTAACAGTTTCTAAATGCAAATAGAAAGAGATTGCAGCTTTGTTAAGCTTTATGAAGATTTTGCAGTCTGAAGGTTAAATACTTGTCTAAAATATCATAAGTAGCAGAAATAAATTGTCCTGAAAACACAGCAGTAATTCTTCCAAATGCATTGGTATTCCTATCATAAACCAAGCAAATGTTGTCCATGTTCTATTGGCAGATCTCTTTGCTTTGATATCATATGCTCCAAGACAATTAAAGCTAGCTTATTCTAGTACGTTCCCTATTTATTTCATTACTACTGAAATCCAGTTCACACTCATGAAACTGAAAATGACACAAACTTGAATTTTGTACAACATAATTGTTAACATTTGAGATTTTCCCTTCTGTTCAAAAGATTAAGATGAAATATTTCTAGAGAATCAGACTTTTCCGTCCCATGTGCATTTATGTTTAATGTAGCAATGGAGTACTTTCCTGTGGTCTTATACCCCTCCTCCCTGCCCTCAGTTCAACTGACTTTTCAACTATGTCCCCTCAAACAATCTAAATCCAAATTGCACAAGAGACTTTTCTTTTTCAGCTCATGCCATCTGATCTCTTTTTGTAACATTTTGTCTCAGCAATCCCCTCTGAAAGCCTGTTATTGTAATCTTTACCCACGAGGGAACTCCTTACTCAGTAATCCTAATAGAACTGTTACTGAAAGCAAAGGCTGGCTCATGTGAGTAAAGGTTTCAGGAATGAGATATTTTCTTCCTTTTCTGTGTTTTTAAGTAAAATAGACAGAAAGATCGTTTCAAAACTGACCTCAATTTGTGGTCCTAATACAGCATCTCTACTTATATAAGTGGTTCCTTTAGCTTTAACTAGACAACTCACATTAATAAAACCATTTTAGAATAAAGTCCTATCTAAAGAATGTATCTGAAAGATGCTATGGAAAATTAAGTTGCACTGTGTGAGGAAGTAGTTATGCTACAAAGACTATTTTAGTTTAATATTTATCTTTCATTTAATACCACAGTAAAGAAAAGCTTCTAAACAAGAAGCAGGCAATATTAGTTTACACAATGTCATCAAGCCTCAGGTAAAACAAAATTTGAAGCTCTTGCTGATGCTGTACAACAATCAATGCATTGACAATGAAAATTGTAATTAGATATTTTATAGCATGCAAGAAATATGTATATGAAAAAGGCCTAACCCTGTTTACTGGAGGTCATATAAGGTACTATTGAATTTATTTAATAGTTTGCTATGATAGTGCACGTTTGATAGCAGGCTGTCTCCCTGCCAATGTTTGCCATAAAATCAGCCCTTTGGACGTCATCTTTTGCATTCTTACATAAAGCAAGTTGAAGGAATGTGCCATTCTTGCAGGAAACAGAGCATATATATTGAACCACATTCTCTACTGTTTTAAATTGGTGCACCTCATTAACATCAGTGGAGTTGAATTTATTTATGTGATCAGGGCACTTGGTTGAGAATGGTAAGGAAAAGAGAATTCTACAAGAAAGAAAATGCTGAGAACAAATCACTGGTGTCTAACACTGCACTTTATAATACCTTTTCAGAGCAGAACATGAAAAATGTCTCCTTTTCCATTAGGAAAACTGATCTCTGGGTTTTCACAGCTGTACTTGTGACTTTAATGGCTAAAACATTTATCTACTTCTTACTCTTGTTAGCATCAGAAGCCAGAAGGAACCCAGCTTGACTTTCAGATCCCAGACTGCATTGTCAAGTTGGCAATCACAAAAAGCCTTTTATTTGTAAATTGGGAGATATGATATAGAAGCCACTGACAAAAAATAATATATGGGAACCCTGCAAAGTCATTTTTGCAGTTGCTTCACAGACCAGAACTTCACCTCAGCATCCCTAAGTCTGTACTCTATACAAGTAACTGCCAGAGGAACAAGATCTTGCAGAATGCTCAAAGATGATGCAAGGATCCTGATTTGGAAAATTAATTGCTAATATGGGCAAAACACCCACAGATATTGGGCTGAGTGGAATTTCATGCAAAAAGTAAGTGATTATGTACCTGCAATGATGGAAGCAGGATTCATTGCTAAATAGGCCAACCTTAATCACTGGAACTCAGGATACAATATTAGTAAAAAAAAAATACTGGTTAATGAGAAATATGATAGATGGAGTTGAGATATCAGGCCCAATTCACTGTCACAGTGTATCTTAGGGTACATCTATACTTACCGTCCGGGTCGGCGGCTAGCGTTCGACTTCTCGGAGTTCGATATATTGCGTCTAATCTAGACGCGATATATCGAACTCCGAACGCGCTCCCGTCAACTCCGGAACTCCACCACCGCGAACGGCGGTGGCGGAGTCGACGGGGGAGCCGCGGACTTCGATCCCGCGGCGTCTGGATGGGCGAGTACTTCGAACTAAGGTAGTTCGAGTTCAGCTACGCTATTTGCGTAGCTGAACTTGCGTACCTTAGTTTGACCCCCCCCCCTTAGTGTAGACCAGGCCTTAGTCAGTTATCTACACCTGTGCAATGTGAGGGCCAAGTAGGTGTAACAGGATACAACTCTGATTTGGCAGCCTTTTATGCCCATTTTGCACATGTAAAAGTGATTATACAAGGTGGCTGTGAGTCAGGACCTTTGTCTATCAGTGTTAAGGGCCTGATTCCAAAAACATCTTTCCTTGTAATTAAACTAATCTCTCTTTCATCATTACTGGAAAGGGAATACTGACTTTCACAGACCTTGCTGGAGAGAAAACAAATGAAGGTGTTTGTCACAATCAGGAACATTTTGAAACATTTTTTTCATCTGAAAATGCCAGACTTTTCACAGACAGGTATTGGTTTCAACAATACTTCCACCAGGAAGATTTCTCAGCTCCAGGATGCAATTTTTAGTCTAAACAAGGGGTGGTGGGGGGGAAACAGAAAAGTCTGGCACTTTCAGATGAAAAAAATGGAAAAAAAATGCATAGGGCACTCATCTGGGATGTGGAAAGACCCAGGGTCAAGTTTCTACTCTGCCTAATTCAGACAATGGACATGAACCTGGGTCTTTCCACATCCCAGATGAGTGCCCTATGCACCAGAGTATTGGCTATTCTGCAGCTGATATGTCAAACAAATTCAAACGGTGTCTTTCATTCTGTATCAGAATGAAGACAGATTTTGAAACCTCAAAATATTTCCTGAAGCAGAATGGTGGTTTTACAGCCAACCTTACTTGTGACCATCTAATTTTAGTGTAAAATAACTGGGGCAGAGACCTCACACAATGAGATAGGCAAGTTTGTGAAGGAGACTGGATAGCCAGTAAATAAGGTCTGGTAAATAGGAAGGCAGGAAAAATGGGCTTTCAGCCCAACTCTACAACTGAAATTCCATGTGTCTTTGAGCAAGTCACTTAACCACTCTGGCCTAGTCTTCACTTGAAAGATTATTTGTGCCTGAAAGCCGATTCCTAGCAAGGGATTCATCTGCACATGAGTTCATTAAAAGCTTAGAGACCAGGACATACTGTGCAAAGCCTATTTCAAAAAAATATGATTAAAACCCATGTAGGACAATCATTCCATTACTATTGAGATATAACACTACCCTTTATACTGTGTGATTACCTAGCATATTACTGCAATAATTCATTCTGTGGTTGTTGGGTTTTTTTTTTAAACGCGTAAGCTATATATGTTGAATACACTTAAGCTAGTAAAAACAACTTGCATTCCCCTTTTATACACACAAGTGTGACCACTATAAAATATATACAGTAAGATGAGCTTCTGAGCACTAAAAACTTGAAGTACAACTGCTACCTCACATGCTTTAGTTCAGATGGCATTAAGATGCATTTTTTTACTGAACTTGTGTGGAACAATGGTAACAGACTGAATTATTATGGTAATCATACAATCAGTATTCCCTATGGATATTCCACTGTATAAATTCCAGGCTCTTTTTCCTGTTGAAAAGGCTTTACTGTGAATATGAATAAGAATCAACTACCCACTGTTTTAAATGCTGCTTAAATTGTGCATTTTAACTCTCCCAATTAATCTGCCTTGAACTTTCTTTAAAAAGTATTCTTATTTAAAAATTAGTCATTATGGTAAACAGATTCTGTGCTTTATTTGGCACACACTACCTTTGTCAACTACCTCAAATACTTTAAGGGAGCTATATATGTTATGATAATGACAGTACACTGCTGGCCTGCACGTGGTTATAATACTTGAATCCCTTCAGTGTGACACCACAGGAGTGAAAAACAATTTTTGTTTCAATACTGCTTGGCTGTCGCACAGGGTATGATTTTTTCCAGGTTATTCAGAATTCTGAAAACAAGTGCTACAGGCAAAATATAAATGATGCAGAACATACTGTTATGGAATTCTGGTTCCTCATGAGCTGGATTTTGAATGTATAGGACTAGAGAGGAAAAGGGAATAGAAAGTGAAAGAGCCTTGGGGTGTGATGCTATCTGTAGCTAGTTCCCAAAGCTTGGGCACCACTGAAGAGAGATGACCTTGATAGTTACAGTGACTGACATATTAAGCACTCAGCCTAGACTGTTCTGTCTAATACCTTGAACAGCTACCAGAATGTTAGTCATGACACTCCAGGCCTACGCTGAGTGCTAAGTTGTGTTTAATATCGCATTGGTTACCTTGACCCCTAAACATCTTATTCTAACAAAGCATTATTTTCCAGTGAATTCCAGAACCTGGAGTTCGAAACAGGCAGCACCACAAACCCAGTCTTAAGTTACAACCCCAAGAACTTTTGAAGAACATTCCTAATTCCCCCAAAAACTTACACAAATTGACTAACCACAAGTTAGAAAGATTACCTTTCTGCAAGTTTAACAAGTGCCTCAAGTTTAACCTGTGTAGTCTAGATCAATTTAGTGCCAGCACAGATTCTGACCAACTAAAAGAACTCAACTAATACTACCACTGCTGTTCAAGAGTGCACTGGTCATCTTCTGAGTTTTCACAGAAAACACTGCTTCTGGGAACTAGATTGAGCGATCAGTACCAAGAGGGTATTGCAACTGATTTAGAACAATGTTAGTGTGGATATGGGCCAAAACTTAGATTAAGTGTAAATTTACTAAGAAGGCCAAAAGCAAACAGAATTTTGTAGTCTTTTTGCTACAGTAGACAGTTTTATTTAGATCAGATCAACCTAAAAGAATAAAAACTTAAAAAAAAAATCTCTTCTAAGCCACAAAATGAGTTGGCAAGTAAGCCAGGTTCATTTCAAGCTTTATTAGGCCTGGTCTACACTAGGACTTTAATTCGAATTTAGCAGCGTTAATTCGAACTAACCGCTCAACCGTCCACACCAGGAAGCCATTTAATTCGAACTAGAGGGCTCTTTAGTTCGAATTTGGTACTCCACCTCGACAGGTGGAGTAGCGCTAAATTCGACATGGCTAGCTCGAATTAGGCTAGGTGTGGATGCTAATCGAACTTAGTAGCTCCGGGAGCTATCCCACAGTGCACCACTCTGTTGACGCTCTGGACAGCAGTCCGAGCTTGGATTCTCTGACCAGCCACACAGGAAATGACCCGGGAAAATTTGAATTCCTTTTCCTGTCTGGGCACTTTGAATCTGACGTCCTGGCTGGACATCGGGGCGAGCTCCGCAGCACCTGCAACGATGCAGAGCTCTCCAGCAGAGGAGTCCGGCCAATCCAAGAATAGAAAGAGGTCCCCAGCATGGACAGACCAGGAAGTCCTGGATCTGATTGCTGTGTGGGGCGAGGAGTCTGTGCTCTCGGAGCTGCGCTCCAGCAAGCGGAATGCAAAGACCTTCGAGAAGGTCTCCAAAGCCATGATAGAGAAAGGATACAGCCGGGATGCGATGCAGTGCCGCGTGAAAGTCAAGGACCTGAGACAAGGTTACCAAAAAGTCAGAGCGGCAAACGGACGCTCCGGAGCACAGTCCCAGACATGCCGCTTCTACGAGGCACTGCATGCCATTCTCGGTGGGTCTGCCACCACTGCCCCACCAGTGACCATGGACTCTGAGGATGGCATAGTGTACCTGGACAGTTCCTCGGCGATGTTCGCCGATGGGGAAGATGAGGAAGGGTTTGTGGAGGATGGCGCAGGCGACAGCGAACACAATACCGCTTGCCCTGACAGCCAGGATCTCTTCATCACCCTCACAGAGATCCCCTACCAACCCTCCCCGCCCGTTAACCCGGACTCAGAATCAGGGGAAGGATCAGGCGGTAAGTGCTATAAACATGGAAACTTTTATTTTTTAAAAACGGGTATAGAAAAAATAGAAATAATATATACAAAATTTTACATGTCAAACTATATAAATAGTAGGTCCACACATATAGGGATTGAACAGTAATCCTCTTGGGACAGTTCAACAAAGCTCTCAGAGAGCAGCTCGAAAAGCCTCCGTAGGAGGTTCCTGGGGAGAGGTGCCTTATTCGGAGCTCCATGGAAGCAAACTCTTCCGCGCCAGGAGATCCTAATGTAGAGAGGAATCATCGCCTCCACCAGCATTGCTGCATATGGTCCTGGTCTGTGCAGGGCTTCCAGTAGCATCCGCTCTCTCTGACTGCGAGTGACCCGCCTCAGGGTGATGTCGGTCTGGACAGGCTGCATCTAAGTCGGGCAATTAGTGTATTGTTACTATTGTTAACGGTTTACAATTAGGTTGCATAACAACGACCCTCGCTTAACAGCCACGTGCTGGAGGCCACAGAGAACAAGCAGACATTGATCTTTCCCGTGCACTGGCGGGAGGGGCTGGAAAAGGCTCAGCCTTTCTGCTTTCCAGATTGCCTTTAGCAGGAGAGCACAGCTATCCACTAACTGATAAGCATGATCTACTTTAAGGCTTACCAGGACTGTCTGCAAGACGGATTATGCTGTATTTCCCCGCTTGTCCGCTCTCCTGTGCAATGGCGCCGCCAATGAGAGCGTATTCCGAAATCTCGAACTTTTCCTGAGATCTCGTGAGACTTGGTGCCCTGTATGGTCTTGTTCAGAGAAACTGACTAGACTGTGTTCACTGTTCGCAAACATGTATCTGTTCAAGGAAATCATTTACTGTTTCCCATCACACAGCTTCTGATCTTTCCCGGACTGCCCCGGCATCCCCCTCGCAGAGGCTGGCTCAGATTAGGCGGCGAAAGAAAAAGACTAGGGAAGAGATGTTCGCGGAACTGATGGCCTGCTCCAGAGGCGAGGCGGCAGAGCAGAGACAGTGGAGGGAGACCCTCTCTCAACAGCATCGCACACACATCGAACGGGAGGATAGGTGGCGGCAGGAAGACCATCAGGCGACTCAAACGCTGCTTGGGCTAATGAGGGAGCAAACGGACACGCTCCGGCGCCTTGTTGATGTTCTGCAGTACCGCAGGCAGGAGGAGAGAGCCCCCCTGCACTGTATCTGCAACCACCCTCCAACGCCAAGAAGTCCTGTCCCCCCCTCACCGAAAATTACAAGACGGAGGGGCGGTAGGGGCCGTGAGAACTGTCACTGCACCACAGCTGAGCGCTAATGTTCCACACACCTCTGACGCTATAACTGTTTAGAAGCGCTTCCCTTACAGGATCACCCAGTCCCAAATCCAAGTTTCATCACCCCACTATGTAGTAGATTAATAAAAGCTGTTTGCTGTTGTTCACTCTTTCCGTCACGTCTTTCGTGTCAGAAGACTGTGTATGTAGGGGGGGGGCAGGGGATTTATAATTGCACGGGATAGCCTACATTAGCAGGGTACAGACTATCGGGGGCAGGATCAACTGCAGGGCACACACAGACTGCATTCAGTAGTCACCAGGGTCCCTCTGTGTGGTGTATGCTGCCCCGGGTCATTCTGTGATGTGTACGCTTGTCCACGGTCCTAGCGCCTGCCACCCCCTAATGTTAAGGCATGCTGCCCTTACCATGCACTTCCACCGTAGGCGCGATCCTCTCCGCTGCCCTGAGCCCCAACAAGAGCCCTCATCCACGGACAGATACTCACCCTTCCCCCACACCCCTCACCCCTTCCTACGCCCAAACCCACAGCCCAGAGCCTGCATCCAATTCCGTATGCAAAGACGGCACCACTCGCCCCTTCCTGCAAACCCACCCCTACATGCACAACCACTTGAAACCGTCGCCCACCCCAGAGACCTATGTAGGAGCAGGAGGCTGTCCGTCCTGTATTGTACAAGCGGTCTGTACATCAGTGCACACCGTACCCAGCACAGTATGCGTCCATGTTTCAAACCCTGAACAGAAATGCAAAGTAAAGGAAAGATTTATTAAAAATAACTGTTCCATTTAATTTGTTTAAAAACGTGTTTTGGAAGTGGGGGAAACTTGGAGAACGGTGTATGTAACCGCAGATCTCACTCAACACATAGAGACACAGGCCCAGGATCAGCTTCTCTTAAAATCAAGTGTAGAGTCATAGGTTACCCTGCTCTCCGAGGAAACTTGCTTTCAAAGCCTCCCGGATACACAGCGCTTCCCGCTGGGATAGTTTTTCGGCACGGGTGTCTGGCTGAGCGTAAACAGCAGCCAGGCGATTTGCCTCAACCTCCCATCCGGCCAAAAAGGTCTCGCCCTTGCTCTCACAGACATTGTGGAGCACACAGCAAGCAGCAATAACTACGGGGATATTCTTTTCGCTGATGTCCGAGCGAGTCAGTAAGCTCCGCCACCTCCCCTTAAGACGTCCGAAAGCACACTCCACCACCATTCTGCACTTGCTCAGCCGGTAGTTGAAGAGTTCCTTCTCTCTGTCCAAGGCGCCTGTATAGGGCTTCATGAGCCAGGGCATTAGCGGGTAGGCTGGGTCCCCGAGGATCACTGTAGGCATCTGCACATCCCCAACCGTTATTTTGTGGTCCGGGAAGAAAGTTCCTGCCTGGAGTCGTCTAAACAGACCAGAGTTCCTGAACACATGCGCGTCATGAACCTTGCCCGCCCACCCAACGAAGATGTTGGTAAAACGTCCCCTATGGTCCACCAGTGCTTGCAGCACCATTGAAAAGTAGCCCTTTCGGTTAATGTACTCGCTGGCCTGGTGGGCTGGTGCCAGGATAGGGATGTGAGTCCCATCTATAGCCCCACCGCAGTTTGGGAATCCCATCGCGGCGAAGCCATGTATGATGTCCTGGACGTTTCCGAGAGTCACTACCTTTGAGAGCAGTTGCTCAACGATTGCGTGGGCTACTTGCATCACAGCAACCCCCACGGTAGATTTGCCCACGCCAAAGTGGTTCGCTACTGACCGGTAGCTGTCTGGCGTTGCAAGTTTCCAGAGGGCTATGGCCACTCGCTTCTGCACACTCAGGGCTGCTCGCATCCGTGTGTCCTGGCGCTTCAGGGCAGGGGCCAGCAAGTCACAGAGTTCAAGGAAAGTGCCCTTACGCATCCTGAAGTTTCGCAGCCACTGTGATTCATCCCAGACCTGCAGCACTATGCGGTCCCACCAGTCCGTGCTTGTTTCCCGGGCCCAGAATCGCCGTTCCACACCATGAACTTGACCCATTGCCACCATGATCTCCACAGCGCGGCGTACCCTGCTTTGTGAGAGGTCTGCGCCACTCTGTGACTTCCTGTCCTCACCGCGCTGCCGGAGCCTCCTCGCCCGATTTCTCAGCAGCTGACTGTGGAAGAGGTGGACGATAAGGTGCGAGGAGTTGACAACGGCCATAAGTGCAGCGATGATCGCAGCGGGCTCCATGCTCGCAGTGCTGTGGCGTACGCGCTGTAACTGACAAGAGAAGGGCGCGAACAGATTTCCCGCCGGCGCTTTCAGGGAGAGAGGGCGGGAGTGACGGTTCAATAATGACAGTTACCCAAAACCACCCTCGGCACATTTTTTCCCCCAGCAGGCATTGGGGGCTCTACCCAGCATTCCAATGGGCAGCGGGGAGTGCGGGAACTGTGGGATAGCTTCCCACAGTGCACCGCTTCCAAAGTCGACACTGGCCCCGTGAATGTGGACTCAGAAATTCGAATTAGTGTATTTAGTATGGATACACAAATTCGACTTCATAAGGTCGAATCCACAAATTCGAACTAAGTTGATTCGAAATAGTCTTGTAGTGTAGACAAGGCCTCAGATAATTATAATACTGTGTTAGACTACTTGAACTGGTATATTTTACAGGATTGACATAATATATTCCTTACAGTCTAATGCAAACTGACCACATACGATTATGTGCACTTGGGGATTGTTTCTTCTCCCTCTGAAGGCAAAAGCAAAGATTGCATTGACATCAAAGGAAGGAGGAAAAGCAGCAGCCATAGTATGCCCATGGAATTCAGGGGAATTTATTGTGCTAGTGAACAATGTAGTTTTGTAACAGTGATAAACAGCCATGTCCACAGTGGTTTTTTTATATTATATATTTCTAAAGAGGTTAATTCATATTTTCTGATAACTTGACCACGAGAGAGATTTTTAGCATCCTTTTCTCCTAGGCTAATGCTGTTTTCATGGTAGGGGCTACAGGCTGAGTGCCTCAATGAAAATTTTGTCTGAGCAAGCAATATGTAAGAAAGGCTCAATAGGGATTTTAGCATGGAAGGGACTAGTCTTTATAAAGCGATTTCGTTTATACACAAAGTATTTGAGTGGGAGAGAGGGAAAGTCTAGACATTTTAATTTCCTAATATTCTTTAGTAATATTTAAAAAGAATGGTGATGTGTTTACATTTAAACAGAAATCAGAAAAAAAACAAATGTGGTTCCAAACAAAATTCCTGTAAAACACAGCAGTTCAAGTAGTCTAGCACAGTATAATAATTATCTAATGAAGTTTGAAATGAAACTGGCTTGCTTGCCAACTCATTTTGTGGCTCAGAAGAGATTTTTTTTTTTAAGTTTTTATTCTTTTAGGTTGATCTGATCTGAATACATTGCTCTTGGATTAACCAAGATTAATTAAAATATTGCTGTATTGGTATTCAGTAATCTCTCTAATTAGCATTTTTAAACCCTTACATTTGGAATTAAACATGCATGAAGTCAAAGCTCTCTGTAGCTCTAATTAGAATCATTATTATTTACTCAATTAAATACATTTTGTGCTAATGATGAGAAGGTATTGTTCTGGGGTTGTTTATCAAAGGAGGGGTTTCACAGAAGACTAAGATTATAGAAATGTATATGAAATACCAATTTAGAAGATTCTTACTAAATACTGTTTTTTTTAAAGTCAGTACATTTTAATCTATTTTTTCCCTCTTCCAATAATGATTTAGAACCAAATCCTGTCCTCAGCAATACCAGCACAACCACAATTCTACTTTCAGTGGGGTTGCACAAATATAAATGAAGGCAAAATTTGGCCTTTAGTGGCAACCCAGTGGTTGTACTTTGATACTTCTATACATACATAACTAGTAGCTGAAAGGCCAGACTGTTGCATAGGGTATGGCTGTTGGGCCAAATAATCTACCATCTGTGAAGTCTCCCTCATACAGCCAATTAAAATGTTGCATGGAAATTAGCTGTAGAGTAAGCATGGTGATTGGTTGAGTTACTTCTGATAACAGAATGGTCTAGGATGGTTAGCACGGTATAGATCAGGGATCAGCAACCTTTGGCACACGGCCCATTAGGGAAATCCGCTGGCAGGCTGGGACAGTTTGTTTACCCGTGGTGTCCGCGGGTTCAGTCGATCGCAGCTCCCACTGGCTGCAGTTCACTGTTTCAGGCCAATGGGGGCTGAATGAAGCAGCATGGGCCGAGGGATGTGCTGGCCGCCACTTCCCGCAGCCCCCATTGGCCTGGAACGGTGAACCACAGCCAGTGGGAGCTGCAATCGACCAAACCAGCAGACACTGCAGATAAACGAACCATCCCGGCCCACCAGCGGATTTCCCTAATGGGCCGTGTGCCAAAGGTTGCTGATCCCTGGTATAGATATATGCCTTATCATCGCTGTAAATGGTAGCAGAGTAATTTATGTCAAAATGTTGGATAATAAAAATTGGATGGTAACAGACTGCAAAATCCAGTGATGGTTGAATCTGGTGATCTTCTTAAAAAAAAAAAGCTCTCAGCCATGCTTGTAGCTGTTTCCATCATTTCTACACTTTTACAGACATTCTAGGCTTCAGAGTGACAATCCTGGATTGTTATTTTATAAATGACACTTGTCATATCCACAGTGGAATAAAGCCTGCACACACGGGTGTATAGATCCCAAATCCACGGGAATGGGTGCTGTTCTGCTGTCCAGATTGTAGGCAGAAATTGAGGAGAGCATATGGTAACTCCCTGAATTCCAATTTGCAGATGGCATTGGGTGGGAAAAGGAGGGGGAAATTCAGTTCAGGGTTAAATGTATCTATTGGCAGTCTCTCCTAAAGAGAAGTGGGGGCTGCAACAGGTCCTGCACAGATCTGCCCTAGTTTAGGTCTCAGATCTCATCTCTGTTGTAGAGAAGCAGGAGAAAAGGAACACATTACAGTGATGCCAGTCTTGCTGTCCTATTTCCTTCCATCTTCCCGTGTGTTTGTTTCCATGGTGCACATATACATGGAAAGTCCTTCCATTCTCAGTGTGCCAGGCTCCCATCCTCCCCTCATTCAAAGGTTTTCTAAAGATACTTTTTCTACTTTTTATGGAAGTAATGTACTACTCAACATGGAGCACTGTGGTGGAAGCAAGCCCTAAACCTCCCAGGAGCCCAAACCTGCAAATGCTTACTATCAGGCATAGTGCTCACCACAATGAATGATGCCATAGAATTGCTCATGGCAGCAAGTGACACTAGTGTATGCAAGCAGTCCATATGGTAGTGTGTATTTGCAAGATTTGGATCATTTGTTATAAAAAAAGATAAAAATGTTTGCTCAAAGACTTAGTAATAAGCAGATAGATCATAGAACAATTTCCAATCTGACACCAGTGTCAGGGAGGAATAATTTGACTGAAGTAAATGAAGTTACATGAAATAAAAAAGGATCAGGGCCTATATTTCTAAAAATTGGAAATTCCTTTCAGTAACTAGGGTTGCTAATTGGAAAAAAAGCAGGCCTAGATAGAATCTCAGCTAAAAAGTAAATGGGACATTTGGGTACAATAGGGTCTTTTGCTCTATTTCTATTTTAAATGTTTCACTTCCTGTACATTTAAATATTCAGAAGTATAATCAAGCATTACCATTATGTAGGTCATTAAACTAATGGTGACATTCATTAATGAGACACTTATTGGGTAATATGATGTCATTAGAACATCCTGCCATGAGTTAAAATAAAGTAACATGGTGTGGAGGGGGGCAATTTTAAGCAAGATATTTTCAAACTGCCTGTCATGAGACTATAATTCAAGGGCCTAGCTCTGCTACCACTGAAGTCAATGACATTAATGGTAAAATTCTCCATGTGACTAGTAACTAGCCCCAGGTGTGTAACCACCATATAATAACTATGAGGATTAGTGTATCATTTCACAATGAAACAACCTCAAGACATTGTTTCATATTGGAAGCTGCTGACATTTCTACAAATTAAAACCAATGATGACATTTGTAGTAGTGGGGAATCAACAGGGGGGACACCCATCTAAAACTCCAATATTCATTGTGTAGATGGGTGAAATCCTGGCTGCACTGAATTCAATGGAAAAACTCCCATTTACTTTAACTGAGCAAGGATTTTACCTGATGCCTTGTTCTGGAAGGCAAGGCACCAGCAAAAGCCAAAAAATACAAAACCATTAAATTAAGAAAGGAAAGGACTAAAGACTCAAGCATAGCATTTCTCAGGATCATCCATTTCTCTCTTTACCTACCACTGAAGTCCACAAAAGGAACTGGCTAGCCAGAGCCAGTATGCACACTACCAACAGTCAGAGCAATGAGCAGAAATGTGCGGTCAATGTTTTAACAAGAGGGTTCCACAAGAATTGCTCCCTTAACCACAAGAAAAACAAACCAACCAACCAACCTGCACCTCAGGTATACATGGATTTGCATCGAAGAGCCGGGAAGAATAGACCAACTTGTTTTCTATCCCATTTAAACAAATCCTCCAACAACAAACAAAAATACAGCAGCACTGGGAAAATGAAACCAGATTCTCATCAGGATCCAAAACAACTCCTCTGAGGCACTGTGGCAGCTCAGATGGACACAGATTAATGTTGAACCAAGCTGAAAGAAAACATTTTGAATCTATGGAACTGATTAAAATGAAACATTTTGTTTGATTGAAAGGTTGAAACAAAATGTTTCAATATTTCCAAATCCAAGTTTATTGGAACTTTGTGTTCCATGAACAACTTTGATATTTTGACTTTGCCTTGATTTAGTATACACATTTTAAAATGTCTAAATTTTCTTCTGTACAAATTTCAATTTTCAACCATCTCTAGTGTTTTGCATCTGAAACATGTACTGAGTTTATTGATACCATGACATAATTTGACATGTATGCTCTGGAGAGGAATGGAGGAGTTTCAAAGACCTTATAGTGGAGTTCAGAATATTTGTTTTGATAATGTCTATTATGTGTTGCAATCTGGTGGTGGAATCAAAAAATTGCCTTTAGGAATATTTGTATTAACCATAAAGTAAAAGTAATTTTGGGAACTAACCAGATTTAGCAGTCACTGGAAGGAGTAAAGAGGGCGATAATGTAATTTATGTTACTTATTTCTTTTCGTTTAAAGATTGACCACAAATCCTGATGGTCTAGACCAGGGATCGGAAACCTTTGGCCCACGGCCCACCGAAGTATGTACCCTGATGGGCTGGGCCGGTTTGTTTACCTGCCACAGCCGCAGGTTCGGCCAAATGAGGCTCCCACTGGCTGCAGTTCGCCTCTCCCAGGCCAAAGGGGGTAGCAGAAAATGGCGGCCAGCACGTCCCTTGGCCCGCACTGCTTCCTGCAGCCCCCATTAGCCAGGAGTGCCAAACTGCGGCCAGTGGGATCTGCGATCAGCCAAACCTGCGGACATTGCAGGTAAACAAACCGGCCCAGCCCGCCAGGGTGTGTAGTCTGGCTGGCCACGTGCCCAAGACTGCCAATCACTGGTCTAGACAATTCATTCTAAAAATAAGCAATTCTTTATGATGCACTTAAGAACTAAAATGAGCCCCGATCTCTCATAAGCGAGTCAACTGCATAGTTAAATATAAGAAACCCCTGACCCGAAGACCTCAATAAACCCCCACCCTCAATTTGAACACTGATATTGCACATAAAAATTATATGCATGGGGCCAGTACCTCCAAACAAGATGTATGTATTTCAAGAAAGCAAGCAGCCCCTCTTTTAGAGCCCTGCCTACAATAGTGCTAGAGCTGTTCTGTTCAAAATCATATTTAAAAGCATGTTTGTGGTAGCAAGCTGCTAATCTCTTTTTCCTGACTACTTCAGAGCGGGATCAATTAAATTATAAAGAGACTTACAAAGGTACAAATTAGACTGTTCCTCAACATTGCCTGCTGTCATGTACTTCTCGGAAATGGTTTATCGCACACTTCAAACTGTATACAGTGGCCAAGAGACAGAAGGTGGCATCCTGCTAGCAAGTGAACATAAGCATTGCATTTAAACAGGGATGGGTGAAACAGGTGAAAAAAACTGTGAAAGTCTGAGAGACTTTCCATCCATTTGTTCAGCAATATGTTGTGCTCTTGGGTTTTTTGTTTTTATTTTATTTTATTTTATTTTAAAGCACAGATTTCGGAGACTGATTTTTTAAAAAAAATTAAGCTATTAAAATAGTTTCATTACAAAATTTTGAAGTTCTCATTCCAAATTGTTTGAAACTGACCCATTTCTTCTTTAAATATCATTTTTTTTCATTTACCAAAAACCTATTTTCATAAAATGAAAAAAGTAAATAAAAGTTCATTACTTCATAAAAGAGAAAATTGTAAATTTTTCATAGAAAGTCATTTTAAATTAAATGCTTTTATCTGAAAAAAAAAGAGAGCATTTCTAGCATTAAGGCATGGCTGGGGCAGGGACTGTCTTCTTGTTCTCTGTATGTAAAGCACCTAGCACAATGGGGTCCTGGTCCACGATCAGGGCTTTTAGGCATTATAGTACTACAAATAAATAATACTTAGGCCCCTTTCCATGCTCTATAGGGCTATAGGGAGGAGGAGGAGAAAAAAGTAAGACAGAGCTTGTAATGGGATGATTGACAGTTAATTTCCATGGTCCTTCTGAGCTACAACCTTGTAATTTGTTAGTAGACCATAAGGAATTCATGTAAGTAGTAAACAGATGGCAAAAGGAGGCCTGTCACCTTTCCATCATCAGTTACTAAAATGATATCAACTATTCAAGTGGCCTTGTTAGTTTAATTCCTACCCCATGTGGCAGCATTAGCTGGTGTGCTTAAAAGAGCCTGGGTTTATAGGTTAAGATGGTACTGACATGATTTATGACACTTTCTATTTAGCAGCTACTGTATCTGATGCAGTCACTTATGGTTATAGATGTCAAAGCAGTGCCTCCAGTTCTTGTGAAGATGTACACATGCTTGTTTTTTCCCTGTCTCTGAAAACGGTATAGGGTGTAAATAAACACTCCTCTATGGGGTTAAGAAACTAGTCAGGATACAAATAGCAAGAATTCCTAGTGCAGGGTATTATGGAGAGAACCTTTTTTGGGGAAAAAAAGACAAAAAAGGCTAGTATTTTATAAAGGACAGTCAATGAAACAATTTAAAATTCCATATACCCAGCTGGCTGGCAGATGTTATCAGTGCACAAGTGTCAAACATTTGCAGATATCCATACAAAATGGGAACAGTAGACCACACGCTTGCCAATGCAGAGATCCTGTGTTGAAGTTCAGATTGTTTGATCCCTACACAAAGCAAAGAACAGCACCCAAAGAATTCAGCTTACCAGAAAATTCTCCTGGAGTACTCACAAATGCAGCCACTTTCCAGATTGAGTCAACTAGGTATCTCAGGAACAGGAGCATGCTAGACCATAGAAGGTAGTCCAATTCCAACTGCTAGGAGGAAAAAGAGTGCTCAGACTCTGAACAAGCTAGGTAAAGCTTCCATGGACTGGAATAGGAAATGAAGATGCAGAAGGCAGTATGTAAATTGACAAGTCATGTTAACAGCATACAAACAGATAAGTCGGATTAAAAAAATACTTTTTGTGGAAGGTTGCAACACACCACCTTTTTTCATTCTTTTTATTCTATTTATTCTTTTTTTTTTTAAGAATTCAGAGCCATTACACAGGAGAACCCAAGAACAAAGAGAGTAGGTTGCTCCTTAAAACAGAAACAACTCACCATACCTTACTACAGGATGGCTGCCACCTGACTGCTGTGAGGCCCAGATTACATTCTTCCCAACAGAGGATAGCCTGTAAGTAACAGCAGGAAAAAACCCTGAAATTTCAAGTGACAGCCTACAATGTAAACAGTACTCGGTTTTCTTTAACAACACCATGAGATTACCACTGCTCGCTAAGATGCATCCTCAATGAAAGGATGCAGAGAGACTCTCCCCCCATTCATATACCGAATCAATCTACTCTGAAGCTGAATGTGAAGACTATGCAGAGACTAGCTGGTAGAGAATGCAGCTGCCTGCCATCTGCATGGTTTAGGCTTCTGTGAGCACACCAAGCCCATGCTGAAGTCCCTCCACTGGCTTCCAGTCACCTCCCAATCCAATTAAAAAGAGCAAGTACTTAAAAGCAATTAAAGGAGCAAATCCCAGCTATATTAAAGACCAAATTTCATTTTTTTGAACCAGACTATTGGGCTCCTATGGAGCAACCCTGATCACAAAGCACAGGATGAAGCACTTAGAAATTGAGTCACACACAGAGACATTTGAGCTGCGACAGAGACATTGGTACATGCACTGGCTCTGAGAAAATCTCACAGGCATTCCCTTGCAGCAAGGGGCACAGGCACTTATGCTGAGGCAGAGCTATATGCACTCACCAAAGAACTTCTGCCAGGGCAAGGGGCACAGGCACTCACAAATGTGCTTGCACTGAGGCAAGGGCACAAGTGCTCTCACTAGGGTGACCAGATGTCCTGATTTTATAGGGACAGTCCTGATTTTTGGGTCTCTCTCTTATATAGGCTCCTATTACCCCTCACCCCCGTCCTGATTTTTCACACTTGCTGTCTGGTCACCCTAGCTCCCACTGAAACAGGGGAACAGACTCACAAACCTGCTTCCGCTGTAGCAAGGGCCCAGGGACCAGTAAAGGGGATGAGCCTGAATCATATGCTTCTAAAAGCATTCAAGCCACAGCAAGAGGCACAGGTGCTAGCACTGAAGGAGAGGCATACACTTGTGAAAACACTTCTCTCAGATGTGGGATGGGCCCAATTGCTTCACCCCCTAAATGGGTACAAGTGCTAAGGCTGTGCAGAGTTGCTGAAAACTGGCCACAGGCTGTGGAACAGGTGACCCCCGACTCAATCAAGTCCAGACATTCCCCTCCCAATGTCCCTTGCCCTTCCCCACTCAGGCACTGGCAAAGTCACTCCCTTTAGCTTAGGCAAGGACACAGATATGGACTCTGGCTGACACTCCACAGCAATGGGGGCCCAGTACATACAAAGGTGCTGGTGCCATGGGACAAGTACTTGAGGTCCAGCTATTGAACAAACGTCAAGAGGAGATGAGGTGAATACAGAACATGACTGTCTAAGAACACTATAAAATCATATTCTTCATGAATGCCTTCCCACCACAAGAAGGATGCAACACTAATACTCTTTCTTCCCTAAAAAAATCAACCAAAGAAAACCAGAGAAAAGTATAAAAGTAAACAAAATTTAAAGAAAAGCCCTACACCAAGCAGAACTCTGACTCCAAAAAGGGAGAGCAAGAGACTTAATGTTAAGTCCACTGGAGATTTCATCATTGCTATCAGTTTTACATGGAAGATGCTCAAATGCTACAGTAGAGCCACAGGGTTCCAAACACCTTGGGAATGGAGGTTGTTCGTAACTGTGAACAAAACATTATGACTGTTCTTTCATAAGAACATAAGAACGGCCGTACCAGATCAGACCAAAGGTCCATCTAGCCCCGTATCTGTCTACCGACAGTGGCCAATGCCAGGTGCCCCAGAGGGAGTGAACCTAACAGGCAATGATCAAGTGATCTCTCTCCTGCCATCCATCTCCATCCTCTGATGAACAGAGACTAGGGACACCATTCTTACCCATCCTAGCTAATAGCCATTTATGGACTTAGCCACCATGAATTTATCCAGTCCCCTTTTAAACATTGTTATAGTCCTAGCCTTCACAACCTCCTCAGGTAAGGAGTTCCACAAGTTGACTGTGCGCTGCATGAAGAAGAACTTCCTTTTATTTGTTTTAAACCTGCTGCCTATTAATTTCATTTGGTGACCCCTAGTTCTTGTATTATGGGAATAAGTAAATAACTTTTCCTTTTCCACTTTCTCCACATCACTCATGATTTTATATACCTCTATCATATCCCCCCTTAGTCTTCTCTTTTCCAAAAGTTTACAATTTAACATTGACTTTATACAGCTTTGAAACTTTACTATGCAGAAGAAAAATGCTGCTTTTTTTTTTTACTAGTTTACATTTAACACAGTACAGTATTTGCTTTTTTTGTCTCTGCTGCTGCTTGATTGTGTACTTCCAGTTCCAAGTGAGGTGTATGGTTGATTGGTCAGTTCATAACTCTGGTGTTTGGAACTGAGGTTCTACTGTATAGTGATGGGTGGCAGTATCAAACCCCAAGGTAGGTAGGAGTGACTACTGATCAGATTGTAATGTAAGCGTCATCTGAAGTGACAAGTGTTTTTTCTTGCTTGTTTGAAGTGTTACTGGTGGCTTTAAGGCATGTTTTGTCCATTACAATGTGATACACCTATAGCATGATTCAAATTCCACTGAAGTTAACAGAAGTTTCTTCAGACGTTACAATGGTCTTTAGGTCAGGCCCCCAAGAATTTTTAAATAAAGTGCCTCACATGTCATCAAAATTTGTTAGATTACTGTATGACTCCAAGGCAAAGAATGGATGGTTCTCGGCATAGACAATACCATAGAATAATCTACTAGTGAACTCCACTACTATAGCAAGTGTAAAGAAAAGTGGATTTCCTCAACATTCTGCTTTTCATGTAGAATCTAAAACATTTCATGAGGAAATAAATAGATATAAACTATGTTTTTTACCTTTGAGAAAAATACTGTTAACAGATGAAAAAAATATTCTTAAGTGGAATACTGTTGGAATCTAATACTGGATAGCTACTGAAAGGATCATTCTTGTATGCAAATACCTTAATTCAATTTGTCTAAATTTCAATATTTTTTTATTTATCTACGTCTATATCACATGTATTATTCTAATCAGCAACAGTGGGCCACTTCCTTTCATTATAGAGGAAATTGTGATATGAAAGAAATGATATATGAAATTATGCCAGGAAAGATTATATATTTTTATTATCAAACCCTCAGCATATTACAAAATAAACATGAATAGATTTAAAGTGCAGTCCCAAAACACAAGTTACTTTGAGTCTGCTTTGCTTTCAGGAATCCTATGCCTCTTTCAATTTAGTTAATTGGAATTATGCATCCTATTATGAAAGCACTTTACTTTGAAGTGGGATTTTTGAATGTCCTGAACCAAAACACCTCCCAAGTGATCTGACAAGTTAGTAAAAGGAGGAAGCCTCTGGAGATTAACCAGCATAATTCTAAAGACAAAATAGCATACGATTTCCCTAGTGGTAAAGAGGTCTCCAGAAATTCAACTTAACTGATATAATTGATGTCTATTCTTGTGAAAATAACTTGAAAATGTTGTAATATTTGTTGGTGTTGCAGAAGCAGAATTTTTAGCTTTATTATCTAAATTGTAGTCCATTATCTGCAGACTCAGACATGGGAGAAATTAGGAAATACCAGTACAGATGACATCAGTTTGAAGTAGTTGAGGATCTGAACCTAGAAGTTTACTTATGGTTAAGCCACCTACAACCATAGATTTGAACGTAAAACATGAGATATCAATGTAGAGCTGTGTGAATAATGAGGAAAGTCAAAGTAATAGGAAATGTTTGGTAATCTATTTGTCAAATAAATTATTGAATGTTTTCAAATATAAAACCATACCAAATTATTACATTTGTTCAGGATTTTCCTAGTGCTTCCACTTTTTTTTGTCTGGAATTTAAATGCAATATGGCAGCTACAGAGAAGAATTGATGCTGTATTTCATTACAAACAAATGTCTAACTTTTGGCAGTGCAAGAAGGATTAATTAATGAGGCTTAATTAGTTTGTACCACATTTCAAAGCTGTAGAGTGCAATATAAATGCTAAGTATTTATAATAATCACTCATGTTATCATGCAAGAAAAGGGAAAATGAAGATGTAGATTAAGTAAAAGGAATATCTATCCCTTCCAAATAATCAGGTTTAAAGGTGTGCAAGATTGTCATTATGCTATATCTCATATTATACCATGCAACAAGTTAAATTCTTGAACTTCAGTTTGTTTTTAAACCATACAATATGGGCCTGATCCAAAGCCCACTCAAGTAAATAGAAAGACTTCCACATAGGCATATATATATATATTATGGATTAAAGTCAATCTCATAGAGCTGGAAGGGACCCTGAAGGGTCATTGAGTCCAGCCCCCTTCTTTCACTAGCAGGACCAAGTACTGATTCTGCTACAGATCCCTAAGTGGCCCCCTCAAGGATTTGGCTTCACAACCCTGGGTTTAGCAGACCAATGATCAAACCACTGAGCTATCCCTCCCCTATCTATATCAGCTTTGGATAAGGCTATACTTTTTTTGTAGTTATACATTATTATGAACTTTCCTTAAATCTGAATATTTGGAGGGTCAGTTGACTGACTTTATTGGATCTGTATTTCCATCTTCACTCCACTTGCAAAATGAAACAAGTGCTGTTCCTTTGGGCAAACTAGCAAAAACTGATTTCTAGAGTTGGCTTACAATCCAAAAATGTAAGGGATATTTTCCTCCAAAACGTTGGGGCTTTCTTGTTGAAAACCAAATTTTCAATAGAAAAATTGTTCAAAAACCAAAATGTGAAAATATTTCAACCCGCTCATTTGTATCTTTAACCAAATTTCATTTGAAAATGATTTTCTCCAAACTTGTTTTTTCCTTCTTTTCCAGCTGATGTTTGCTGGGCCTTAAATTACAAAGTCCAGCACGGTCCCCTGAAGTTCTCCCAGCTCTTCATAATTCCTTTCCTTGCCACTCTGAACAAACATTAGCTAAGAGAGACCACATCAGTTATTTCCACAAAACATGTGTAAGTGAACACCTATATACTAAATCAAATATCATTTCTGCAAATGTGTAGTTTAACTGACAGAACAATCTCTACCAGAAATTTTACTTTTGTAAAACAATGTCAGTTGCAGAAAATATGTATTAATTTGAAGTTTTATTGGAATGGGAATTGTAGGGACTCAGCACCACTTCATAGGATCAGATTGTGAAACAGAGTAAGAGATAGGATGTTCACTATCAGCAAAAAAGTTTGAGGTGTGGGAGGTACTTCTCATATCCTTTTGATTTGGTGAACTACTGAATGCCAATTTATCTATAATTTAGAGTAACAGAACTTTGAATTGAGAATTAGAGAGAGTAGTCTGGAATCTGTGCATATCTAATGTCAGACAATTGATTTCAGTATCTAGGCAATTCTATTTGCTCCATAGCTGTAAAACACAGTTATGGACTTGATCCAAAGCTCATTGACATAAATGGAAATCCTTCCATTAATTGACTTTGGATCAGACCCAATACTTTTAAGTTCAACTCAGTGAGTCCATGCATTTATGTCTCCAAGAAATGTTCAAACTCCCAAAGTTGTTTTTGGGCCATGTCATGATGTAATATACAACTTCTGTAAAGTAAATAAGCATACACAAACAAGATCTTTCTTATCTATTTTATTAATAGGCAAATGTACACATTTAGTCACATTAGTTTTTAATAAAAGGTACTATTCATTTGCATAAATGGAGTCCCTGGTACAATCTTTTGTCCCAGCTGGTGAAATGTCTTCTGTACCCTTGTTGGGAAATGGAGGCTCCTAATCAGGGCTTTGTCTTCCAGTTCAGGCAGCACTCTCTATTCCTTGATCCAGGGACCTATTCTACCACACTAGAAAATGACTTAGACTTCAAAGTGAACAGTTTGTGTATTATAACCTCATAAATCATCTCTCTCATTTGAACTTCTGCAATTCAAAACTTGTTTATTAATGGACACAAGGCTCTGCAGCAAGGCCAGCCAGCAAAAGCCATCTTGGTATGCTCATAGATATTATATTTTATGCAGTATGAGAGTTCTGATATCAGTATGATGAGTGTAAGATGCCCCTCGTACTTGATGCTGCTGGATTTCTGCACAACAGGCACCACATGCATACAAGGTCCTGGCCCTTGCAGATCCAATCACAGAATGGAGGCTTTGGTCCAACATTCATTTAATTATAGAAATATACAGTGGTCACCATTAAAAAGACAACAGTTGCTCACAATTGCCTGATAGTGCTCTCCAACACGCAGCATCTCAGTATTTCCCTTGACTTAATAAAAATGGTATCAGGTACCACAGAGTGATCAATTTTGACTCTAACGATAACTAAGCAGACCATAACTATTTCTAATATTGTCTAAATGGTTGACCAAATATAAATTTGAATATGAATATATTTAACATTGTTATGCTTTCTGATTCATATTTAGATTCCTTTTAAGGACAATCTCATTCCTTCTAATGAAAAATGGCAGCAATGCTGAAGAGCTTGTTTAAAAAAAAATCTCAGGGCAAGTTTGAAAAATGCCATATTTGGTTGAAACCCTATAATACTGAGTTTTCTCTCATGGTGTGTAGGATTGTTATCACTGTAAGCGTGAAAATCAAGACCATTGTTTCTTGAAAGGTCATCTTTATCCTAAATACACGTAAATCCTAATCTCCATCTCCAGTACTCATATGGCCCTCGCTCCTGTAACACCTAAGCACCTCAGAGTCTTTTATGTGAGGATAAATAGAACAGCCCTATGAGGCAGAGCAGTGCTATTATCCAAGTCTTACAGATGGGGACTGAGACACAGAGGATGTGTCTATGCTACAAAGATAAACCCATGACACTGAGTTCCAGAGCCTAATTGACTTGTGCTCATGGGGGTCAAATTGACTTGTGCTCATGGGGGTTGTTCGGTTGCAGAGCTAAAAACAATAATGGAGATGCTCCCACTTAGCTGGAGACTGGGCTCTGAAGTAATCAACAGGGTCTCAGATCCCAGGAACCTCTACACTGCTATTTTTAGTCTCTCAGTCAAGTGATCTGGGCTCAGACCTGGCAAATTGGGTTTTTCTTTGCAGTGTAGACATACCCAGAGAAGCTAAGCAATTCATACAAGGCCACACAGGAAGTCTAGGGGAGCAGACAATTGTACCCGGGTCTAAATTCCAGCTACTGCTCTAACCACTGGACTACCCTTCATCTTTAATCTGACTGCAATAGCACAACAGCAGTAATAAACACCTACTAGTCTCCACAGATGTCCCCTAGAAATGAAAGTGAGTGTATGCAACTCAGATCAGGTTTTATATTGGATGTATGAGAAACAGGCCCCAGTCCCCCACACAGAAATGTCATTTCACTCACAAGAGTAGTCCTAGTCACATCAGTAAAACTGCTCTTTTGGATAAAATTGCACAGATATAGGTGTTTGCAGGGTCAGAGCCACAGACAACAAAGTTAGATATGAAATGTTCATCACTTTCATGCAGCAATTGTTTTAGTTACCTACTTTAGTTTTCAGGTAAAAAGTCAAAGTGTTTAGTTCAGGGGTCAGCAACCTCTGGCATGTAGCTCGCCAGGGTAAGCACCCTGGCGGGCCGGGCCAGTTTGTTTACCTGCCACGTTGGCAGGTTTGGCCGATCGCGGCTCCCACTTGCCATGGTTCGCTGCTCCAGGCCAATGTGGGTGGCAGGAAGCCACGGCCAGCACATCCCTGCTGCCCCCATTGGCCTGGAATGGCAAACCACGGCAGAGAGCTGCGATCAGCCGATCCTGCCAATGCAGCAGGTAAACAAACTGGCCCGGCCTGCCAGGGTGCTTACCCAGGCGAGCTGTGTGCCAGAGGTTGCCGACCCCGGTCTAGTTGTTGAAGGGGTCACTGAAGTTTACAAAGCTGGGCTGATTTATAGTTGTCCCTTCTTCTCCCCAACCCCTCTATTTCCCAAGTTAAATTATGCAACATGCAATTTTTCCATGCAAAGTAAGATGCAAGCTAGAGTTTATATTCAAACTTAGGATGGGAGAACATGGGGCCAAGCCAATCATAAACAATTAGATAGATGCTTCCAAAGCAAAAATACTACCCTATTTCACACAGTTTTAACACACAAGTAATTTCAAAAGATGCTGTTTAACCTCATGTATTCACCTGGAGAGGAAAAAAGCCACACACATCTAGGTCAGCTGCTTTGCCTTGCTTGTTGCCGCATTCTTCTATATATTCATTTTCAGTGGCAAGTAATATCATAACAGAAACAAAGAAGACTTCTCAATTTTCAAGCATGCTGAGCAAGTTCAACTCCAGCTCACTTTCTGAGTCAAAGGACAATTCTCTAAGGTGTTGGTCTACTCTCTCCTTTTAACTGGCTCAGGACACCTGGTGACCAATTACTAATTGAAGCTAGTCAGCCTATTTACACATTTTCATCTGCTCTACTTATAAATCCTAGTAGCTTCAGGCTTGTTCTTTTAGTATCTTCATTCATTTCTCACTCAGAGTGGGCACGGCAGCCCTCCCACCAAGAAATTTATTTTTTGCCTGAAAACTTTTAAGGGCGTGGCCTCTCCAATTTTACATTATTCCTATAAATGCTACATTTCTCACTTACACCCACACAGTTCCTGGTTGAATATTCTATTTCTCTTTGGTGCATCTGGTTATTAGTATTGGGTAATACACCCTGTTACAAAACAAAAGATACATGATTCATACTGATCATAGGATCGTCTCTAAACATAACATTTTCTGTGAGATGTGAACTTTCATTTCACACAAAACAGCTTGGCCTACCTTATAATTAGCAACATGTAGGTTAAAGAATAGTAAGTACCTGAAATTATTTTTTCTATCCTATATAGAAAAGGCTAAGTAAAAAAACCCATGTTCATACCCAAGTAAAAACAATTATGAGAAGAGATTTAAAAAAAAAAAGTTCTTTAAGAGGCTTGTCATCTGTAGGGCAAAACTGGTAAATCAAGGAAGCTTGATATTAAGTAGGCAAATAGATGTGGATTCCTTATGGTTATCAGTCCTTCTGAAGGAGCGATGAAGCAAAAAGCAATTAAAACAAGACAACTTTCTATCAGTGGCATGCACATAATAAAAGTAATAAACAAGGAGGGGAAATTAACCAATGCAGATTAATTCAATAGTATATTTATTGCACGGTTTAAGGATTTACAGAACATTAGTCCAGTCCTTAATTCCAAAAAGTACTGAACTGTCATTATTTTGTGCTTTTGAATTAGTGCCAGGAATAATGAAAAACACAACTGCTTATTAATTAAGCAAACAAAAATGAAATGAACAGAATTGGTTATCATGAAATTTCACCTAACGGAGCCCCCAAATGTGATTATGTTAAATACACCATGCCAAATCCTGCCCTAAACTAATGCATTGAAGAGACTACACAGAACAAAAGAACAGAGTTTAGCCCATTTGGGTCTTACTTTCTTTTTGCCTCTGTGGCGAAGATTTCAAGAGTGACTAATGACTTTGGGTGCCCAATTTACAAACTATAAAGGGGCCCAATTTTCAGGAAATGCTTAATACCAGCCTCTGAAAATTAGGTCACTTTATGAGATCTCAGACTGGGCATCAAAGACCCGGTAACTTCTAAAAGTCTAGGTCTAACCCCATGTGTTGTGACATTCAATATTTTAACTGTTTATGAAATGTATCATTTCCATAAATCTTGAAATTTAACAGTGTGTTCTATATTTTAATCTATATGAAAGTTAATCTAAAATTGGCTAGTTATACTTGCATGGTAATGAAACATTCTTTCAGAGAGCTTATATATTTCAACAGGTAAAGAAAAACACTACCACAGAACAACAAGATCAATATTTGTCATTCAAAGTCTGATCTGAACACTTTGGGATTTGGGGAGACTTGAAATCTGTATCTAAGCTTTGCAGTTTGGGCCCATCTCTACTTTAATTTATACAAAATGCTATAGCAAAACTAGTTAAAGTATGCTAAAAATTACTATTATTCTTTTGTATTATAATAGCATACAGAGGCCACAACCAAGTGCAGAACCCCATTTTTCTAGAGGTTGCACAGAATGTACTTAGAGTCGCTGTCCTGAAGAGCTTATGTTCTAAATAAACAAGACAAAGGATGTGAGAAAGTACACTTTATCCCCATTTTATAGCTCAGAAATGGAGGCATGGAGTGATAAAGAGAGTCAGAGCTAGGACTTTAACTCAACTTTTCTTGCTTGAGTTCCAGGCAGGGCCGGTGCAATCATTTAGGCGACCTAGATGGTCGCGTAGGGTGCTAGGATTTGGGGGGCGCCATTTTCTTCGGCAGCGACCATGGTGGCCGGATCTTCAGCCGCCCCGGTCACCGCTGGCATTTAGGTGGAGGGAGCTGGGGCAGGGGAGCACGGGGAGGGCCGCCTGCAGCAAGTAAGGAGGGAGGGGGCGGCACGCAGGGGAACTCTCTGCCCCAGCTCACCGCTGCCCCACCTCCTCCCGCCTCCCAGGCTTGTGGCGCCTAAGCTGATTGGCGCCACAAGCCTGGGAGGTGGGAAAAGTGACGCAGTGATGGCGTGCTTGGGGGCTCGGGGACGGGGGAGGGTGCAAGGTGGAAGTTTCGCCTAGGGCGCGAAACATCCTTGCACCGGCCCTGGTTCCAGGTCTGCACATTAACCACATAGTTTCTTCTATAGATGCCTATGGATTTTATTAAGCTAGTAGTTACATAATTTGGAACCACACATCCAAAATTGCTTTGAAAATGTACTGAAAACCAGGAAACGCTTTAGGAAGGGAACTGTCATCCCTAGAGTACATTCTATTCTATTCCAGCCCACACTGCAACCACATGAATCACTGCATTGGCACAATACAGTTCAGCTAAAAACAGGTATAGAAAGCAAGGGAGTAGAGGAGATGACAGAACTAGTTTTCAGAAGAGGCTTATTTTGTTTCTATGTTTAAAGTAATAGAATATCAATGTTATTCTAGTGGGCCAGTTATTTAACACATGAGCCAAGGGCATGAACAAGTTCACAGTTTGGAGTAAGCTGGTGATATGTAACATTAGGTATGACATAACTTCACCTAAGAGACAGAATTGCTTACATTCATAATTGTAGTTGCATGTCCAGATATGGTCCTCTGACCTCAGCACACTCAGTGGGAGAGCTATGGTTGTATGCAGCAGCATGAACCATTATGTACCATAATTCATTGCTTATGTTACACTTGGGAGGAAATGTGGAATACTGCACTACATAACTTGTATTCCTCTACATAGTGAAAGATTTAGTAATTCCCACCCTTTAATTTGTGACCTAAATTAAAATGCATTTAAATGTTTTGAGGCTTGATTTCAAATCACTTGGGCTTCACTGATCTTTAATAATTAGTACTGCTGAAAGCTGCCAGACAGTATTAACGTGTTACATTGGAAAGAGATTCCTCTTGCTTTCAGAAATTTTTCACAGCTATTCAGAACAGTTCCTCAATGCTCAGTGTGCCGTGCAATTTGCAGGGGTCCTAGATGGGTAAGGGGTTAGGTTACTATGCTTGTGTCTGATAGAAGAACTCAGTAGTTGAGAGAAACGTCAGAATGCTTGTCTGATGGAAGCTGTGAGTAGAGGCACTTGTGGGATTGCTGTGCAACTGGGGGAAATTACAGGAGGTGGTGTGGCACAAGGGGACAATTTATATGAGTATACTCTTCCACAGTAAATCTTGTTTCCACACTGCAAGAGAATGTACTCAGCTGACAAGTGGCCCTCATGATGCCTCAGTTAGCCTCTCCTTTCCAGTTGCCTAAGCTCTCCTGTATCCCTTCCACTGCATGTTCTAAGGTAGTGGATTGTAGCAAGGTGCTAGTGCAAAAGCACCTAATTAGCCTCTGGCCAGTCAGCTCCAATGAGGGGAAACAGATTGGGGCTGATGGAAAAGGATTGGCAACATCTGCTGGCCTGACAAGCCAAGGCCTATAAAGGCTGGGAGGGAGCCAGAAGGCAGGGGGGCAGCCAGGAAGGGAACTGAAGACCTCCTAGCTGAAGGCTGACTCTGCCTATAAAGGAGGTGACTAATCCTGTAAAGCTTGTATATAGATGGACACTGGTGGTAGGACAACCTTAAGTAAATAAAGACATGGGTGTTGCATAACCCTCTATGAGCCTTACTGGGGAGAGGGGCGGGTCGTGAACCCTGTTACATCCAGTTCCCCCTTGAGTCAGTGGAGTTGCCTCATCGGCTTGAGCAGAAGCAGATTTGGCACTTCACAGATTATGCAAGTTTTAGAACTTCAGTAGAATTGCACTAATAGAGAATTTCACACTCTCTCACTCCCCTATTTGTTTTAAAACAGCAACTCCAGAATCCAAATTTGTCATCTTATTTAGAAGGTGTACTCAGGCTATTTATTTCATAATGGCATCAGTTAATAACAATACTTCTGAATACAGTGGGCTCATAGGAGAAGAGATAGCACCAGTACTCAAACAATTCTCATTTTTCAAGCCACATCAATATGTGCAGAAAAAACTAAGATTTTTCTTTTTAAATGTTTACAGAAAGTTGTGTTTCTGTCCAATGTTGGCTGTAAATCATTCCTATTAAACAACCAAATCTGTTACCATAAATACAATTCAGATATTTTTCCCCCATTTAGGAAGATGCTCCGTACACTTTCAGGAAAGAAAATTACTATGGAGTTTATTCTTTTTTTTTTTCCCCCATGCTAGAGCCAGGCACCTAGAATTAACACAACTATGCCAATATCTAGTCCCAGGGACAGTGCTAGCTGTTACATGATGAGTATATGGTTGTTTCTAAAATGTGAATTGGCACCTCCTCCCAACTGCCAGTAGTTACAGACTGTATCTGTGTGGTGAAGAAGCAATTTGACCACCCTCATGGGATACTGCAAGCTAACAGCTATCTTCTGCTCAAGTACTTCCCTCCCTTCCCTCCCAATGTGTCCCTTAAAGTTTAGAAGCATTTAGGTCCTCAGTGTAGCAAGACCTTTAAGCATGTAATTAAATCCATCTCTGTTTCCCAAAGCTCTGGTTAGTTATAGCCATATGCTTAGATCCTTAAGCCTGTGCATAAATGCTTTGCTGAACAATGATGAATTGCTGAATCTGACTCCTAGCAAGAAAAGAACTCTTAAGAGAAAGTAATGACACAGTAACAAGGATGCACAGTCGTTTCATAAACACATATTTACTGGAAGTATTGGGGAGAATATATTTCAGATTTTTAAGGAAACAGATCAAGCATATCATTAGTGCAATCACAAGGAGATATGTCCTTTGTTTTGATACTAACCACCTCTTTGCAAAAACACACAGGAGTTAGACTCAAAAGCTGAACCATATTTTTGTATCCCAGATGACCTCTCTGTAGAGGACTCTTGGTCTGCTGAGGTCTTTGAGGGATTAGGAAGTAGCTCCCTCATCAAAAACTGATCAGCAGCAAAGCAAGAAACAGTCTCATCTCCTCTGTTGCTTGCTTTGTAGAAAGTTGTACAAGGGATTGTGAGGCCTCTTGCCAGAGTACAATGGAAAACTTACTACGGTATATATAGAGAGATTAAATCCAGGTCAGAGTTCAGTATCAGATATACCAGCGTGATGAGGGTAGGGTAGGGGGTCTAAAAGTGCTTACCTAAACAATTTAAAACAAAAAGTCTTCCATTTGTGGGAATCTGGAACTCTTAAGGACTCCCACAAGAAAGACAAGTTTTCTAATGTGCTTATGTGAGAGATATGAAATGGTAGCCCCTTTTTCCCTTTAGGGTAGGAAAAGCCAGTATTGCAATAGAACAGATTCTAAATGCACTACAGTTTGTAAGATATCCCTTAACTCATTCATAAATCTGAACTCAAATAATCCCACTAGCTATTTCTAATAAGGGTCAAACCCTCAGTACAGTATTCTTTCATATACTACAATGCTTTCATTTTCCACAAGTTTCTTTGTTGCCTACTTTTCCTCAGAACACGTAGGAATATTCGTAGCACTAGAACTTCAATGTTTAGATAGAAAATGGCACCTTCAATGTTTTTTCCTTAGGAAAATACCTTCAGATTATTGCCATCTGCTTTCCCTTACTGCTAACAGCAGGCATCAGTAATGGAAATAGTTAAAACTAAACATTTCTTGTTTCTTTCCTACCACACTCCCTAATTTCTAGTGCTGTTCTAACTCTGACAAATCTAAATTAAGTATGTCAATTGCCAGCCCCAAAGCTCCCATATACGCCTTTGATATAACAGTCTTTTCTTCTAAAATCTAATGACACTTTTCTGTACAGAAAGGGCAGAAAGTCCTGCAAGGATGTTAGCATTCAAGCCTGCAGCATTGACCTTAATAGGAACAGGAGCACCCCCACTCCCTTGCACACAGGTATTGTGTATTATTTGTCATTTTATACATAAATCTACTCCATCCTCAGCCACCACTCTAGCAGAGAAGAGCCATTAATTTTTAGGCTCATGTTTAGTTTTCCACAAGGTCAACCTTCTCAAGTGGTAAAGTAAAGTAAAGTAAAGTAAATAAATAAATACACATTTTACATTTAGTTCCCATGACTATACTCTAACCTCTCTCCACACACAGCCATGCCTCAATTTCTCTCTTTTTTCACCTCAACTTCCTCTCACCAAACTTTAAAATGCCAACTTTTCTGAAGTAATGAGTCTTTGAGCCCTCAAAAGGCCTTTCTGGCATGCCATTAGGCCCTGGAAGCAGGTACTTTTCAGCCAATGGTCACACTACAAACAAGATTCTACCTTCTCAAAAGGTTTCCTGCTGCTTACATTCTTCCTTTCATAGCCTCTCTTTTAATGAGGTCCAGCTGTCTGCTCCTCCCTCCATGACTGGTAGATTGCTTACAGCCCTTGTGACACTTCATTAACCCCTTCTTCCTCCTGCTGGGGATGAGGTACATACAGGGAGTCACAGTTTTACTTTCTCCACAATAAAAGATTTACATTAGACCAGCTTTACTGTAGTCATTCAAGTCAACACATTTCACTGAGAGAGTACTGAATTTGTCCTCAGATATAGGTAAGATTATCTATAAACTAGGGATCAACAACCTTTGGCATGCAGCCCACCAGGGTAAGCACGTGGGCCGAGGGATGTGCTGGCCACCACTTCCTTCTGCCCCCATTGGCCTGGAACGGCGAACTGCAGCCAGTGGGAGCCACAATCGGCCGAACCTGCGGACATGGCAGGTAAACAAACCAGCCTGGCCTGGCAGGGTGCTTACCCTGGTGGGTCGCGGGCCAAAGGTTGCCGATCCCTGCTATAAACATTGGTGCTGGAACTAAGGGAGCTCCTGCAGCCCCTGGCTGGAAGTGGTTTCCATTATATACAGGGTTTGCAGTTTGGTTCAATGGCTCTCAGCACCCCCACTATATAAATTGTTCCAGCCCCCCCGTCTATAAATGATAGGAGTAGGAGCCAACAAGTCTTAAAGCAACATTTCCTATTTTGGGGCTGAGTCACACTTTAGCTTACAACATATGGCTTGAAAATACTACCCTCCACCTTCTGGTTTACTTGTCAGTAATTCAGGAATGTGTCCAGCAGTTTTCTGGTAACTTCCAAATGACTTCCTTCAGGGAACTAATAAGAAGTGAAGTATATTGTACCTTGAAAATGACTGCATGAACTACAGATAAACATTGATGGCCTTCAGGGCACAAAGCCCAGCACATCAGGATCTATCTCCTCCTTTCCATTATTTTTCAAATCTGTACACAATTTATTTAGAAAATGAAAAATAACAACAAAAAGAAAATCAGTTCTAAAATCTTACAAATGCATAGGACCAGAGTAGAACAGGAGGAAAACTGATTCCAAACCATCATTACTCTCCCCAGCTCTGGGCCAGCTGCAAGTCTAAATATTCCCTATGTTAAAGCAGCCTCTGCAATATAAAGCAAACATAGTCAGGGTTGAGAATGTGGCCCTTAGTGGTTCATGTAAGTTAAGACTTGAGACTTTTCAAAATTAAACTGGTGAGTATTATGAAGATAGACATTGAGAAGAAATGGTTTATCCTAAATAGAATAAGAAAGTGGATGCAGAAACTGAGGCTTTTTTCTGGGTTAAACATTGTGATGTACAACAACAAAAGACATTTAATAAACAAAGGCTCCAGTCCAGAAAGTACTTATGCATGTGCTTAACTTTACTACTATGAGTAATAGCCAGGGCCATCTTGTAGTAGTAAAATTAAGAATGTGCATAAGTGTTTACATGATTGGGGCTAAAAACAAAGAAAAATCTTCACTTAAAGAGACAGGTCAGGTGGATGAGCTTTAACATATGCATAGAGGAAAGTATACATATTATTCTATTGCCTAAGCAGGAAAAGTGAAGAACATATTCTATAATCATTTTATTCCAGCTACTGCACATTTAGTATTTCAAAGAGTGTTTACATCTTCAAAACAGTCTAATTTTAAATGGGTCTCAGTGGTATCTTTCTCATTTTAAAAGTGCTCTAAAAATCAACGGGGGGTATACAGTTTAATATTGTGTGATGTTTCATATTTATATTTTAATTTAAATTGTTTATCGTAATAGGCATCTTATCGGGTGGTGTAATTTTAGCAATGCACACCTTTCTAAGGACTACTTGCTGCTTCTTTCTTTATAGTACTTTTCAGGGTCAAGAAATTGGTCATAAATGTTCATGGACAAAATAAAGCAGATGTTCATGTAGGTGATTAAATTAAAATATGTATAGAAAATAGATTTTAAAGGTACAAGAACCAGCAGCATCATGTTCTGCAAAACTGGGCCAGTTTATTTGCTGAGTAGAGATTCCACTTGGTTCACCATGGTAGTCATGGTAATGAGATGTCATAGAGTCTGTTACAGCTCCCTGATTCTCTCTTTCCAGAGCTAGCACAGGTTAGAGGTACCTGGGAGCTGCTAAAATATGTGCCAGCTGGCAATGTCCCCAATGAATGATCCAACAGTTGAGGATAGTTGAGAAGTAATGTACTTTGACCACATGGCCTTCCTGATATTGCCACTTCCACCACTCCCTTCTGTTCCTTGCATCAGGAGGCGTGAGGAGACTGGCATCGCAGTCAGCTATACTGGTTCTACACACATGGAGATTTCCTCCATAACAAGACTTCCACCAAGAGTCATCGGGTTATATTCCAAACCCTCTAACTACCAGAGCAGTGCAAAGATGACAGGACGTGGCAGTGAATCTACCCATTCTACCCAGATAGGAGTAATTAGTATAGAAACATATATGATAGGTTTAGAAAAAAAAAGTCATGGCTGAAATCTTGGCCCTACTTACACCAATGGGAATTTCACCATTTATGTCAACAGAGCTAAGATTTCAGCCCATGAGTTATGTTCTCTTATCCCTTTCATATGCATATTAAATGTTTTACCCAAACTTTTATTACCTCTGAGGTTGGTTCTTCCACAATATTATTCCATAGCCTAACTGTTTGTGTGTGTGTGTATATCAGTATATGCACATATCCTAAATGTTCTCATTCATCATTTAACCTATTTTTTCTTCCCTGTATTGCATTGTTATCTATTTATAATCAGCCCCTGATTTTACATCATGTCTCCTCTCTATTGTCCATTGGATATTCTAGCATTCTTAATAGGTAGTGCTCAGTATTGTATGCATCTGGGAAATAGGTAAGTAGCAAGAAAATGACAGGCCTACATCTCTTAGGCTGTGATTGGCTTAAATATTCCCATCACTGTCTTTCTTGAATTTACTAAGTAGCTTTATTTCCTGACTACCACACAGGCTCCACACATGATTTCAGTTTGCTGGGCATCAGAAGAAGGGTACAAATTCCAATCACCCATATGGAGGAACTAAGCCCTGGTCTACACTGGAGGGGGAGGGGGGAAGGGGAGGATCGATCTAAGTTACGCAATTTCAGCTATGTGAATAACGTAGCTGAAGTCGACATATTTAGATTGACTTACTATGATGTCTTCACCACGGTGAGTCGACTGCTGCTGCTCCCCCGTCGACTCTGCCTGTGCCTCTTGCCGAGCTGGAGTACAGGAGTCGATGGGAGAGCGCTCGGAGGTCAATTTATCGCATCTAGACTAGACACAATCAATCGATCCCACTGACGATCCTGTGGATAATGAAGACATACCCTGAGAAGCCATTAGACAATGTTTCTGCAAGTCTTGAGTCTTTTCTACCTCTGGCACTTTGTCCAAACTGATATGAGAACTTGAATGACCCTGGTATATTGATTGGAGCAGAGCCTTATAACATTGATTGTAAGAAGCTGCAAAGCTCACATAAAGAAATAACATGTTCCACACTCTTATGGGCCTAAATTTTCAAAAATGACTAATGAGTTTGGATGCTTCAATTTTTAGGTGCCCAATCTGAGACATTTTAAAAGCATCTGATTTTCAGAAGGTGGAGATTCAGAACTTTCTGATAATCAAACTCCTTTTAAGCTGTCTCAAATTGGCCACTATAGTGGGGCGACTCCCCCACTCCAGCTGAAAAGGGGAAGGCTCTCTCCAGGCTGGGAGGGAGCAGGGCCTGGATGCCTGCCTGCAGAAAGGGTATTGGGAGTGAAGCAGGGCTTGGGAAAAGCCAGAGGAGCAGGGGCACTCCAGGGTGGCAACTCCCCAGGCTGCAGGGCCTGGTCCTAGGCCCACAGAGGTACTGCGCGGTAGAGGAAGGCAGCTGGTCCAACTCTCTCTTGCCTATGATAAGTGGCTTTTACACTGCAGTCTGGCCCAGTGAGCGGGGGCTAGATGATGACTAGCAGTAGCCCAGACTGAGGCAAGGTGGGGATTAGAGGATTGGGGGTTTCCCGGAGAGGGGAGACCCATAGAGACTGGTGGGCTATTGCCAGGGAGCAGTCCCAGGGTAAAGGGGCACTGCGGTCCGGGAGGGACATGGGGCCAGCAATAAGCGGGACACCGACCTGCAGAGGATGCCCAGGCTGGAAAAGAGCTAATTCCCTGAGACGACCAGCAGGAGGCACTGCAGGGGAAAGTCCACACACATTTACAGTCACCTAAAAATAGAAGCATCCAAATCATTAGTCACATGTGAAAGTTTAGATGCATAATGGGAAATCTAATATTCAGGGGATAGCCTGAGTATTCACAACTGGGTGTGTCACAGCCTCAGTCACAGATGTCTGACTTTGGCCAGATCCCTGCAACTTGATCCACTACCACAGATACCTGTGCCCACAGACAATGGGGCTCCATGTAAGTACGGGGGTTATTATTATTATTTATTTGTATTACTATAGCTCCAGTCATGGACCAGGACCTCACTGTGTTGGGCTCTGTGTAGGTGCTGTAAAAACACAGAACTAAAAGGCCCCCAACCCCGACAAAAAACTCTAGACCAGCGCATCCCTCAGCCCGCACTGCTTCCTGCAGCCCCCATTGGCCTGGAGCAGCGAACTGCGGCCAGTGGGAGCCACGATCAGCCAAATCTGCACACTCGGCAGATAAACAAACTGGCCCGGCCCGCCAGGGTGCTTACCCTGACGAGCCGTGTGCCACTGGTTGCCGACCCCTGGTCTAAATATAAGACAAGAGACAACAGATGGATACAGATAGAGAAGTACAAGTAAACAATGAGACAGTATTGGTCAGCATGAGAGACAGTGTATTAGCACACCACAGCCTAAACATTGTCAAGATTTTGTAGGCATCATGGCAAAGAAGCGTTTTAAGGAGAGATCTGACAGAAGGTAATGTTGTCCCAAGTGTGAAGTCCAGCACAGGAGAAATCATGAAGGTTCTTGTTTGAAAATTTAACAAGTGGCTAATGGTGGCTGTCATCATGGGTTGATTGGAGGTGGGAGTCAACATTTTAATAGTGAATGAGTAGATAGCTCATGACAGTCTTTGAAATTGTATATAAGCAGCTTATATTTGATATGATAGAGAAAGGGGATCCAATGGAAGGATTAGTTTTCCATTCTATATCACTGCTTCTCCTTTGCCAGCACCCTTCCTCACTGCCAGAGCATTTCATTGTCGTGGGGAAAGGGTCTGGTAGTGGAGAGGCAGTGGGACATGACACTGCTAAAAATAAGAGTGTGGATATGGGATGTACTGCCTGGGCATGTAGAGAGTCATGTCAGGCATTTATCTTGGGGCTTCAGCCATGCAGAGCGCCCTACTCTCCTAAGCTGTGCCTCACCATCTACACTGCTATTGAAACTTGTGGTAACTGGGTGTGCAGTATCTGAACTCCACATGCCAGTGTAAGTGTAGACATAGCCAACGATACGGCTTTTCCTATGAATCCACACAGCTAGAATTCTTGTCCTGGCTCCCATCATCTCTCGCCTCAATTACTGCAACATCCTTTTTCCTGGCCTCAGCAAATGCAATCTTTCTCCACTCAGAAAGCTGCTGCAAAGATCATTCTCTTAGCTCATCACTTTGATCATTCTCTTATCTCATGTCACTCCTCTCTTTGAAATGAATATGCAGCCACAAAACATTTTGGCTTCAACAAAACTACATATTTCAGTGAAGATACACTGTGCATCTCACTACAATTTCTTCCAGATATTCTGTATATTACAAAATATTTATAAAGTTCCTCTGAGGTATATGCATCAAAGAATAATTATCTTGATTCAGCCATGGGTTATGCCCTGGCAACAAAACCTCTACTCTTCCAATTGCAATACAAGATGTCCATAATTCCCTAGTCCAGCAGAACCCTGCAACCTTCTCATAGTATCCCAAATGTAGACGGTGCTCAACAGAGAATGGATGTAGATGGTGAACGTGGGGTATGAGTTGGTTCAGCACATCTGTTGGGCTGCCGCCATTGGTAGAGCTTGGTAACAAGTAAAACCTGGCTTTCCCTAGTGGAATCCCTAAGAGGGGATGGTATCAGAAACAGTGCTTTCCAACCTTGGGTGGACATCTCTTCTGAGGTGCATCTTTTCTTATTGGTGCAGTGGGATGCAGTTTGCACCTGCTATGCCAGATAGTGATGAATGAATCCCAGTAGTTGTATAGATTATGTGTAGACAGGTCAAACAAGGATTGAAATGTATAAGAAGATGCATTTAAGTGTTGAAGTGCACAAGATTTTTTGGTATATGCATACAGTATACAAGTTGTACACATCTGTTTAGGAAATGTATATGTAACTACTAGGTATTATATAATGTAATGTATGAATCACATTGCATTTCACTGACCTGCTCTCCCATCTACAAACTGACCTGCTCTCCCATCAGATAACAAACCTCTTTGACAGAATAACAATTCATGTACTGTGATAATATTTATAGAGCATGCCATATTTACAAAAAGACTTAGGGACAGATTCTGCTACCTTCATTCAACACTGAGTCATACCTTATTCCATGAATAGACTCAGGGATGAGGAATGAGAAATAGAGAAGGATGGAATGGGCTACACAGCCATGGAGCCCCTCCAGGGCTACGAGTGAGAGAGATTCAATCCATCAGGATTCATTTAGTGGTCCATAAGCATTAACTCAAGCCGAGCAACAGAGTTCCACCTCATTCCATGCATCCTGTGATCCAGAGTTAGGATTTCATCATGGAAAGTCTGTCCGATTGTATTTTAAAATATCACCCTACTCTAATATACTATGGCTGCAGTTTTCTAAAGTGCTTACAAGAAGCACAAGTCCCATTGAAACCCAGTGGGATTTGTACTCTTAAGCACCTTTGAAAATCCTACCTCATAGATTTTGTATTATCAAAATGCAATAAAATGTTATTTTTTTTTAAACTGAGTCTGTGAAATGTAAAGCAAGATTAGCTGAAACTATTCACATTCATATCTTAATATCTCTATTTTTTCTAAAATATTATTCTATTTTTTCAGAGAATCTAGTAAATTAGGATCTGATAATACGACACGCTAAAGTCACCCATCAACAAATCTGTGAATAACACCAATATCTGGTTTGGAAATGAGCACACAGGAGCATAGAATTATACTTCAGTGTGACCTAGAGAGACTAGAAGAGTGGATTGCATACACAGGAATGGGATTCAATATGAACAACCATAAAATCATACTCAGAGGAAATAAACAGCACAGTTGGGATGTCAAGAAAGGGAAGTCGAATAATAAATTTGCTGAATAGTACAACCTTAAATGCACCAAGGGCCATATTGGTAAGCAGCCAGAAGCTTGAGGGCCACGCCTAATTTGCATATGTATTTACATGTTGTCAGTGAAGTAAGCCATAATTACTGCTAAGTTGCTCTAGGCTTGATTTCCATTCCTATTATAGTAATAATTAATTAATCAATTAATTAAATGCCCCAATGCATTTTTATTTGTATTTAATCAACAAGCCAACCTGAGAACTCATGAGCATTAAAAAATTAGGATATAAGTAACTTATGCATTCATGTGTAGTGCACCTATCCTTGGCAGGACACACAAAGTGGGAGAGGAGAAATCACCCCGGTGCATAATAAAGTCCCTGATACAGTGTCATTAAGAGGAAACATGCATTTATTTATGACTCTGAAGTACTGAAATGTGGTCATTAATACCTCCTCAATGGTACAGCCCCGCTATGGCTCCCTTTTGTGTTATCTGGATTGATAACACAGCCAGTTAACTTCCAGCCAGTTCACAATTTAAGCCAGAAGCCTGAGGGCCACACCTAATTCGGGAGAATAGTGAGAGTACAGAAACTGGGACTGATGAAAAGGAGAATGTCTTCAACAGGAGGGAGAACTAGATGAAAATCTATGAGGGCCTTGGGGAGGACACTCAGGGACTGCTTAGAGAGGAAGGAGGGAACCTAATATAGGGCCATTCCATCCATTCCCCACAATATTCTTCATACCTTAATGACATCATACAGTCTATGACATTCTACGTTTCTGACAAAAGTCATAGAATCAGGTTACCCTTGTCAATCACTAGAAGATCATCAACCATCAACGTCAACATAGTCTGTTGTTCTCATTCTGTTCTATGTCTGAGCAGCATTTGGCCATACAGGAGAGTAGTAGCAGAAGGGAACCAGTTGCAGCTCCCTGATCCTTGCCTGCCTAGCCCGATGTAAGTTAGAGCAGGAGGGTCCTATTTTAACTTTCACCACCGATTAACAGAGTTTACACCCAATGAATATCAGGTATAGTGGCACTCCAATCCTCCCACCCACACCTTACCCATGATCCAGAATTCCCTGTCACTCCTCCGCCTTCATGATTTGTTGGGGCAGAAGGGGTATGGGGGTGTGGCTGTTATAGGATGTGACAGAGCCTCCTGTGCCAGCATTCTGCCAGTGGAGAAAGTTCCTCTCTTCCAGGTGAATTCTCCATCAGCTGTCTATGACCTTTAGAGACTGGAGAATCCAGCCTACTATTCATAAACAGAAGACAGTGATGGGAATAATACTTCACTCAATAATATGGTGGCAGCACAGTCTAAGAATCTGAATAGAAGAATATTGTATGGATTTTTTTTAAATAATCAGTGGAGTCTAGGTGTAGTTGGAACCAAGGTAAAATTTAAGCTGGCCCACCAGGGTTCCTCACCCTCCATGGAAGGCAGAAGGGCTTGCCACTTAGTATCAGGGTGGGACACAAGGGTGAGGAAATTAAACGCATGTTACATGAGCGTGTACAGATATTTCTTTGGTGCAATTTGGAAATGAACCAGCAGCAGATTATACAGTCAGATCAGATTACAGGAGGGAGGAAGCTGTGGGAACTCATGGGACAGGGCAGATTATAACGATATCTGGAGGGCCAGGGGTAAAGGGTGGGTACCCTCCTGCAGGAACCACCCAAGGAAAGCCTGTGAGGTAGGCAGTAAGGCTGCCCCCACCTCCTGTAGTATGTGCTGGGGGGGGGTTGAGGGGTGGAGAGCCTCATGTGCCAACCTAGTGCAAAGGGGGCCACCCAGTTCCCCCGGTCGTAGTCCAGGACGGCTCAGATCCTAGTGGTTCCTGCCAGGACCAACCTCTGGCATTCCTATGGTGTACATAATTTCTACAATTGAGCTCACAATTAGAATGAATTTGTAGGCCCATTTATCACAACATGGTCATCATGAATACAAGCAGGGAGTAGAAAGAAGCAAACACAAAGTAACCAGCTAATACAAAGATGGCATTCTACAGCCACAGCTATAGAAAGAAGTGACATCTGAAATCATAAAAGAATTACATTCTCCATTGCACAAAATACAAAGCTTTACAGGGAAAAAGAAGTATTTTATCTGGATATCACAAATGGTGAAAGATTCTTTTCTCCTGAATGATGATGAGAACCAAAAATCACCTTAGGGGGGAAAAAAAACCAGGAGTGAAGAAATGGAAATAGCTGAAGAGTGAGTGACATATTGTCACCCAATCTGAAATATATAATATACAAGCACTACAAATGTCACTCATTTTCAGATTGCTATTGTTATGGTATATTTACAGCATATGTTTTTGGGAACATTTCTAATGTAGTAAACCTTAAAGTCCTTGTTATGTTAATGGATTGGTGTTTTAACTAAAATCCAAGAGCTTGTTTATGGTGTATGTTGCTACAAAAGCTAATAAGAGTTCTCTACAACAAAACTCTAACTGTGTGAAGATAACTTTGTTCCCTTAGGAAAGACAGGTATATTGAGAACCACAATTCCCATTTCTTTCTTTCTTTGTTCATTCCATCAGGGCTGCAATGCTTTTCACTGTGTTGCAATTGCTCTTCACCAAAATGAACAGCATTTTCGGGAGATCACATTTTTTTCCTGTGGTGGCACAGAAACATAAAGATATACCAGGTAGAATGCCGGCCTAATTGAAATAACTGTCAGAACCGCTATTGAGTTCAAGGGGACCAGGATTTCACCCATTGTTTTAAGGATGAGCCCTATGTGACCTGAAAAATTAACAAGATCCTACAAAGTTCTGAAGAGAACCTGGGGGAAATGGCCTCTTCATCACCTCCCCTTCTGTGCATAGTCAGTTCTGTTGATTGGTTTCTAAGAGGGGATCCAGACCTTGACTGAGCCACTTGCATGCCTCCTTTGAAGAGGGTACTACAATGAGCTACACTAATCTCACACACCCATTGAAGTCACTTAGCATGTACCTAGCTCCTGTGTAGAAGCAGGGCCAAGCAGGGCCAAGCACAACTGAATCCTTAGTGAACAATGCAATATTATTGTTTGCAATGCTGCTGTAACTGTTTGTCTCTCTCATATCCTGGGTCCAATGTGAGTGAAGACATATCTTTTATTGGACCAATATCTGTCCAATAAAAGATATTGGACAGATATCTTTTATTGGACAGACTTCTGAGCATCACAGCTTTTCCTCAGGCCTGGGGAAGGTAGCCAGACCTGAGGAAGAGGTCTGTGAAGTCAAAACTTATCCCCTCCACTAACAGAAATTGGTCCAATTAAAGATATGTCTTCATCCAACTTGTCTCTCTCAATACAATATATAGAAGTCATTTCAGATAATAAATCAATTCACAAACTGCAGTGATACTTATTACACTCATAGCACCAATTTAGCCACATGTAAACTAGTGAACTGCCTGTGAGGACAATATTAGCTCAGAGAGAAAATGTACCATGGTGCATAGGAAGTTCCAGTCATTTCAGTGAACTGTTTTTACAAAGCAAAAGTTATGTATGTACCAGGGACTGGCAGAGAAGTGAAGAGGCCAGCAGTTGAGACTTGACTTTTCGATTGGAACAACATTCACTGACTATATCCTGGAGATTTTTACCTATTTTAAAATTTAAATTAGCCACATAGCTCAGCCCTTGGTACCTATATTGGCACTTATTTCCTTATGAATACACTGAAACTAAGAAGATTAAAAAGAGAGAACTTTTTTTTTCCTTCAGTAAAATTCATTTTTATTGAATCAGGGAGAGTCGCATGGCCTTCCATATAACCTTTGCAATAGCATTACAGGCAAGGTTTGCCAGACAGCCCTGAAAATTCTGTGAATTTGTGAGGAAAATGTGTATCTTATGATGAAAGAGAAAGGTGGAGTAGTTGGGTGGAAAAATAAAAGCTACCAATATCCATGTGGTGAGTGAGGTGAAATAATTCACTCAAATGAACTTCGTTCTGCACAAGTCAGCTTGAAGCTAACATTTATCTATGTTGCATGAAAGCAGGTCGGTCACCTGGGTTAATTTTCTTTTCGTTTTCTTTCTTTCTTTCTTTCTTCCTTCCTTTCTTTTTTTTTTGAGCCTCTGGCTGAAATTTGATGGTAATAAAAGCTAGTTCAAAGAGGATTCTTGTAAACCCTTGGAGCAACTGTGAAACTGATGTAGTAAAACACCTTTTAGGATGTTGTCTCTGTCAAGTCATCATGAGCAAATGGATTTCATGGCATGGCCTGTATATAAAGATAACCCTGGTGAATTTGCTCCTGTTTTTATAGAGCAAATGAACCTTTAATACATGTTGTGTTTATGAATTGATCCTCAATATGGCACAAAGCATCTAGGAAATAAAGGATGATAAAGTTTCACCTCCTTCCACAAGTTCTGCGAGCACAACCCCCACTGAAAGCATAATGATTAGAAACTGGTGAAAAAATTCTGATGAAACAAGAACTGATCCAAATCCTCCCTTGGAAGTTTGAAAAAATGCAATTAAACTCCTCCCCTCCCCCCATTATTTCTCATTTCAAGCATTTTTGTTCTTTGTGACTCCAGACAGGACTAGTCTGATTATTAAAATGCTCGTTATTGGAACTTACCTTTCTAACAAACTGCTTGCCTGTGTCTTTGTTCTTCTGCCATCCTGCTCATTGGCTTCCAGTTATTCCAACTCTGTTATCCAAAAATACTGGGTGTTTTTCCAGTGGTTTGGATAATCAGAATTCTGCCAGACCATAAAAGAGGTTATTTTTGCTGAATTTGTGGCCTGAATAGAGGAAGTAATTATTGGCAATCTCACAGGAAAGCCTGTTCTCATGAGATTCCCAGGCTTAGTTTAGAAGTTACACTTCTAACCAAGGTAGTTCAGAGGTGCTATCAGCATGGTACCTGGGCACCAATAAGCATCCTTATTTTTGAGGGCTTAATTTACATGAAATGAACTTCTGCAACTTTTAAAGTTTTCCCACCACTAATAACAATAGCTGTTTTCAAAAGGTAGGTAAATATCAGGATGCCAGAAAGGGTTCTGTCACTAAAAAAAATATTTCTTTCACAAGTGGCAAAACACTTCCCTATTGACTGAATTGCTGAATTTTAGCACCAGCTGTAGCTAACCCAGCAAAACTTAAGGCTGATGAGTGTACAGCATATCTCATGTAAGTCTGATAGTGGATTATTCTTCCAGGAGTCTTGCAGACTCAAACTCTTGTTCCTTTACAGCCACACATGATAAGTAACATTTATTTTCAGCAAAATATCAGTAGGAGGATTAGAACGTACAGAAAGTTCTAATGTCCCTGTATGATTATAATAGCATATAAGAGATGGCATGTGAGAATGCTCAGGAAATGTTGAATACAGTCTGCAGAGCAAAATTACACAGTGGGGGCCTGACTCAAACTTCACTGAAGTCAATGGAAAGACTGCCATAGACTTTAAAATGTTTTCACTAAGGTCCCTGATGTGTGGACCATAGCAGGTAGAGGCAATTGGAGCACACCTTTACAAAATATGGGCAAAGGAAGTGTGAGGGAGAGGAGGCAAAAGCTTCCCATGATAGTGCAGGCACTGGAAACCAAAGTGTGAGGTGGAACCAATCACCACCAGGCAGTATCCACGATGATGCAGCAGGGATTTGTTTATAATGAGGAGGCTACTGTTAACAGAAGATTCCTATCTTGTGTTTCTACGGAGTGATGGAATATGCTGCAGTAGTGCCATTTAGTTACTGCTCAAGTGAAGGGAGGGTTGTTTGTTCATATAATCTATGCATTAATTTGGTAGAATAAAAATAGTGTGAGTAGCAGTACAACATACAGTAATCATCTCTCATTCATTGTTTTAGGCTCCACATGGTTATAATTGGCAGGCACTGTTGTTCTTTTGTGTGTGTCTTGCATTTCTGATGAGGCATTCATGTATGAGTCTGTTCTCTCATACACATTGACTTCAACAGGAACTGCTGGGGGCTCTGTACTTTTAAAAAGCAGCCATTTATTTTGGAACCTAGCAGTAGGCTCATATTTAAAAAAAATAAAAAGCTTGGATTGTGCCCATTAGTAATGATACAAGTTTCATATTAGGCCAAGTTCTTTTGAATTACACAAGTTTAAATTCAGAGGGATATCAGAAGAATAACTACATTTACAAAGGCACAACAAAGCCAAATTTTGCTCTTGGCTTTCTATGCATTGCAAAATGAGTGTAGCATGGCTCTATGGACCTCAATTCTTCTTCCACATATGATGTTGTTACACCAGTGTAACGTCATTGGCAATAATAGTTACCTCTGATTTCCACTGCTGTAAGCAAAAGAAAAAAATAGGCTCTCCATATAATTTACAGCTTCATTTACATTATCACTCAATTTTCTCCAGACTATTCCATGGAATAGCATCTGCTTACTCCAGGGTCCACTAGAAAGAATTTGACTGAGATTCTTTCGCTGCTGCACCCCCCACTTTTTTTGGCAATTTAATTTAGTAGCAAACTACTAAAACAATATTTTAAGGTAAGTAAGTGGGTGGATAAGCACATTTCTGTTACTACATACTACTAGACTCTCAGACTCTAAGGCCAGAAGGGACAACTGTGACTGTCTAATCTGTCTTCCTGTATAATATAGGCCGTAGAACATGCCCAAAATAATTCCTAGAGCAGATTTTTTAGAAGAACATCTAATCTTGATGTAATCAATTATGATGGAGAATCCACCACAACCCATGGCAAATTGTTTTACTGTTACCCTCACTGTTTAATTACATTCACTGTTACTAATTTATTCCTGATTTATAGTCACAATTTCTCTAGTTTCTGCTTACAGCCTTTAGATTTTGTTATACCCTTGTCTGCTAGACTGAAGCGCTCATTATTAAATATTTGTTCCCCATATAAGTCTTTAGATGTTGTAATCAAATCACCTCTTACTCTTTTTTTATTAAGCTAAATAAATTGAGCTCCTTGAGACTATTGTTCTAAAGCATGTTTTTAATCCTTTTATTATTATCATGGCTCTTCTCTGGACCATCTCCAATTTATCAACATCCTCCTTCAAATTCAGACACCAGAACTGGACAGAGTACTCCATCAGTGGTCAAATACAGAGGTAAATTATCCTCTCTACTTTTACTCAAGATTCCCCCATTAATGCATCCAAGGAACACATTAGCCTTTACAGACACAGTCTCACACGTGGCGGTCATGTTCAGCTGATTATCTACCAAGACCCCCAAATCTTTTTCAAAGTCACTGTTTCCCAGGATAAAATACCCAAACCTGTAGGTATCACCTACATTACTTTGTTTCTACATGTGTACATTTACAATTAGAAGTATTAAAACATCTATTGTTTGCTTGCACCCAGTTTACCAAGCAATCCAGATCACTCTGTATCAGCGGTCTGTCCTCTTCATTATTTACCACTCTCCCAATTTTGGGGTCATCTGTAAACTTTATCCATAATGATTTTATGTTTTCTTCCAGGTCATTGATAAAAATGTGAAATAGCATAGGACCAAGAACCAATCCCTGTGAGACCCAAATAAAAACACTCTCATTCAATGATGATTCCTCACAGAGCAGGATTTAGGGGCAAGCAACCCAGGCGACCACCTTAGGTTCTGGGCCTGGGGGCTGGGCTCAGTGAGGCTGTTTTTGTTGTTAGCAACAAAAGGGAAAATAGAATGTTTGAAGTAAAATGTTTCAAGTACTCCATATGTGTATCCATTTTTCATTAACCTCCTAAAATGTTCTGGACATTTGTAGAATCTCATGGAACCTTTCAGACTTTCTCAGAATTACATTTTTCCTAGAATGTTGTCAGCCATGCCCTGCAGGGTATATAAGGGGTGGAGTGTTGCCAGTCAGTGAGATATAAGAATGAGGTAAAGTGAGAGCCCAGCAGAAATACTGTGACCCTTATTTTATTGTGTAATTGTGAAAGTGAACTTGTGTTTTAAGACTTAAAGTGTGTAAGTAGCAACTAATAAACCCCCTTGTCTATGCAACAACATAAAATAAATATTGTTACTTCTTTTGCCATGCTTAACATATAATGTTTGATGACTTTCCAAGATCGCGGAACATAGACTTTTGCTCTCCCTAATACTGTCTGTTTTTCCCCATAGAAAATAAAAGATGCCTCTGAAGAAGCCTTCAAGAACTCAGAATAGGAAGTGAAAATCTCAATTGCAATCTAGTTTGCATCAAGGGGAAAATTTGATGGTAAAATATCTGAAATAGAACAGCATAGATGGGGTTTTAGGCAGTAGTGATCATCCCAGTGCATCATGCCAGAAATTGAGGAGTGATGGAAGTCCTATTATTAAAGAATTAGCAGATTTACCTGAAGATAAGGAAGGCGAGGAAAGTGATGGAGAATTGTCCTTTTTCTTAGCAGTGAAAAGGAGAAAGATGATAAAAAAAGAATGTGGCTCATGTGAAAAGAGTAATGACAAAGAGTAATGACAAAGAAAAATTTGGTTTACCTGAAAAGGAGAAAAGCAATAAAAAAGAATCAGCCTTGCATGATGGCAGAAACAGCTGTGAGAAAAATTGCACACCACAAATCAATACATCAGATCTTGCTTTATGGCCAGCTATCCTAAACTCTGCCAATATTGATCATCCATTTTTGAATGGGTCAGGGAAAATTGCGATATAACATTTTCAGTGAATGAGCAGAAGCGACACTTCTCAAAGTCACACTGCAAAAGAGTGCTCAAGAATAGTGAGAAACAGAATTGGTGTTGGCTAGTTTACTTGAAATGAAGTGACAAAGTGTTCTGTTTTTGTTGCAAAATATTTGACAAGAATGTCAAATTGTTGTTTATGCTTTCCAGGTACAATTACTAGAATATTTTAGCTGATGCTCTGAAGCAACATGAAAAATCACCCAGAAGTTTGACGGCCTACTCCAAATGATATCTATTAACCTCTTCCTTGCAAATAATAATTTGGCTTTCTGGGGCTCATCAGATAAGTTCTCCACTGAACAACAACGATAATTTCCTTGGTTTGGTAGAGCTCCTTGGGAAATACGACAATGTCATGTGTGAGCACCTATTTTGAGTAGTTCATAAAGAACTTATGGACCATTACTGTGCAAAACAATTCAAAACAAATTCTTTGTCCTTATGGTAAGGAAGGTGCTTGGTAATATATTGATGCAGCTTGGCAAAGCAAAGTACTATGCCATAATAATGGACTGCACTCCCAGTATTAGTCATAGTGAATAGATGTCATTTATGGTAAGATTTGTTGACAACTAGGATGGCTGTATCCAAATAAAGGAACACTTTCTCTGCTTCTGGTTTATGGCCAACTCTCCTGGAAAAGGCTTAACAGAACCATTTATGAACATTTTGAATGAGAATAAAATAAAGCTTCGGGTCTGCCCTGGCCAATGCCATGACAACAGCATGAACATGAAGGGAAGAAACAGTGACGTCCAGGCAGGTATCCTTGTGCTGAATCCAAGAGCTTTCTTCATGACTTTTGGCTGCCATTCCTTCAATCTGTTTGTGTCAGATGTAGTGTCATCTTCTTTAGATTCAGTGTCTCTCTTTGGAGTACTGCAAAGGATATACATTCTGTTTCAGCATCAACTATCACGTGGAAGATCCTCACAGACAATGTTACAAATCTGACCATGAAGCTGCTAAGTGACACTCGCTGGCAGAGACGCATTGATAGCATAAGTCCAGTGAGGTACCAAGTGACTGAGGTTTACGATGCCCTGATGGAACTTGCAGAGTTGAATAATGCCAAAGTCAGAATCTGACATGAGGCACAAAGACTGGCAAACCACATCACTAACTTCAAAGTTCTGGTCTCAATTGTGGTTCCAAGTAAATGTTGTAAGCAAGGCATTACAAAGTCAGTTGATGGACATTGTGACTATTACTACTTTGATGGGAAACTGCCTTGATTTCATTGTGATTTGTGATTTCATAGTGATGCCATCACTATTGCAAAAGAAATGGCAAATAAGTTAGGAATGGAGCCTGTCTTCAATGAAACTTATATTCAGTGGAAGAAGAGAAAGCTTGGTTACGAGGGCAGAGATGAAGAGATGGGAAGGTTGGGAGAAAAAAATTCAAGAGGGAGGTTTTTTTTGCTTGCTCATTGACACTGCTCGAGATCCATTGAAGAAAGGTTTGGACAAATGAAGCACCACCAAAAGATTTGGGGGGAGGGTGGTGGAGGTTTATGAGGTTAGTAAGCTGCTGGCAGAGAGGAACACACACTTGTACAATTAGACAGACCTTCATCGGATGCTGACACATGGAGAATGTTCGGATGTCAATTATAAAGACTTCTATGTTAAACTGGACAACATCCGTCACATTTTGCAATACAGGAAGCACTCTCCACTCCAAGGTTTGGCTGATCGCAGCTCCCATTGGCCACAGTTCACCCGCCCAGGCCAATGGGGGCTGTGGGAAGCGGTGTGGACTGAGGGATGTGCTGGCCGCCGCTTCCTGCCACCCACATTGGCCTGGAGCAGCGAACCACGGCCAGTGAGAGCCGCGATCGGCCGAACCTGCGGACGCGGCAGGTAAATAAACTGGCCCAGCCTGCCAGGGTGCTTACCCTGGCGGGCCACGTGCCAAAGGTTGCCAATCCCTGATCAAAATAATGAAATAGACTACAAATGCAATAAAAATAAAGTATTCAAAAGTTTAATTAATGTATTGGGGAAGGGGCGAAGACACTCATTGCCTGGGGCACCATTTGGTCTAGGGCTGACCCTGATTCCCCATTTACAGTTACATTTTTAAACCTACCCAGTTTTTAATCTATTTAATGAGTGCCATGTTAATTGTATATTGTTCAACTTTTTTTTATATATATAAAAATAATCAAAATGGTGTCATGCTATCTGGAGTGGCTCATGATCGTGAGTGCCTATCTCAGGGCAGACTGTCAGAAACAGGCAGATACCTGAAACTGGTGGTGTATTTATAATTAGATTTCACCAAGACACTGACAAATGTGAACTGCTGGATCGCTATACCAGTCTTACCATGGAGTCATAAACTCTTTAGTCTATCTTGTCACCCAGACAAACTGGACTTTGTGATAAAAGGTTACTTATTCCAAGAATCACATCACATTTAGGTTGTTTCTAGTCCTAAGAGGCCACTCACTTACCCCTGATCAGCAGGTATTCTAGATCTACACCATAGACAATGCTGGTATCCAATTCTATAATAAACTAACTAAATGTTTATTATCTAAGAAAAGGAAATGAGAGTCATTCAGAGGTTAAAGTAGGTAAAATATATGTACAGGTGAATCTCAGTCTATAGTTCCAAATGGTAGCAGAGATGTAGTAATCTGCCAGTTTCCCAAAAGTGTTTCAGGGCTACTCAGAATAACTCTGGGGATCTCTATCTTCTTGTTCTGTTTTTCCACACTGTTAGAATCCAAAAAGTCCAGTGACAAAGAATCTTTCTTTGAATCCATACTAATAGCTTCTTCTTACAGTAAACAAGCTGGCAGTGTCACTACCCACGTGGCTTTTCCTTTGATGACAGAGCGTAAGGAATGCATTTTGACCTCTGATGATCATACACAATGACTACTTGCTTTGAAATTAGCATTTTTCTGTTAAAGTTATTTATTTGCATTCCACTATGCTTCTTTCTTATTTGATGGGTTATTGATTACAGGGGTATACACAATGTAAATGTTTGCTACTACATTATAATTGGATACAGATAAGTGAAAATAATGCAAATAACGTTCCACTACTTTTCATGAAGTTTAAACACTACATACATTTACACATTTAACAGTCACTTTGATGTATACTAATACACAAGTGAATTGATGTAGGGCTCTGAGATAATCTGGCACCTGTTCTGCCAATGTCACAGCTAGTTGTCTGGACCTGCTGATTTAAAATGTATAACTTTAGTAGCTGCTGTTTAACAAACTGCTAAGCTACTGGTCAAATGGAAAGACTGTTGTCATCATCATACGATATGACTACATCATCTGTTTTTATAATTGAAATATACTTGAAAAATTCCTTATTGGCTTTAACTCTGCTAGCCGTAAATTTCTTCTTATGTCCCTTTGCTTTCCTTCAGTTATATACTATCAACTTCTCCTTTCTTCTGTTTGTTATATATATTTTTTATTATCACTGCCTTCACTTCCCCTCCAAACCATTTGCCTTTCTTATACACAGCATCACAGCCTCCATGAACTTGTGTCTAATGGTTACAAACTGCCAACTCTCCTCTCTGACTCCTTGGAGGTGAACTTCTTTCTTCCGTGACCCTGGGGTACTGATGATGTCCAAATCTGTGTGACTAGGATCTCCTCAGCTTCTCTGATTCTCCATAGCATCCATGCTCACAGTTCCAATCCAATAATCTTTTCCTCTAGTACAGCCACAGCCAACAACTTACACTTAATGCACAGAAAGTTCCTTCTGGTTTCAGGCAAAAAAGAAAACATGGCACATGCATTGCAGCTCACCACCACTGTTCCATTTCTGTCCATTGTGGAATCAAACATACAAATGAGCCTGGAAGGAAAGCCCCTCATGCTCCCAATCTCAATCTCCTCTGAAACTCTTCTGTGAGCTGCCTCTGTTTTCAGCTCTCAAATTAGTATAGCAAGTGACTTTTTTATATCAAGTCTCCCTACTTAGCTCAGCTTCACTTCTCACCACTAGGGAGCGATTAACTAGACCCTTCACATCAGCAGGACTGATCAAAGCTCCATGAATCAGAGCTATGCAGCCCTTACCAAGACCCAAAAAACTCATCTCAGCTGCTTACTCAGGGGTCCATGTTTACATAGCCCATGCACAGAGAACAAACGAACAATCAAACAAACAACCCACAGATGGAGTAAATGCACCTTTCAAGTCAGAGTCCTCAGCTATGCCATCCGATACTCTCCTGTTAGCAGCCTTTGTTCACAACACTGTTTAAATCATGCATACACATGGATATCTGAACAAGAATCACATCCTTATTACCAGGATATCAATAGCCTGCACAGAGTTCTGCAGCTAACTTTATTGTGCTATATCACATAGCTGTCCATTCTAGTAGCCCATAATTCTAAAATGAAAAGAACTGAAAATGATATTTAAGGCTGAACAATTTTTTGCTCAAATTACTGTTGGAACAGCATAACCATGTTTCCTTTTCTAAGAGGATGCTATTTAGATTGTTTACTTTTCATTGCAAAAGCATTTGTATTTTGTCTGCATGCAGCCATCTGCAACATTTCAATTTCAGATACTCAATATCAGCAATTCACATACTCTGCAGAAAGCTGGACAAGAATATGTTTTTATTCATCAGCAAATTCTCGTTCTGCAGGAATTTGTCACACGGTGTAGATTTTGTAATGGACAAAACTTTATATTTTAATTTTAACTGCCTATACTTATTTATTTTTAAAGTGACATTTTTATCCTCAGAAATGTTGTTACATTGTTTGTTTCCCCTTTTCCAGATGATAATGTGTGTTACTGATACATCTTTATACAATTAATCTGCCATATATATCCAGTTCATCACATTTCCATTTCCTTCAACCCAGACATGTGACCTTTTCCCCATTATTAGCACAGCTTTAAAAATATGTCCAGAGAAAAGTATCATTTTTCATAGAGGGGGCCCATTCTAGGCATATATACTGCTTGAATCCCACTGAAGCCCTATTTTGAGAGCCAAAGTCCCAGACCAGAAACCCTTTGTACTGGGCACTGTGTAAACATAGATCAAAAAAGATGATCTCTGTCCCAAAGATCTTATAATCTAAGCATAAAACAAGAGATAGTAGATGGACACAGATCTATGAGAAAGTACAAGGAAACAATGGGACAGTATTGATCAGTATGATAGGCAGTATATCAACATCTCACCAACCTAACTCTTGTCAAATTTTTTTGAGACGTCACTGCAAAGAGAGATTAAGGAGGATGAGTTAATTTTGTTGATGTTTACTATGAGCTCTTCCCAAATATGAGGGGCAGCGTGGCAGAAATTACAAAGGTGCTTGTTTGAAAATGTAATGGGTGGGTGATGGAAGCTGACATCGACCACTCAATAGTGAATGAGAGATGATGGGTAGGATGAGGATTGGCGGGCCTTCAAAATGAAGGCAAATAGTTTGCATTTGATGTGATAGAGAGCCACTAAAGGGATTCAAAGAGGGTGATGTGGTCAAAGCAGTGAGCTGGGAAAATGATCTTTGCAGCAGCAGTCTGAATAGATATGTGGAGGGCAAGACTACATTTGTCAGTGCCAGAGAAAAGGTTGTTGCAGTAATTGAGAAGGAAAATGACAAGAACCTGGACAAGAGTTTTAGATGTGTGGATGGATAGGAAGGGCCATATCTTAGAGATGTGACGCAGAAAGAACTGGTAAGATTAAAAGATAACTTGGATATGAAGAACTTGAGAGATATCAGTATCAAAGATGACACCCAGTTTATGGGCATGAGTGACAGGCAGGGTGGTGGTGTTGTCCATGGTGATTGAAAAGGGGGATAGCATGGAGGGAGGGTTTTTTTGGCACGGGGTGGAGATTTAGAGTTCTGTTTTAGCTATGGTGAGCTTCAGCTGATGGCTAGACATCCAGGAGGCAATATCAGTGAGACAGGATGAGATTTTAGTTTGGAAAGGAGACAGGTCTGGACAGGGTCGGCTCTAACATTTTTGCCGCCCGAAGCCAAAAAAGAGAACGCCGCCCCGCCGTAACTCCCCCTCCCCACAAGCGCCGCGCTGCCGACCCCCACCGAGTGTTGGGTCACGCCACCCAAGTCCCCACCCTCCCAAGTGCCGTGCCGCTGAATCTCGCCCCCCTGAGTGCCACCCCGCCCAAGCCCCTGCACCTCCAAGCACTGCGTCGCGCCACCCAAGTCCCCACCCCCCTGAGCACCGTGGCGCCAAACCCTGCCCCCCTGAGTGCCGCGCCGCCCAAGTCCCCGCCCCCCCGGAGCACCGCACCGTGCCGCCCAAGACCCCACCCTCCCGAGCGCCATGCCGCCTAAGCCCCCCGCCTCAGCCCCCCGCCTCTCCTGAGCACTGCACCGTGCTGCCCAAGCCCCCCCACCCCTCCCGAGCACCGCACCGCCCAATTCCCCACCCCTCCAGTGCCGCGCCATGCTGCCCAAGTCCCTGCCCCCCCGAGCGCCACGCTGCCCATCCCCCCCCAGCGCCGCCCACCCGAATTAAAAAAAACCCCAAAAAACCCTCCAGCGCCGTCCGGACGAACCAAAAAAACAAACAAATCCCAAGCGCCGCCCCGCCTCTAGTTGCCTCCCCAAGCAAGTGCTTGGTTGGCTGGTGTCTGGAGCCAGCCCTGGGTCTGGAGTAGAGAGATAGATCTGTGAGTCATCATCATGGAGATGACAGTTGAATTTGTGTTTGCAGATAAAATTACCCAACATTGGTTATAGTAGAAGCTCTAAGAGAAAGTTGGAGGGAGGGATAGGGCAATAGAGCAGATCATCCAAAGGTTATGCTGAATGAGCAATTAGAGAAGTAGGATGAGAACCAGGAGAGGACAGTTCATGGGAAACAAGAGAAGACAATTTCTCATGAAGAAGAGCATGGGTGATGGTGTTGAAGGCAGATAACAGGTCAAGGAGGACAGGAACAGAGTTCGAGTCTGAGATTCAACTAGGAAGAGGTCATTTGAGACCTTCACTGAAATGGTGTATCAGCCTGGTGCAGGCGGTCTGCACAGAGGTGAATTTGTCCCTTAATAATAAAATAAATAGATTCAATATAATAGTCTTAATAATTATTATTATTAAATCTTCTAATGCCTTTCACTGCTTATAAGTCAACATAGCAAATATTTAGTCTAAAATCTATGTAACTGCAAATTATTCATTTATCAGTTGGATTATCCATAGCACAGAGGTATTTTCCCTGTTCCCAAGCAATATATACTAGAAAAAGTATCATCTACACTATAGTGAAAGTCCAGATCACTGATTCTGAACTGTGATATTGCAAAACTATTTATTTTTAAATATATGCTTTGGATAACAAAGCAAGTACTAAAAGAAGCATTTCTGCCATCTGAAATGCAGTATTGTGAAATTGTGCAAAATGAATTGTTCAAAATTTCACATGGAGATTCATTAAAAAGTTCAGTTTTTCCCAGTCCTAAACTTAATGTAAGATTACATGTTTAAATAGCCAATACTTGGCTCCGTTTGCTCTAAAAAGGGCAATAGTAAAGGCATAAGGGCCATATTTTCAAACTTGTGTGCTCACATTTTGGTATATCTATATTTAGACAACTAAGAACCCCTTTTAGGCATCTAACAGGTGATTCTGGTATCCATATAGGTTGCTTAAATATGAACACAAACCTCTCATTTATGGAAAAAACCCAGAGTTTTCATGATTTTGGGGGGGCTTTCACATTCCCATTTTGAATACTTCACAATGTATGCCAACAAGAGAATCAATATAATAGTGCTCAACCATTTCTATCTGCATGAGAGAGGAAGATACAGCGAACCACCAATGCAGCAGCAATCACTTATTCATGTGTTCCTATTGTTGGCTGGTACAACAGAACTCTCCCAATATTGGTAGTTTCTACATCTTCTAAAGAGTTGGTGGGAAGTGATGTTGACAATGGAAAGGGAAAGAACATGTGGCAACAGTAGTGACACCAGTGGGACATGTCAGGGAGAGAAGTATCCGGAGAGGGCAGACCCAGGGAAATTGCTAGGAGTAAAATATATAGCTAGGTTAAGGCAAGGACCTCTGAGGTGCTGGGTGGAGGGAAAAATTGTATAAGAAAAAGATGCTGACAAGGGGGAAAAAAACAAAACAGGAAATGTGGTTTATTTTATCATTCCATTAGTCTAGCTAATTAAATTGAATACAGTTCATTAAATGAGAAGCAATGACAACATCAATGGGAGTCATGCATTTTGGATATTTTTGGCACATTGTCGCACATTATTGGTTAGAGTGGTGAAAGATGTGGAAGTTAATATGCTTAATTTCAATGCCATTCAGGTAGCTAGCTCCAGTATGGGTTTGACCCTGCAATTCCCAAGAAAGTTAAAAGAACAGCATTAACTTAAAAAAATCCCATTTTTATCTGTGATTTTTTAACTTATTTCTAAAAATCACATAAAACCTTACTACTTTGCTATTTTATTTTTTCCCAGTTTGTTTAATTTGGGTGTTTGACAGCATTTAGTGTGCAGTCACATTCACTGTTCCTCCTGCATAGTCAGTTTTGTCCATTTTGTGATATTCCATAGTTTCACAATGGAAAAGATTTCACTTAAAAATGGCCTCATTTTATTATGACATTTTACTGAAATTGGCTCTAATTTTGAACCCACAAACCAAAAAAGAAAGTGATTGTATTTCAAGCATTTCAAATTGTATTAAGGATATTTCATACATCTTTAATGTTTTTCACTGTAGCTATTTTAATAGGTTGTTCTTTGTGAACCATTTATTTTTGGTCTAGCTTTTTGCATCTTGAACCAACCTAACTTTCCTCTTTACTTCATTCAGTTTTGTGGTATATTGAAAAATGTATTGAAACCATAAGGCTTAAGCTATTACTTTAAATGCTTAAGGATTTTCCTGCTCCTAATTTGAGGCTAGGGGCTCTGTAGGGAAGCATGTGATCTGGGTCTAGCATCAGTCAGTCTGCAAAGAGGCAGCCTAGAGCAAAGTGGGGTGAATCATGCCTCTATGCATTAAGGACCACCCTGCTGTCTTGCTCTCTTTTTCTCTTTTTGATTCTTGTGTGTTAAAGTTCTGGACTTTAAGGAATAAAGTAGCCAGACACTGCAACCTTCCTAAATTGTATTTTCTGTTTTTTATCTAACTTTTCTCTTTTTATGACATTACAATAAGAATCCTCTGTTTATTATATTTGATTCTCACTGTCATTGCCATTAGAAATATGAAGAGAAAATTGGGATAATATGTTGTAATTTTTGCCTTTTTGTAGTTATTGTTGTTTCTCATATCAATAAACATTGACAATGCATTATTTCCCCCATTTTATTAAATAGTCAAACAGCTCAACACCAGAACCTATATACAAATGTTTGTAACAGGTGGCTGACTGGCAATTTCCACTGAACTACAATCTTGTGTTTGTTTATTATGGATCATGTGCATGGGGGACCAGAGCAGAACAACAGAGCACTTTCAATTTTCCCATCCAAATAGACTCAACAACTATGTGGCTCACTAGACAGGCACTTCCTGGATATAATCCAATATTTGCAAAGTACTATATATCAACAAATCCATATCATGTTTTTGGGAATGTGGTTCTTTAAAAACTCACTGTATGCTAGGTGCAATGTGATATACTCTTAACTGAAACAAACAGGGGCAAATCCTCAACTCATGTAAACTACAGCAACTGAGGAAGTGCCCCCCAACATACTGAAAACCGCAGGTGAAATCCTGCAGCCATTGAAATCAATTGGAAGTTTTGTCATGAATTTCAAAGGGGACATGTCATGTTTGTGCTTGTCACCAGACTGGCTGCTTCTCAAGTGTCCCATTGTGGCCAGATGTCACTCTAAGTGACCTGACTCTCTGTTCCCCCACTGTTTCCCCTCTTCAAAGGGCTTCTTAAATAAACTCCAGGTCCAGTAACAGCCCTTCTTGGGGTCTGCTTTCATTAGCATAGAATTCCAAAACAAACAAAGTCTTTCACCCAGGCTTAAGCTAAGCACAGTCCCAAACACCCTGGGTGTCTCAGGGTCCTTCCTGCCTTAGCAGACAACTGGGAGCCCATTCTAGCTGGAGCAACTCCCCTGACTCAGGGTCTTCCCTGAAATAAGATCTCACTCTCTCTCCATTCCTGAGCATTCCCCCGTCTCTCCAGCTTCCTCCAGACTGTCTGCTTCTACTAAATAACCCCAGACCCTATCCCAGGTGTGTCAGGCAGGGCTAATTGGACAGAGGCTGGCAAGTGGAAATAGGGTGACCAGATGTCCCAATTTTATAGGGACAGTCCCGATTTTGGGGTCTTTTCCTTATATAGGCTCCTATTAAACTGGTCTACAATTTTTGAGAAGTCGTCTGCTTCAGAGATAAAATGTGCTATTTATTATGTATTTTGATGTGCTGAATTCAAATCTAACAATTAAAACAACTGATTGGCTACTGTTTCTAAGATATTTAAGTTTTTACATTTGATGTCTATGTATATAGTGTAGATAGTAGAATTTTAATCATAAATTGTAAACCTAGGTCTTTTCATGTGTTTATGGTTGCTTTACATGATAATATTTCACCTGTCCTGTTTATGTAACACTTTAAAAATCAGCAAAAGGGTTATATAAATAAAATTTATTATGAACCAAAAGGCAAAAAACTATTATGTACATAGTTTAGTCCTATTCAGTGTCTACTCGGCGCTTCTTGGCTTGTCTCTTGTATTCATTAAATGGAGCATCTCTTGTCACTGTCCAGCAATAGTCTGCAAGCATTGATGGGCTCCATTTGCCCTGATAGCGTTACTCCATTTTTGCAATGTCCTGGTGAAATCGCTCGCCGTGCTCGTCGCTCACTGCTCCGCAGTTCGGTGGAAAAAATCTACATGAAAGTGCAAAAAATGTATCTTTAGTGACATGTTGCAACCAAGGCTTTTGTATGCCTTGAGGAGGTTTTCCACCAACAACCTGTAGTTGTCTGCCTTGTTGTTTCCGAGAAAATTTATTGCCACTAAGTGGAAGGCTTTCCATGCCGTCTTTTCCTTGCCACGCAGTGCATGGTCAAATGCATCATCTCGAAGAAGTTCACGAATCTGAGGACCAACAAGGACACCTTCCTTTATCTTAGCTTCACTTAACCTTGGAAATTTTCCACGGAGGTACTTGAAAGCTGCTTGTGTTTTGTCAATGGCCTTGACAAAGTTCTTCATCAGACCCAGCTTGATGTGTAAGGGTGGTAACAAAATCTTCCTTGATTCAACAAGTGGTGGATGCTGAACACTTTTCCTCCCAGGCTCCAATGACTGTCGGAGTGGCCAATCTTTCTTGATGTAGTGGGAATCTCTTGCACGACTATCCCATTCACAGAGAAAACAGCAGTACTTTGTGTATCCAGTCTGCAGACCAAGCAAGAGAGCAACAACCTTCAAATTGCCTCAAAGCTGCCACTGATGTTGGTCATAGTTTATGCACCTCAAAAGTTGTTTCATGTTGTCATAGGTTTCCTTCACATGGACTGCATGACCAACTGGAATTGATGGCAAAACATTGCCATTTTGCAGTAAAACAGCTTTAAGACTCGTCTTCGATGAATCAATGAACAGTCTCCACTCATCTGGAGCGTGAACGATGTTGAGGGCTGCCATCACACCATCGATGTTGTTGCAGGCTACAAGATCACCTTCCATGAAGAAGAATGGGACAAGATCCTTTTGACGGTCACGGAACATGGAAACCCTAACATCACCTGCCAGGAGATTCCACTGCTGTAGGCTGGAGCCCAACAGCTCTGCCTTACTCTTGGGTAGTTCCAAATCCCTGACAAGGTCATTCAGTTCACCTTGTGTACTGAGGTGTGGTTCAGAGGAGGAGGATGGGAGAAAATGTGGGTCCTGTGACATTGATGGTTCAGGACCAGAAGTTTCATCCTCTTTCTCTTCCTCATCTGACTCAAGTGAGAATGATTCTGGTGCATCAGGAACCGGCAGTCCTTCTCTGTGGGGTACTGGGCGTATAGCTGATGGAATGTTTGGATAATGCACAGTCCACTTTTTCTTCTTTGACACACCTTTCCCAACTGGAGGCACCAGGCAGAAGTAACAATTGCTGGTATGATCTGTTGGCTCTCTCCAAATCATTGGCACTGCAAAAGGCATAGATTTCCTTTTCCTGTTCAACCACTGGCGAAGATTTGTTGCACAAGTGTTGCAGCATATGTGTGGGGCCCACCTCTTGTCCTGATCTCCAATTTTGCAGCCAAAATAAAGGGGATAGGCTTTCTTAACCATAGTGGTTATACTTCGCTTTTGTGATGCAAAAGTCACTTCACCACAAACATAGCAGAAGTTATCTGCACTGTTCACACAAGTACGAGGCATCTCTGCTCACTTTGGCTAAACAGAAATGTGTCCCTTTGCAAAATCAAACACTGACAAATAAGAGAGCACGACACTGTATGATTTCTAGAGCTGATATAGGGCAGTTTGTTCAGCAGAGTGATGTAAGCTTCGTTATGATTGCATCATCCATGACTTCTAGGAACAACATGATGCAATTCATATAATGTATGACGCAATACCAGCTTCAGATTGCATCATTCATTGTTTTGCCTAAAAAGCAAGTACTGTCCAAACCCAGTCATAGATTTATTCATAGATCCAGTCAAAGATGTGTTTTAGTCATTTCTGATTTAAATTGAGATCCCTTCCCTTTATAACTCACTTATCCTCTGCTATTCCCAAGTCAAGGATCATATATACTGACCCAATAGCATAACTTGAAAACTAGAACCAATCATTTTCGTTCTCAGTGACTCAGAATTAGTAAAGTTTGACTACATGTATTTCAGAAGCATTTTGGCTGTAGAGCAGTGTTACCTCCCACCCCCGTCCCGATTTTTCACACTTGCTATCTGGTCACTCTAAATGGAAATCCTCTGGCCCCTAAAGGTGCAGGCCACCCCATCACAGCACCCCTTTACTCCTCAGTGTGTGATCATCAGACAGTTACTGTCTGGCCCATAAGGCATATCTTCATTATGATATAGTTAGATAGCTTTTCAAATGTACATCTATTGCAGAATTTCTTCACAGTGGGGGGATAATAATGAAAAAAAACTAAGAGGGTTTTAAAATTACTGCAGTATTCTGTTTGTAGATATGGAGGAAAGTAAATGTATTTCTTCAGAGTAACCCAAAGTAAAATTACATCTAAAATAAAGAATGTATTTTGTTTCAGTGAAAATGAAGAGGATTAACACTAGCTGAGCAACCAAGATACAATATTTTAGTGAGACTGTGTTGTGGGATAATGAAATATTCATCACCTCTTCAAAGACTGAACTTGGCTGAAGAAAAAGGTTATTAAATAAATTACCCATCTTGTTCTGGATTGCATATTTTACACACTTTTACTGCTATTTCTACCAGACAAACACTGTCTTTATTAGTATTCGCTTTGTGGTAATCAAGAATATGAAAGGTTCATTTCATGGATTTGGTAGTCAGAAATCTATAAATATTAGACTTTATACCATCATGAATTACTACTGCATGTTCATGTTTAAATAACTCTGCTTTCTACTGTCTGTAACTCTATTTATGCATTGATTTAAAAAAATAACTGACATTTAGCAAGTAACACACTTCCCAGCTGGACAAAATTCAGGTTTCGTTTACACTAATGTAAGACCAAAAAAATCCACTAAGTTCAGTGTAATGTCCCTGGATTTACAGTAGTGTTAAGGACATTAAAATCTGACCCATTGAAAGTGTAGGCATATCCAAACATGAACTATAGCATTATATTTCACTCCCTGTGCTATCTACTTATTCTGGACAATGCTATAGGTGCAGATACAATACCTAGTAATAATGGGGTTTGGTTAAAGGGAAATTTAGATTGTATTCCATGTCAGGTAAGACTTTCCTCATGGTGAACTATGCAGGAATTTTCTAAGGAAATTGGTGGAACTCCCATCAGTTGAGTTACTTATAGGCAGAGTAGCTACAGCACTAACACATGTAACCTAATAAATAATCATGAACTCAGTCTGAATTCAGCAACACATTGAATCACACTTAACTTTAAGCATGTGAGCAATCCCATGGGAAGACTGAGCTGAAAATCCAGTAGCCCTTTTAACAAACTAGGATCACTTTTAAACATATACCCCCATTTTAAATGATGGAACTATTATAATACTTTTATGCATCTTATACTAAAATAATTCAAAGTTCATGAAAATTACAGAGAACCATCTTGAACTCAGATTCATCACTTTTTGATTTCCATGCTTTAAAGCTTTTTGACAGTTCATGTTATAATGCTATCATCACAGAACTTGAGACTATTTACTGACTCTTTGAAAACTTCAAGAAGGTCTCCAAAACTATAACCTGCAGAAATCATAGTAATGGAAAGCCAAGAAAATTCAAGCAGATTGAAAAATGGAACAAAAGATGTAAAATTTCTATGAAAAATATCATCAGGATTTCAAAATCTGAAAAAAATGGACTAGCTCTGAAGAAAATATGCAGCATAATAAAGAAGTGCAGGTAATTGTGCTATATATAAGATTTCCTAATGATTATAAAGATGCAGTCTACATAATTTTGGAAAGACTTTGCCATTCCTAACAAAGTTAGACTGTTTGTTTGGTTTGTCTGTTGGTGTTTCCATGTTATCTTCACACTAGAGCCAGCCTTAGAAATTTTACATAGACTTCAGTATGTGCGTACACACACACACACACACACACACAGGGCTGGACCCAGGTTTGGGGCAGAGTTATTAATGAGATGGTTCCTTGCCACACAATCAAAACTTAATTGACTCTTTACAACTTTTCTGTTCCCTAACTGCTCATCTCTTATCACATCACTTTCCACCTCCCATTAATGATACCAGTCTTGATCCTCTTTGTTTTTACTGCAGTTGTCTTTGATCTTCCTTCTGTAAGACCTCTAACCAGATCTTTCCTGAAGACTCACTTGTACTATGATATTTGCAAGAAGTTATCAGGCTAATAATGGCTAAGTTGAGGACCAACTGATAATATTTCTATGGGAAAAAAAATCCACAGGAGTATATGGTTTATGCTGATCCTTTATCCTTCTTTTGTTACTTCTTAAATTATGAGCACTTCAGATCTTTGTTTACTCCACCAAACAATGCTTCCTCTCATTTGGTTGAACTTCCCCTCCTTGCTAATGGGATGATGTTGGTTGCTCAGCAGCTGAACTGCATCAGCCAAAGACAGTCAGCTAGTATGGAGCTTTTGTTAGGATCCTAGTACAATCAGTGGTAGTGTGGGCAACAATGCCTCTTGCAACTCTCAGCCAATGTGGGGCCTTCCTCAACACCAAGAAACTTGTAGCTGTATTCTCTGGATCATAAAAGCCAACCTTGAGTGCCTGTGTGAGGACTTGTGAATAATCTATGATCCTTAGGAAACAATCGATGACAAGTTTACACTGCTTACACTTTCAAAGCTACTGTTAGTTCACAAGGATTTCCATGAGATTTCTAGGTCTCCCAAATTAATGTTGACGCAGCCAAGTGCTGTGCAAGCCTCTAAAGTCTTTGTGTGCTTTAATAGTTCTGTTTCTCCTATGATTCGGTGGGGTTTTTTTGTTGTTTTTTTTGTTTGTTTGTTTTTGTTTTTTTCATCACATTAGATAACACTGTATGGAGAACCTGTAGGTGATATTAGTAATAACAAACTAATTTGTCCTGCACTTAGGACGGAAGAATCCCATGCATTACTACAAGCTGGGGAAGGACTGGCTAGGCAGCAGTTCTGCAGAAAAAGACCTGGGGATTCTAGTGGATGAGAAGCTGGATATGAGTCAGCAGTGTGCCCTTGTTGCCAAGAAGGCTAATGGCATATTGGGCTGCATTAGTAGGACAATTACCAGCAGATCCAGGGAAGTGATTATTCCCCTCTATTTGGCACTGTTGAGGCCACATCTGGAGTATTGCATCCAGTTATGGGCCCCCCACTACAGAAAGGATTTGGACAAATTGGAGAGAGTCCAGCGGAAGGCAACAAAAATGATCAGGGGGCTGGAACATATGACTTTCGAGGAGAGGCTGAGGGAACTGGGCTTGTTTAGTCTGCAGAAGAGAAGAGTGAGGGGGGATTTGATAGCAGCCTTCAACTACCTAAAGGGGGGTTCCAAAGAGGATGGAGCTAAGCTGTTCTCAGTGGTGGCAGATGACAGAACAAGGAGCAATGGTCTCAAGTTGCAATAAGGGAGCTCTAAGTTGGATATTAGGAAATACTATTTCATTAGGAGGGTGGTGCAGCACTGGAATGGGCTACCTAGGGCGGTGGTGGACTCCCCATCCTTAAAGATTTTTAACACCTGGCTTGACAAAGCCCTGGCTGGGATGATTTAGTTGGTGTTGGTCCTTGTAGCACAGCACAGACTCACCCCTGCGGTGCCTCCTGCTGGTCGTCCTCGGGAATTAGCTCTTTGACCCAGGAGCACCCTCTTCAGGCCAGTGATCCGCTTGCCGTTGGCCCCCGTGTCCCTCCCAGGACCCCGGGGCTCTTATGCCAGGGTTCTGCCTCCTGCAGTACCCCACAGTCTCACTGGGTTTCCCCAGCCCAGGGGAAACCCGCACTCCTATCCCCACATCACCTCAGTAGTGGCTACTGCCAGTCTCTGTTTAGCCCCCATGTCCTGGGGCAAACTGCAGTGTATCAGCCAATCACCACAGGCAATCATCAGCCAATCATCACAAGGGGTTTGGACTGGTTGACTTTACCCACCCTCCAGCTGCCCCTCTGCAAGCCCAATAGCTAGGAGGTCTAGAACTAGGCCCTCAGCCTGAGGAGTTACTGGCCTAGGGCTTCCCAGCTCCTAAGGCCTTTCCCCAGCCCTGCCTCCTTCTAGGTCCCCTAGGTGAGTTCTCCAGCAGCCAGGCCTGTCTCCCTCTCAAGTCAGAGAGAGACTGCTCCCTGTGGCTTCCCTGGCCTTCTTATAAGGCCCAGTTGCTTAGTTTGGGGCGTGGCCCCAGCTGCAGCCACTTCCCTCAACCAGCCAGGATTTTACCTTGCCCAGCCCCAGCAGGGCTTTTCCAACCCCTCCAGGGCCGGAGTGGGTGGTCACCCCATTACAGTCCTGCTTTGAGAAGAGGGTTGGACTAGATGACCTCCTAAGGTCTCTTCCAACCCTAATCTTCTATTAGTCTATGATTCTGTGACTGCTAGAAGCAAATATAGCCAGTGACCAGTGATGGAACACCTGATCAGGAGGGCTCTGAGTTACTACAGAGAATTCTTTTCTAGGTGTCTGGCTGCTTGGTCTTGTCCACATACTCAGGAAACAACTGATCTCCATATTTGAGGTCAGGAAGGAATTTTCCCGGGGTCAGATTGGCAGAGACAATGGGGGGTTTGCCTTTGATTGTAAATGATGGATTGTGTGTAATTTTAAGTCTTTAAATCATGATTTGAGGACTTCAGTAGCTCAGCCAGAGGTTATGGGTCTATTACAAGAGTGGGTGGGGAGGTTTTGTGGAATTTGATGTGCAGGAGGTCAGACTAGATAATTATGATTGTCCCTTCTGGCCTTAAAGTCAATGAGTTTTCAAATTATTTTAAAAAACACAGTATGGAATTGATTGAGGGAAGCACATAAGCACACGCTTTGCACAGTGAAAGCCTATATAGGTATAAAAAAATCCCAATGTGGTAATGCAGGTATTTTGGGAGTTTATAGAAAAACCTGTGAGTAATGGACATTTGGCCAGAAGGCTTACTGCTGGTCAAGAGGCTTTCACATCATAGTTGCCATGTATACCATCTCCGATAGAATCTTTTGACAAACACTGCATTAAAATGCAGTTTTTATTTAACTGAGACAAAATGCTTGCTTTTGGCATTGCCTGTTTTTCAACAAGAAAACAAGCTGTACCTACCAAGGCAATGAAATCAGTCAGGGCTGGGAATGGTTAACTTTCTCCTAAGAAGTGAGCAAATAAAAAGTGGAGAAATTGCAAGAACGTTCAGTCTGGGGAAAAAACAGATCCTTTTTGGGGAGCACTAATCCCCAGTGGGTCCTCCGTGGCCACTTCCACCACTGGTTATGGAAACCTGTCATAATAAATGATTTGCTAGCTCCAACATGAACTGAGCATTTTGCATGAACGAAGTCAAATTCAGAAAAAAAAACCCAGCAAGGGTTTTAACAGCATTTTGCAGAGATTCAGTAGGGAGCATTATCAGATCCAAAAAAACCAACTCCATCAGGCTTGAGCTCTTTCATAAAACAATGGCTGGCAGGAAGAGTAAGAAGGAAAATACCAGAAAATGGCTAGCTTATCTATCTTTGCCAACAAACACCAGAAACTCCAGAGGGCTAGTTAGCTTCTGAATAAAAGATAAAACCATTAACGGAAATGGCTGCATTTAGTAGACAAACTCTCTGTAGTAAACTGATATTAGTTTGGGGAACTACATCAGTTCTCTGAAACTGAATTATACCTGGAACAAAACATTCACATGAGGCTGACCATGATTCATTTATTTTACATTTGGTGTCCTAATACAGATTAATAAGATTTACAACAAGCTAGTACATTCATGTGAGTTTATAGATACTTTTGCTACTATATGTGCCTATTATGCAGATCCACTGCAAATGCTTTGTTATCCACCTTATAACTGTGGCAATAAAAATATTGGTTTTGGAAAGATTCTGGGAAAATCATTTATTAAACTACTGTTGTTGTATTTAATAAAATGATGATTGTATCCATAGGACAGTATCCACATGCCACAGAGTTACTTTGTGTCTGATCCTGTTCCACTGAAGTCATTGTGAGTTTTGCCCCTGACTTCAACGGGAGCTGAAAAGAATCCCTTACTCAGATACAACAGTGATGGCTGGATACCTTTCTTAACCAGAGGTCTGGAAAGCACCACATGTTTGTAACAGGATACAGAGCTTTTTCATGCCTAGGTTACTTGTTCAAATCCGCCTCATTGTGGTTGTGAATTAATATTGCTGCTGTGTTTTGCCCTAATTGTGAGTCAGCCTATGCACCTGTGAAGGGGAGCAAGGAACCATAAGGTACAAAGAAGGTCACAGATGTGAAGGAAGGGTGAAATAGCTGATAGCTTTGCAATACACTATATCATTAAAAGGCCTAGCACAGTTTACTTCACCCATGGTGAAAGGGGGAAACAGTGACCTACTTCTGACTCTCTGATCCCCAAATCAGTCCCTTCTGTGTTCCTGGGGAGGCATATAATGCAGGGGAAAGTTGCAAAGTGCCAGTCAAACACGACACTAATTTGGATAATTACAAATACATATTATTACATACACATTACAGAATTTACCCCTGGGTCTCTATAACATTTTCAAACTCCTGTTCAGTGTTTGATGAAGCTTGCAAGAGATAGGTCCTCAGATATGACTGTATTCAAAATAAGTTTATGAAATGGTAGCTGGCAACATTCAACCAGACCTCAGCCTAGCCTCTGTTTTTCCAGGTACATTTTGCACCTACAACTAAATGCAGATGCGTTTGTATGCCCACAAATATTAACAGTTCAAGATCTACCTCCCTGACTTGCAGGTACAACATGGAAATTATGTATCTAGGCCAACATTTTTTTAAAAACGAGCAATGATTTTGGATACCTCCATTTCTGGGTACCCTCAAGACAAAGTAGGGAGGGCTGAATTTCATAGGCTGGGTTCTCAACTCTTTCTGAAAATCAGGCCCCTTTAAGGTGTCTGAAGTTGGGTCCCCTAAGAATTAAGGACTCAGCATCACTAGTTACTTTTGAAAATCTCAATGCCAGCTATGCTCTAGTTCAAACAGGTATTAACAGATTAGAAAACATGCCTTATATTGATAGACTCAAAGACCTCAATCTATATAGATTAAAAAAGAGAAAGTTAAGGAGTACTTGATTGCAGTCTATAAGTACATGCATAGGGAACAAATATTTATTAATGGGCTATTCCAGGGGTCGGCAACCTCTGGCATGCAGCTTGCCAGGGTAAATACCCTGGTGGGCCGGGCCAGTTTGTTTACCTGCCACGTCAGCAGGTTCGGCAGACCACGGCTCCCACTGGCTGTGGTTCGCTGTCTCAGGACAATGGGGGCGTCAGGAAGTGGCGTGGGTGAGGGATGTGCTGGCCACGGCTTCCCGCCTCCCCCATTGGCCTGAGATGGGGAACCGCGGCTCCTACCGAACCTGCCGACGCGGCAGGTACATAAACTGGCCCGGCCCACCAGAGTGCTTACTCTGATGAGCCGCATGCCAGAGGTTGCTGACCCCTGGGCTATTCAGTCTAGCAGAGAAAAGCATAACAAGATCCAACGGCTAGAAGTGGGAGCTAGGCAAATTCAGATTGGAAATAAGGCATTATTTTTTCACTGTGAGAGTATTTAACCATTGGAACAATTTACCAAGGGTCACAGTGGATTCTCCAACACTGACAATTTTAAAATCAAGATTACATAGATTTTCAGAAGATATGCTCTGGCTGAAGAGCAATTATTTTTGCCTGTGTTATACAAGAGGTCAGACCAGATGACCACAATGGTCTCTTCAGGCCTTAGAATCTACGAACTACTAATTAGTCTGTAAAAACAAGCCAAAAATGTAATTTAAATAATTATTCATTATAATTAATATTACAATTAGGCCTCACATATGGAACAGAGGACTCCAAAATATGTAGCAAAGGGGCAAAGATCATATTGCTAGATTTTTTTTTCTGCCCAGCATATGTATTACACCGTTGTTAGATCAGTGCAAATGATAGAGGTTTGGGGATTTCCTTACTGCATGAAATGCACAACACCTGCACATTTGGTTTTATGTACTTTTTTTTGGTTTTTTTTGTTTTAAATCAATGAATACTAAAGATGAATTAATGTATTTCACTTCATTAAACAGTCTTTTAGCTCTAAACTGGATTCCATTTATAGGCACCTCTAACAGGTGACTGACAGACATTTTATTTCCATGTTCTCACTGAGCTACAATCTTGAAAGTCAGTGTGCTCATTTAGGGATCATAAGCATGAAGGGGGAAGTGATGAGTTGCAGAGCACTTTCAATTTTCCCACCCAGGTTTGAAGCGTTCCGCACATTGTGGAGCACTTGATAGTTCTGAACCTGGATATCATTTAACACAGTTTGCATGTTGCTGTGGCATTTGGAGATTTTTCTGTGAGAGTGAGGAGGCAACTGAGAACACTGAGCCAATCTTATTGTGACGCTTGAGTGCTGCTAATTTGAACCCTGGGTTGTACATACAGAGCTCATCACCAACACCCTGGGACACAAAGGACCAGGCCAATGGACTCTCAATGGGAGCCTTAATTCCTCCAGGGTGTTAAGATTTCTCCCTTCCTAAAATGAAAACATAAAACATAACAAAATCTTATTCTATGTCTCTCATACGACTCCATAAAAGCCAATATCTTCTTTGCTGTTGAACCTCCATTCTCCTAGAGGACTAGCAACATTTAAATGATGCCCCAAGTTAAATTTAGAAGTGGATTTCATATTGGACAAAACTCTGAAGTACCACTATTCTCATACACATCAATACCACCAAGATCCAACCACATACACATGGGTCCCATCAGACACACACAACATTTAAAAAAACAACAAAACAAGAGACAAAACAAGTTACATATTATCCTCATAATCCATACAAAGGAACATTCAGTTCTCTCACCTTCTAATCAAAAACATGGTTCCGAGTCTGATCTCAGACCTATATAACTTCAGAATAGTTTCACAAGTTGAGTTACTTCAGTTTTAAACCTGTAAAAGCAAGATGAATATCTGGCCCAACATATCAGAATTGCTTACATAATGATTTCTCCAGTACAAAAAAGAAAGTGCATATTAGATTTTGAATATAAAATGCTGGCACAATCCTTCTGTTAAACAAAACAATAATAACTTGTAATGTCTCTTATTTTTTCCCTGTGAGTGTGCGCATGCATACATTATTTTGAATGTGTATTTCTTACTTCTTCTATGTAATCTGACTGAAATTACTTTTTAGCAGGGATTTGAAGGGTATTTTCTTTTCTCCCCTTTCTTGCATTCTCTATCCACTTAACAGCTTCTTCCTTTCTTTTTCTTTCTACCCTTTAGTTTTCTCCCCTGTGATCACCTCTATCCCTTCCTTCAGTCCTGCTTTCACCTCCCATAAGCTCTCATTAATGACCTTATCATTCAAATTTTGTGTTCTCTCTTTTCTCTTCCTCCTCTATACTTCTCCTATTTGTCTCGCATGTTAATCTCACATGTTAATCTCCCTCTCCTCTTCTCTTCATTGGGGCTTGTCTACGCTAACCAGAGAATCGACTCTGCGGCAATTGATGCATCGGCAGTCGATTTAGCAGGTCTAGTGAAGACCCACTAAATCGACCGCCGATCGCTCTCCCATCAACTCCACTGGATTGTGAAGAATAAGGGGAGTCAATGGGAGAGCATCTCCCATCGACATCGCATAGTGTGCACCCCACAATAAGTAGATCTAAGCTACATTGATTTGAGTTACGTTATTCAGGTAATTCAAATTGCATAGCTTAGATCGACTTTTCTCTTTAGTGTGGACAAGTATTCCACATATTTTCATCCCAAGCAACCCTCCCTGTAGTCTGTTCCCTCTCTTCCAGTCTTCTTCAGCCTTTATGTCTTACTATCTGACTTCCTGGAGTCTCTTGTCATTCTCTTCCCCATCCTGCTTAAAATGTAATATCTTTTTACCAGAATTAATTTTCTTCTGTCTTCATTCATTGGTCTCTTCTTTCACCTTTATAGCATTGTCCTCTCCCAGAACATTGTGCTCTGGAGTGGCAGCATGTTATGCCCAGGGCACCTAGGAAAGGAGACAGGGCAGAGAATGCATTTCATGGAGGCAGGTAGTGTATAATGGTTCTGAGGGCCAACATCCCAGTCCCTTCTCTTCATCTTTTAAGTAGCTCTCATTAACCAAGCTACAATGTGAGAAGTAAGTAGAACGGTTGCTGTTGGGAGGAATTCACCTTGGCTTACTTTTTCTATAGTCCCCACTTTTCCCACAGCAGTGCTCCATCACCTATGGCAATATCTTGAGGACAGATTTCCAAAAGATCTCAGTATGGTGGATGCTAAGCACTTCTGAAAATATCTGTCCTTTGTTTTGTTAGGTGCTTAATTGGCAGCTGAGCTACTTTGAAAATCTGGTCCTTGTTGTGAATGTTGAGCCCTTCTGAAAAATGTGTCCCCCTTGCCTTCTGCTGGGATCCTAGTGCTCTTGCCACTAGGTATGGGCTCTCCATAGGCTCAAGGACAACAGTGTCTCTCTCAACTTGTTCCTCAATTCAAACTGAGCCATGGAATCACCCTCCTTGTAGGTTCAAGGAGGAAGAAATGATCCACTGGCAGTTGGTATGACAGGGAAAGATCTATCAAAAACATGCTGCCACCATAGCTAAACAGCAGTGTAAAAGAGGTGTTTGGATGCAAAAAGGCATCCTTTAAAAATTGAAAGTCAAATCTTACTGAAGAAAACAGAAAGGAGCATAAACTCTGGCCAGTCAAGTGTAAAAATGTAATTTGGCAGGGCAAAAATAATCTGAAGAGTAACTAGCAAAAGTCTCAAAAGCTAACTGATTTTTAAGTACATCATAAGCAGAAAATCTGACAATCAGTGGGGCCACTCAAAGTGCTAAAAGAGCATTCAAGAAAGACAAGACAGCAGCAGAGAAGCTAAATGAACTTTTTGTATCGGTCTTCACTGCAGAGAATGTGAGGGAGATTCCCACACCTGAGTCATTCTTTTTAGGTGACAGATCTTAGGCACTATCTCAGATTGAGGTGTCAGTAGAGGTGGTTTTGGAACAAATTTATAAATCAAACAGTAATAAGTCACCAGGACCAGATAGTATTCACCCAAGAGTACTGAAGGAACTCGGATATGAAATTGCAGAAATACTCACTGTGGTATGTAACCTATCGCTTAAATCAGCTTCTGTACCAGATGACAGGCAGGAAACTAATGTAACACCAATTTTTTAAAAAGGCTCCAGAGGCAATCCTAGCAATTGGAGGCCAATAAGCCTAACTTAGGTACCAGACAAATTGGTTGAAACTGTAGTAAAGGACAGAATGATCAGGCACATAGATGAACACAATATGTTGGGAAAGAGTCAACACAGCTTTTATAAAGATAAATCATGCTTCAGCGATCAATTGGAATTCTTTACATGGGTCAACAAACAGACAGTGTTCATCCAATTGATCTAATGTACTTGGACTTTCAGAAGGCCTTTGACAAGGTTCCTCACCAAAGGCTCTTAAGTAAAGTAGGCAGTCATAGCTTAACAGGGAAGGCCCTCTCATGGATCACTAACTGGTTAAAAGATAGAAAACATAGGATATACATAAATGATCAGTTTTCACTGGAGAGAGGTAAATAGTGGCATCCCCCCCAAAAGATCTGTACTGGTACCTGTGTTGTTTAATATATTCATAAGTGATCTGGAACAGGGGGCAAATAGTAAGTTGGAAAATTTTGCAGATGGCTCTGACTCTGACTGCCAAAAGCTGAAAGTGGACACAAGAGATGGATTACTCAATAATTGTCCTGTTCTGTTCATTCCCTCTGAAGTATCTGGAAAAGGCTACTTGTCATAAACAGATAGTTAAGGGTTAAGGTCTCTTTTACCTGTAAAGGGTTAACATGCAGTACCTGATGACCACCTGACCAGAGGACCAATCAGAGACAAGATAATTTCAAATCTCTGTGGAGGGAAGCCTTTGTCTGTGTTCTTTGTTAGAGTGTTCTCTTTTTGGATCTAAGAGAGGCCAGTCATGTCTCCAAGTTCTCCTGGAGTAGTTCCTACTATTCAATAGTGAGTATTAATTAGAAAGGCGGATTAGTCTTATAATTTGATTTCTACATTTGCAATTGTGTGTTTGCTGAAGGAAATTCTTTATTCCTGTTTGCTGTTACTTTGCTTTTACTGAGAAAGAAAGGAGGGGGGATTCTCTTCAGAGATTGATAAATTTAGACTCTGTGGATTGTTCCATCTGGGTATTACAGAGACAGTTACTTTCTTTTTATTTTTTTAATAAATCTTTTCTGTTAAGAACTTGGTTGATCTTTCCTTGGGTGGATTCTCAGGGAAAGGGGAGGAGGGAAGCATCCCTCTGTAGTTGGATCCCGGTATCTCTCCTAGGCAAAGGGAGGGGGGAAGAGCAGTGGGGAATGGTTTATTTCTCCTGGGTGTAAGAACTCCATGGATTTGGGGCTCTTGGGATCCCCAAGGATTTTGGGGAAGGACTGTGTCCCAATACACGTACCTTATTGGGTGGTGGCAGTTTTTACCAAATCTAAACTAGGATTTTAGTTTAGGAAAATCCATGCAGGTCCCCATATTGGAACCCAACAGCTCTAAGTGGGGGTGAGACCTACGACACCACTGTTGGAAAATAGGATATTGGGTTAGATGGACCATTGGTCTAATCCAGTATGGCCACTCTTATATTCTTGTAAACCTGCTGAAGGACCTGGTCCTTCACCATTCAAGTCAATGGTAGTTTTCCCACGAACTACAGAGGGCAGGGTATCAAGCTCTAATCGATTTGCTGGATCAGGGCTATAATCAGTAGTTCTGAAGCCCAGTGATGCTGTATAAGAGATCATTTTAACATATCCCCTATCCTGCATTTCAGTAGAACTACATATGTGATCAAACATGCTTAATCACATGCATTAGTATTTGCAGGACAGGGGCCTAAAAGTTTCCAGATACTTAAAACACTGTTATTTTTAAAATAGCATTCACTAGTGGATGTGCAAATATTCAGAGTTTTTATGTTGACAGTTGTCATACATATTAACAAGTGAATTCCACCTAGATTTATTTTTAATATTTGCTGTGTTCTAAGTTTAAATACACTACTTTGTAATTTACATATAAATGGAATACCATTTTTCTCCTTAAATGGAACTGACCCCATTACATGAATTGCTCTTTCTAAATAAACATTGTTTCTTGATTTTTTTGAAGAATGTTAAATATAGACATAATTACTGATTACGAAATCTAATTTTATGCTTCAATTAAACTAGTGCACAGCATTCAGCACTGTAGTTTTTTCCCCCTTCATAAGAGAGAATCATAGTAATTATTGTTTTTTTAAGTTGACACACTGGTATTTGTTATATATTGTTACAAGAAATTTCCAGCAATGAGTTTAGAAAATAGTGTGATAGCATGGCTATTAGTTATCAGATAAAAGCAATTTTATTTTCAGTAACTTTTTTCCTGTTTCTCAACTTCTTTTTAAAATGGGATCCTTCATCTGAAGTTATTGATAATTCCGTCCAAAGACAATTCCACGATGAATTGTGTGGGACTGCTACAGGCTTCCTTGAAAAGATGAATATTATGTGATCATTTGGGGGTCACATTTTCAAGGAGTCCTCTAAACATATCTCCAGCTGGTAAATCAATACAATGCTATTTGTCTCTACATTACAAGGCTTTGTAGACACAAAAACTTGTCCTTTTAAAATCGCTGGGTCAAATTCAGAGGAAAAATTGAGGCCCCTTTGAAAATTTTGTCCCTTGACATGTTGAATCAATGGCAAATAATAACACTTTCTTTTTTCTTTTCACTACCCAATGCAGACCTACAGTGAATAAATTTGGACTCCTTTCAGTAATGATGAACTGATTCCACATTGAACCAGAACACACACTCACACAGGATGCGAGAATGTATGTGTGTGAATGACAGAGTATTCAAAAACAGATTACCGGTATTTAGATTTTTATTAACACATTGTGACAGGCCCTGACTGTGCAATATAAACTGAATTTGTTATATAGATGAACATGTGTTTAATAAGTAGGTCTATGAAATATTCTACTACATTGATATTTCATCCAAGGAAACAGACAGCCCTCTTGGGCTGAGAATGTTATTAATATACACTTCTACCCTGATATAACGTGACCTGATATAACTCAACTTTGGATATAATGCCGTAAAGCAGCGCTCGTGGGAGGTGGGGCTGCACGCTCTGGGGGATCAAAGCAAGTTCGATATAACGTGGTTTCACCTATAACACGGTAAGATTTTTTGGCTCCAGAGGACAGCGTTATATGGGGGTAGAGGTGTACTGAAAAGACTTATTCTTAACAGGATAGGCGTTCATACTCCCAGCAAGGAGTGAGATATACTTTGGAGAGAAAGAGAAAAGTTTTTAATAGCCTATGGGAAGTGTTCTACATTGGTTGTGCAAGCAAGAGGTTCTCTTCAGCTTAAAAGGCTAAGGCCATGATTTTGAAATATGGAAGCTTAACAGTAGGCAGTGAGGGCCAGGTCTACGAAAGTACTTAGGCTTTTAACTTCAATTTAAATCAATTGAAGTTAGGAGCCTAAATATCTTTGTGGATCTGGGCCCTAAAAGCATATTTAGGAAGGCTGGATTTCAGAGATGCTGAGCACCCTACCACTCCCAATGAAGTCAACAAGTGCATGTACTCATGTGTGAGTTTGTTGACTTCGTTTTTGAGATTGGGATGCAATTTTTGTAAGACCATTCATTAGCCAAACTTCAAAGAACAGCTCCTAATGAGCCAGACCTTACACTGGATAGACTTTTGGGCACTGGATGAGCCATGGAAGTGCCAGAGTATCTGTATATATGCCAATATATCTGTATATATGTATGCTAAAGGCATGCAAGGCTACAGTCTTGGTCATAAACTGTGTTCCAAAATACTTGCAGAAAGTACGGAGGGTCACACTGTTACTCAAGAAGGTATTCAGCTTGCCCAACAGCTGGAATGGAACTGAATTGTGGCAGAGAAAAATCACTTCAAGCCCATTACATCCATGTCACCAAAAGGGAAATCCACCTGTATTGCACAAGACAGACATACTATAAGGTATAGGAACTCCGGATCAGTCAGGCAATGGCTGTAGAAGAAGACAATACTGAATTAGAAGACACTAAACACATCTACGTGACTAGAGGAAAGCTTGTTGCCTATCAGAAGTGCAATGATCTGAATACAGAACTGAAAAAGCAAAAAGGATCCCTTAAGCTTCACCAGCAGCTTGGGTAGAAGGAAAATGCACCCCGAAAAAAGACACTCGGAAGAAGTCAAAATGAAGGAACTAAAAGATGCTGTGACAAAGCAAAATCAATATTTCAGGCAGCTGCAAACAGAAAAGAACACTTCAGAAGAATTCAAGAGGCACAACAACAAACTAATGTATATATAATGGGGAAGAATAATAAGATGTTAAAACATGAAGAGACAAACCTCCTGCAGAACAACTCTTTCATACCATGCACTTATAGTAATTCAGATATCAAGAAATGGAAATAAGGTGATACTAATTTTGCAGGATATCTTTTTGATCAAATTATTTTTTAAATTCTTTCATCAATGCATGACTCAATTTTCTCTTCCTACTACAATTTTTTAGTAATACTTCAAAATACAGCACTGGGTAATTTCCACGAGAGATCTGAATGCACCTCTTGTCTAATAAGACTGAAATAACAGACATTTAGATGTACACTCTAATGTGTTACCTATGCTCATACTGAGTTTCTGATGTAATGGATAAAGATAGCAAACTACAATAAAAGCATGGCATGGTGGTGTGGGTGCTTCTATAAAACTGGAAGAACGGGAGATTTAGTGTGCATTAACAGCAAATATAGCAATAAAAGCATAACATTACTTAATTTTTGTCTCTGTATTTGGAGTCCAAAAAATAGAAAAAAGTATATGTACACATTGAGCAAAAAGTGTGTCTCTTTATATGTGGCCTATAAAGAGACACGCTTTAAAGGACAAAAGGGACCATTATGATTATCTAGTCTGATCTTCTGCATTACACAGCCCAAAGCACTGCACTCACAGAAGAGAAAATGTTGGAGATATATTAAAAAAACACTGGCTTATTCCATATGTCAAAGCATTGCGCAAAACTACAAAAAGACTAGAGAAATATACATCAAATAGTGAATGAACAATTGGAATAGAAGGCCGTTTTCCCACTCAACTCCAGGAGGAACTTTCACAGTTGTATTAATAAAGGATGATTCTCTTGCGTATAAAGAGACACACTTTTTGCTCAATGTGTAATTAACCTATAGAACTTACTGCTACAAGATTATCTTTAAGGTCAAGAGCTTAGCATGATCAAAAAAAAAAGGGGGTAAGACAGTTATATGGAAAAAAACACATCCACATTTATATAAGGTATGAATCGTTACAGGTTATAATGGATATCAATTCTTATGCTTCCAGGCAGAAGTCAGCTACTAACTGACAGGAGTTACATAAAAACTTGCCGATGGGCCAATTATTCTAGAATGACACATTCTGAGGAATTGTTGCATTGGGGGCTGGCCCCTATTAGAGACAGGATACCGAAGTCCATTGGTATTGATCTGATCTGGTATAATATTTCTGTGTTCCTGTTTACTACGTTACAAATTGTCCATGGTATCATAGGACAATGTGAAAAACCCAAAATGGAGGAGAAGAAATGGTTTTATTCACTGATGTGTATACAAATGCTAATCACTTAATTCAATAACTAGTGAATTTGTTTTGTCTAATTATCTGATATCCTTAATGATGCATAAGTTAACACCATTCATTTGATTCACAAAGTCCAATTCCATCAGATTTTAGATATTAGTTTTCAGTATCAGGCTGAATGGTAGCATGTTTACACTTGAAACAAACAAATAGTGTACACTCTGGATATTTTCAGAAAATAATCAGAGGGTTTGCTGTGATGATGAATCAATACTTTCTTATCCCATTTCATTTTTTTAAAACTCATTATTTTCAATGAGGCAGACAGATGAACACTCTTTTGCAGAGGACTGAGTTCATGACTATTACAAAACACTGGTTCAAAATTACTATGCTGACTTCCACATTCTGTGAAAATGAACTCATTAATGCTAATGTTTTGCTGACTCCCAACTGATTCATGAACTCCTTAACAAAATGCAAAAAGAAGAAGAAAGGGGGAGGTGTCATAAGCTGTGAAAGAGATGAGCAAAGAACCAAGTATTTGTTCTTACACTACTTCCAATAATCTTCCCTATTCTCTGAGGATAAGACACCTCTCTCCCCATAAAAAATAGCCAACGGAGTTTTCTCTGTGCATATTCTTGTACAAAAAGTGATGCATCCAAATTGAAAATAGAAAATTTTGATTATTTTTAAAGAAGGCACTTTTTATGCTTTCACATTTGCTCATTTTCCAGCATAAACAAATAGGATTTTTTAGTTAAGATAAATTGAAAATAACTATCCAAATTCTAGGCTCCTATATACAATTAAAAAAAAAGTATCCTTAATGCAAATTACTTCACTGCCCAAGGTCTCATCACAGGACAGCTTACTAGTACACAAATAATAACCCCTTTAACCAAGCAAAATTATAATTATAACAATCTACAGCCAACAACCTTTTGTTTTATCTAACACCTTGTCAACCTGAGGAGACTGCACCAGTTTAACATCAATCAGTTTTTAAACCAATTTAGTTAAACCATTGCAAACTCACATGTGGATGCTCTTATTTCAGTTTCAGAGTGCCTTATTTCAGTTTGTCTTAAACCAATTCCTAATCAGCGGAAGTGAAACTGAAATAAGCCTAGTTTAAACTGAAATAAACATCTGCTCACAAGGGGGTTGCACTGATTTAACTAAATTGGTTTAAAATCATACTCATAATAAAACAAATGTAACTTTCTCATGTAGAGGCCTAAACCTATTCACTAATCCAAGCAAAATTTTCTTTCACTTTGGGACTGATCCAAAGTCCACTGAATTGAGTCTTTCAAGGTCTTCAATGATTACAAATCAGGACCTATGAAAACAAACATGCTCTTTACAATCAAAAGAGGAGCAGATGATCAAAAGACAAAACCTACTTGCTGTGATGTTGCCATGAGCTACATTGACAACCATAAGATCAGAACCATTCATATTTCTGGTAAGAAAAGTTTGAAGAAAGAGGGAGCGTACGGCTGGGCCATTGGCCGCCTGTGTATACCAGTCAACTTTTTAGGGGACGTTTACACAGCCGATATTAAAGCGTTGCTGCAGCCTCATAGCTCCAGCACTGGGGAAGAACTCTCCCAGCGCTGTAATAAAACCACCTCCATGAGGGGATTAGCTGAGCACTGACACTGCCACTTTATAGCGCTGAAACTTGCATCGCTCATGGGGGTGTTTTTTCACATCCCTGTGCAAAGAAAGTTTCTGCATTGTAAGTGGCAGTGTAGACAAGTCAGAGTCAGAGGATGAATACCAGGGTCAGGACTGAGCTGGAAGTTAGGGTCAGGCAACAAGTTGCAGGTGGGAGGTAAGTAGTGGAGCTGGGTCAGGATACCAAGGGCAGGTACTAGGTTACTGACACCATTGTCGAGGATGAACCAGGGTCAGATGCTGGAGCCAAGGGTCCACAGCAAGGGAAAGTCTGGAGAGGAAGCCAACGGGCAGCCTGCATCATTGCTTAGGCGGCTCCCTGTGAGGACTTCCTGGTTTATATAACTGCAGGAGCCAATCAGTGGATTGCCACTCAGGCCCTGCTGAGTGCTACTTCCTGCAGTGTCCAGCCTCACCAGTTCCTACAAGGGAAATCTAGCAAAAGCTTTCAATGGTGATGCAGAAGCACTAGTGGCCCAGAACACACACCCACACAGCCATGGACTCTGGTCCCAATCCCACGGGCTTTTACAGGAAGCTTTCTTGTGGCAAATTACAAGGAGAGATATGATGAAAAAATATGATTACAAATGATCAGCCATCTCTGATTTATATTTTAGACGTTTGAAAGAAAATTGAGATATTTTTTCTCTACACTTTAGGAAGGTGAAGATGTGTGGATCAAGCTGATGAGAATTCTGAATCTGGCAAACACAATATGAAGGAAAATGATCACTTCCTAGTGTAATGCCACACATCACCTCACCGCCTTTTCTCTCCTTATTTAGATAAAATATCACCCCAAATGCATTTGTTTTCTCTTTGGTTATAAATGCTTATACAATTTAAAATATTTGCTGATAGCTTATACGAGGATAATATAAATAAGCTATGTTAGTGGTATATTTGTGTGTAATTATGTCTCTTCTGTCCCTGATTTGGCAGGCTGGATATTTATGTTAGACAATAGTAAATAGTGGTTGTCATAGGTCTTCTCCCCCACTTGGCGCTTTTGGGTTCCAAGATGGGGACCTGCATGGGCTCCTCTAAACTAATCTTAGTCTAGATCCGGTTCTGCTGCCACCAGTTAAGTTTAAAGTGGGTAACACACTGCCTGTCCCCCAAACTTCCCCTGGGGAACCCAGATTCAAACCCCTTGAATCTCACCAGAGAGAGAGAAACAGCCAGTTCCCCTCCCCTCCTTCCACCTCTCCAGCCTGCTCCAGAGAGATTACACACCGAGTCAAATTCTTGACTCAACACAAAGAGGGACTCACCTCCCCCTCCCCTTCCCTTGAAAATGCAACCAAGAGAAGAATCAATCAAGTCCTAAAAAGAAAAGAATTTATTAAAAGAACAAAAAGAAAGTACACTATCTCTGTAATACCAGGATGGAACAATACACAGAGTCTAACCTATAAACCTGGAGAGAATTCCCCCTCCCCCTTTCTTTCTCGTAAAAGCAAAGTAACAGCAATAGAAATAAAGAGATTCCTTCAGCAAAACACACAATTGCAAATGTAGAAATAAACTTATAATACTAGTACGCCTTTCTAATACTCACTAGACTGAATAGATGAAAAATACTGCAGAAACCTGGGAGGACTTGATTAAGATGTCTGGACTCCCTTAGCTCCCAAGAGAGACTCTCCTCAAAACAAAGAACACAGAAAAAAAACCTTCCCTCCACAGAGATTTGAAATTATCTTGTCCCTGATTGGTCCTCTGGTCAGGTGTTCATCAGGTACTGCTTGTTAACCCTTTCCAGGTAAAAGAGACCTTAACCCTTAACTAACTGTTTATGACAGTGGTGCAGAATCTACACCACTCCAAAAGTAACCCAGAAGGCTTTTTGACTCTGAGTCACATTTACTGGTAGCTATGCTTCTTCCTTGCTCAAGAAATTTAGTCATTTGCTCTTGGCCTATGCAATCAATACACCTCTACCCCGATATAATGTGACCCGATATAACATGAATTTGGATCTAATGCAGTAAAGCAGCGCTCCGGGAGGGTGGGGCTGCGCACTCCGGTGGATCAAAGTAAGTTCGATATAATGCGGTTTCACCTAAAACGTGGTAAGATTTTTTGGCTCCTGAGGACAGCATTATATCGGGGTGGAGGTGTACATTACTATTTTCCCTTTACTGAGTTCAATTGAACATCACCAATTTACACCACCTGAGGATCTGGCCCTACATATCCACCATTCAGTAACAGGTCGCAATGGGTAGCTTGAATTGTTTTTTTGTCATTTACATACCAGTCATGATTCATTCCTGTTAACATGCCAGGGAGAGCAGGTGTAGATTTCAGTTCTCAGAGCCAGTGGGAGCTTCTGCACTTTAGGGGTAATTCAACTGCAAGGAGGACAGGTATTTTATAGAGGTATGTTCTGCATACTTAGAATATTTTAGATTATAATTTGCAATATTAATGATAACTTTCTGAGAACATCAGTGCTTTTTCGCCCTGCCCTATAGAAACATCTCTGAATTTACATAAGCTTGAAAAATACAAGGGCATTCTGTACCAGGGCATTCATAGCCATTTATGATGGTAGAAAAAAGAAATAATTTTGTGTAGAGAGGCTATATAAGGTTCTGATAACAGAAATTGGGGTTTCAGTGGGTATTTAGACATTTATTTCTAATCTTCATAAATGACTTGGACTGACAATTCGACTTGGAAATGGTTAAATTTGCTGATAACACAAAATTGGGGAGAGTAGGGAAAACAGAAACAAGTGGAAAGTGTAGGTGTCCTCACAACTCAGGAAATAACTTGAATTATGCACACCCTCTGAAAAAAGTCAGATGAAAGTAATGATAACAAGTCTGGAGAGAAAAAAAACACAAAATTGATTGCTAACAAAAGAACAAATAATGAGGCTAAAATTAAAACAAAATCATGGTGTACTAGGTCTGGCCATTTGGTTCTTTAGCCTGGCTATGAGACAAACTTAAGTGTTGATGTGACTTACATTTTTAACCAAATGAAACATAAAGAATTCCAAATGTTTGACTGAAAACTGGAACATATTTACTCAGGAAAAAACCCTTTTGCTGTTGATAAAACTAGAGTTCTTTTTTTTAAATGAACCACTTTCAATATTCAAAATACAAAAACCTTGATATTTTTTAAACAGTTTTAAATTTTGTTGTCAGAGTGTTCACATGATGGTAGTTATCCATCATCCCAAAATGTAATGTGGGGCTAAACAAGATCACAACCACACAATACTGTAGATCAGTTTTCCAAGGATGTGTGCCTTTAAATCTGCCTCAGACCCTGGTCCTGCAGTTGATAATAGGAGGGTAAAATACTGTCTATGTGGAGCCGCAGTGAAGTCTATGGGACTGTGACAGGGTGCAGCAATCTGACCACTAAAAAACTGCAGGGTAAATTTGTGTGTGAATAAGTGGTGATGCAACACATGGCATGACAAGGCAAATATTATGACACTGTACCATTACCTTGTGATGTGAATTGGATCAGGGAAGGGGACAGGTCTCATATTTATGAGGGACAATAATATATTGAAGCCTCACCAGACAGAAGTAAACTGTCCCCTCACTATCTTCTAGGTAGAATCTAACATCTGCATACCAGCTATGCAATTAAGTACCAGACAGTCAAAGCACAACACATAGTTGGGAGGGGAGCATTAGCTCCATAAGCCTCAGGCAAACAAGTCTTCCTCTCCCACTATCTCAGATCTTTTCTCCAACATGTTTTTTTTTAAATCATCAATCAAGTTGCCTTTCACTTTTAAACATATTTTATTTCTGTGAACTAGTTATAAAAATCCACAGATAACCAGATTATATGTGAGTGATAAAGCAGCAGGTAAACTAGCGTAAAGAGGCAGGTAAACTAGCAGATGAAAGAATTTTAAAGAACCCCTCCCTGTGGCTCCCTGAAAAATAGAGGAATTAATTTAGCTTTTAGAGATAGCAGGTAATGAAATTCTCTCTACCATAGTCAAGAGCCAACTAAAACCTCCCTGTGATATGACAGAAGAATACTTTTACTGACACATTCAATTAAACAATTTTGTTTCCACTTAGAAAGGCCATTCAGAGTCCTCTTTTAGTCAAAAGTAGAATTATCTTCTTTGCCTTGTTTCTAGCTAATTAAAACATGACAAATTTAATTTTTGAATATCAATAACCCTTAATATATTTAAAAACTGTACAGGATAATGGACAATTATACTGGCACACTAATATTTCAGTTAAAAAAGGTGGTGGATGCTTACAGAGAACATTGTAGTCAATACCATTTTTCCATTCAACTGATTACATACATATCCAAACTCAGCTTGATTTTCATCCCCAAAATTTCAGCAACAGGAGATTTTTCAGTTTCTTAAAAAACCTCTTTTTTCCCGTCATGCAACAGCACCATCATCTCAGTCTGCTTCTCCAGATAAAAGTGTAAAGTCCGTACTGCATTTGGGGGAAGTAAATATTAGACAGGAGCATAGGTGGCGGTTATATTCTTTTGTGATGCCTGAGCTCCAGCAATATTCAGGGCTGGGTGCTCAGCTGCACCAATATTTGGAGCTGGGTCTCTCCCCTGGCCCTGCCTGGATCGGGCCCTGGCCCCCGCTGGTCTCCCCGCCCGCCCTGCCGTGTCCCTGCCTGGAAGAAAGCGGCGCGCGCCTCTCCTGTGCCTGTTTGTGCTGCCGGAGTAGGGTGACCAGATGTTCCGATTTTATAGGAACAGTCCCGATTTTGAGGTCATTTTCTTATATAGGCTCCTATTACCCCCCAACCCCGTCCCGATTTTTCACACTTGCAGTCTGGTCACCCTACCTGGCAGCAACTGCTGTCTGCTGCCCCAGGGTCCTAGTGTCCCCCATCCACTAATGGCAGGGCAGGCTGCCCTTACCATGCTCTTCCACCCTAGCCCTGAGCCTCTCCAACGCCCCAAACCCCTCATCCCCAGCCCTCATCCCCCCACACCCTGATCCTCTGCCCCAGCCCTGAGCTCCCTCCTGCATCATGAATCCCTCATCCTCAGCCCCAGCCAGAGACCTCATCCCCCCGCACCCTAACCTCTGCCCCAGCCTTGATCCCCCTTCTACACCCCAAACCCCTCATCCTCAGCCCTCACTCCTGCACCCCCTCCTATCCCCAAACTCCCCCCAGAGCATTCACCCCTCCCCCTTCCCACACACCCTCTCCTGCCCTCAAACTCCCTCCCAAAGCCTGCACCCCCTCCGTTTGCACCCCCTCTCACCCCCAAACTCCATCCCAGAGCCTGCACCCCTCACCCCCTCCTGCACACCCACCCCCTGCCCCAGCCCGGAGCCTGCACCCAGCACCCAAACTCCATCCCAGAGCCTGCACCCTGCACCCCTCCTGCACCCTAATCCCCAGCCCAGGACCTGCACCCCAGACCTCCTCCCCCAAACCCCTCCCAGAGCCTTAGGCAGGTGGGGGGTGGAGTTTGGGGGGCGGGTTCTGGGCACCACCAAAATTTCTACAAACCTGCCACCCATGGACAGGAGAGATTCTGTACAACATGGGTTGAGGATTATCTACACAAATATGATCATCCCCAACATTTACTTCATGCTTCTGGGCCTGTTTGGATGTGCATTATTGTACCGAGAAATGCTAGTCAAACTATTTTGAAACTCAAAAGTATGGCTTGTGTTCAGTTTGATCTGGCCTGCTATTTTATTGGCTGAGGTTCAGCCACTTCCCAATAAAATTGGCAATGGTGTAATATTTTGATGTTTGGGCTGGAACATCAAATATGAATTGAAGCAGCTTTTAGATCTTTATCTTACCGTTTGAAGAGACATGGGTCAAGAACATAAGTTACCATCTGAATAAATGGAGAATATTGTTTCTAAAGGTTGTTTGGAAACTGGGATAGAAATGGGCTGTTTCCTCATATTGAAGTCTTATATCTAATGAAACATAATTCATATTTTATATGATACTTTTAAAGTGAGTGCTGTCTAAGGGACACATTGGGCCATCTATGTGTAAGAATTATAAATATATAATACTGTAAAATAATAAAATAATAATGCTAATAATTAATGTATTTTTCTAACGCTGAACCTCAAAATAATTTATACAAAATTAGTCAAATGAAGGTTCACAGGCTGCCCCCTCTGAGGAAGGTAAAAGACTTTCTTATATCCATTTTATGTACTGGAAAACTAAAGCATAGAGAGGTTGCTGTAAAGGACTTGTACACATTAATACAGTGTGCCAGTAGCAGAGCTAGGTACAAAGCCCATGACTCCTGAATTGTGTTTGCCTGCTCTTATTACCAGATACCACTGCTTCTGTACCAAGATGCTTACTATCAGCTGCTGGGGAAAAAAAAAGTCTTACCTCCTAGCTATTTTATCAGAGAACAAATTTTTTTTGGCTAAAAGCATGATAGCCATTACATAAGAATTTTTAAAGAGTATGGAAAACCCAAGACAAATATATATAATGTTAACAAATAGGGCTATGCAATGCAAATGGTATATAATCAATTGCATGATGATTGGCTGAGTATTCTTTAGTGTCATAACCCATCACCCAGCAAAAGAATTTTTCAGCTGATTCTCTTTTTTCCCTAGTCTGGTTCATCCTAGTCTGATTCATCCATCACACATGCATTTTGATACATTTTGCATGCATTAACTCATAGATCCAGTTCCCAGTGGAACAAATAAAAAGAGTCATTATGTTTCTTGCAGGTACAGCTCAAGGGAATTTACATGTATTTCCTATCATAAGGTATTTTTTAGTTACTTAGCCCTGTTCCTAAATCAGTATTTATGTCCCTCATGTTTGCTAAGAGCCTACTTCTGCCAACCTTATTTTGACAATACTTTGCTTCTTAAGTAATCCTATTGATTTCAATAAGGTAATGCTCCAGTTGAGTAGGGAGATAGAATCTGGCCCTAAATATTTTAAGATGTTATACCCAATGTCCCTGCTGCATGATTTTCCATTAACTCAGTTTTGGCTAATGTCTCAGCCCAGTGCTGTAGAACCCAATTTCTTTCTCCAGCTGGGAGGCTTTGGGCAAACTGCTCCAACAAGATGAGTAACACAGTTTGAACCCTAGTTCATGTCTCCAGCATTAGCCATTTCCAGCAGAGGCCGTGTAGCTTCTGGGACACCATGAGAGACTGGGGAAACTTCTCCTCCTGTAAGCATTGGCACTAAGTCTCCTCTGTGATATGCAAGCAGGCCAAAATGACCACTTTAACCTGAGCAGCCACTGAATCAAACCCCTGTATGCAGACTGTGACACCATTATTAACTATAGAGCCAAAGGTGGTTGGACCACTACTCAGGCAGCTATTGTGCCACCACAACAAACCGCTTGAAAGTCACTAGGAAGGCACTAGATGATAGCAGAACTATACAGTTACATCAGCAACATCAGGGAAGTGGAGAGTCAGTAGCATAGTTTGTTGCTGCTCTAAGAAAGATATCACATCATTGTAGGTTTGGACAAACATTAAGTGATCCCTTGAATGACCAATTAATCTCTGAATTACACAATGACCATGTCCAGAAAAAGTTACTCACTGTATCAGCGCTTACATTCAAGAAGGCTGTTGAAGTAACAGTTGCAATGGGAACTGCAGAGAAGGATTCTCTGGAATATAGCATGAACCAATTAGTTCATCTCGTGAATAAACAAGGTAGGGGACCATGGGAATGTAAAGAATTTCCACAAACTATACATTCTGAGAAGGGTTGTACACAAGCTATATAGGACTAATGGGCATGCCAGGTTATTTGCAGAAAGTGTCGGATGAAAGGATACATCGCTGTAACCTGTCACACAATTCAATGACCACCAACACATAGTAACCATCTGTCCAAGAAGACACCCATGAAGACTGAGCTAAAGAAAGGATGGAAGTCAGGAGTTTGTAATATGGAAAAAGACAAAATCTCTATTGACACATATCAAGAGCTAGCACAGCACATGTTATCACAAGCTGGAGTCAGAGAGGGCATCTGGGTTTGCATCCTTGATTCAGGGAGTTCCTCCAACAATGGAGCTGGATACTGGAGATGCCATTTAACAGATTTCTCCATCAACCAATCACCAGACTTTGTCACAAGTTCTTCTGGAAGAAATCTCCACATTTGTGAAGATTTATACAGTGGAAAACTTAGTCACAACAGGGATACTCCAGGTGAAAGTTCAACTAGATGGACAATCACTTGTTTTACACTTGTATGTGACTGAAGGAAAGTATCTACCATTATTTGTCAGATCTTGGCTTGAGAAGCTCAAGGTGAATTGGACCAAGATCATGAAAGCACCTTGAAATCTTCAAGAAATACTGGACAGACACACCAACATTTTTGAAAAAGAGCTTGGACAGATGAGCAATGTGTCAGTGAAGCTCATTGTTAAGTCTGACAGCCAGTCAAAATAATGCAATCCCAGAGTTGTGCCTCATGCTCTGAAGCCTATGGTGGAGGCTCATTTGGACTGTTTAGTGAACATTGGAGTTCTGTCACCAGATTCACAAAGGGAGTGGGTTATACCCATAGTACCAGTCATCAAGAAGGATGGCTCAGTCTGAATTAGTGTAGACTTCAAAGTGATGCTGAATCCAGTTTTATGTGCAGACCAGTATCCACTACCTCATTTTGCAGATTAGTTTCATATTCTTAGTGGAGAACAGTGTTTCAGTAAATTGGATTTGCTCAATGAACACCTACAAATGAAGGTTGATATGGCATCTGCAACTATCTCACAATCAACACACAAAAGGGCTTATTTTGTTGCAACAGGTTGCCTCCTGGTATCTTATCAGCACCTGGCCTGTTCCCAAAAGTCATGGAGGAGTGCTTGAAGGGACTGAACGGAGTCCAGTGCTATTTGGATGATATTCTTGTTACAGGAAAGGGTCAGGAGGATCACCTTTGAAATGTTAATGTTATCTTGCAACATGTAGAAGACCATAGACTAAGAATATATTGAGACATATGTGAGTTTTTCAGACCTTTAGTACAATACCTTAGACATGTAATTGATGCTTAAGAGAAAGATAAGGCAATTCTTGAAGTACCACTGCCAGAGATCATGTCACAATTATGTTCATTCTTAGGACTGTTTAACTACTACAATAAATTTCTGCCTAATATGGCAAGAGTATTGGCACCTTTACATGAACTGTTACAAGCTAAAAAAAAAAAAAAATAGAAATGGACTTAAGAGTGTCAGTTTGTATTTAAGGAAGCAAAGAAACTGTTGACATCGGCCTAAGTCAGTGGTGGGTAACCTGTGGTCCACAGGCCGCACACAGCCTGTCAGGCTAATCCGCTGGTGGGCCACAAGGTTGTTTACACTGACCATCTGTAATCACGGCTGCCCGCAGCTCTCAGTGGCAGCAGTTCACGTGTGTGTGTGTCAGGTTTAATGAGTATGTCAGGCCTGAGAAGCATTGCTGACACAGCAGTGAACCACAAATGAGCCTCTGTGACACACTTCTCTCTTCAAGATATAATGAGGCAGGGTGGATTGAGCCCATGCCAGCTTGTTAACCCACTCCTGGCCAGTGTGGGGTTAGTATACCCTGTCATAGTTCCAAAGTTTAATTCCAATTATTGGTTTTAAATTCTTATTATGTCAGACTGGTGGGGAGGAAGGAGCCAAGAGAAAATAATGGAAAAATATAGTGGGAGGAAAAAAAACAGGGGGCATGTAAATTGACAAACAAACAGAGACACTGGAAAATAAGCAAAAGGAAGAAGTAAAAGTTCATATATAATATACTGTTTGTGGGTCACCCACATGTGCTTGCTTAGGTTTCAGGGAACTCTGTAACACTGATTATCATAGCACAAGCAACGAGGGTACATTCCAGTCCCGCAGCCAGCAGGTGCATATTCTGCCCACAGGGGTGAGTACTATCTTAGAATGATAGAATCATGGAAATGTAGGACTGGAAGGAACGTCAATAGGTCCAGTTCCCTGCAACAAGGCAGGATTAAGTATTATCTAGACTATCCCTGACTGGTGTTTGTCTAACCTGTTTTAAAAACATCCGATGATGGAGATTCCACAATCTTCCTAGGTAATTTGCTCCAGTGCTTAACTACCCTCACAGTTGGGAAGTTTTTCCCAATATCTAGCCTAAATATCCCTTACTGCAATTTAAGCCCATTATCTTTTGTCCTGTCCTTAGAGGTCAAGAAAAACAATTTAGAACCCTTGTCTTTATTACAACCTTTTATGTACTTGAAGACTGTTTTCATGTCCCCCCTAAGTCTTCTCTTCTCCTGACTAAACAAACCCATTCCCCCCCCCCCCAATCTTTCCTTGTAGGTCATGTTTTCTAGACCTTTAATCATTTTTGTTGCTCTTCTCTGGACTTTCTCCAATTTTTCTACATCTTTCCCAAAGTGTGATGCCCAGAACTGAACACAGTACTCCAGCTGAGGCCTTATAATTGGCATATCTTGCTGACAGCTAGGTCATATTAGGCTTCTCTTCGGAATGTCATGAAAGTGTACTCCCACAAAGATTCCCCCCAGCTCATGATTGTGGATTGCTGCCTAGTATTAGCATAGTTCCAGTTGTAGAGGACACAGCTGCTAATGTCCCTAATACCCTTGCTGCAATGGTTCCCTCCATTAAGAGTGTAAATTAGCCTTGTCCTGTACCAGTTCACTCTCCTATATTACAGGATCTTGTAGGCAATGGGACAGGTCGTCAGCTGGTGTAAACTGTCAGAGCACCACAAAGTTGAGAATCTGACTCTTTTTTCCTATGCACTTCTTTAAATACCACTAAAACTATTTTTATTGTGTGTGCGTTGGGGGGTGGAGGGGAGAGGAGATCCACCAAGACATAACAGATACACCAGGCTAGTTAATTTATCTGAGATAATATCTCCCCATCCCACATCATTCACAAACCTATTTCCCGCATCATATTTTAAACTGCTGATGTGGCAGTGACTTTAATGGGAGTTATGATGATAAAATCTTATACTCTACTGGAAAACACTTAGGCTTCCAAACTGCTTATGTTACTTAAGTATCTAAGGTTATGTCTACATTATGAGCCAGGAGTGTGATTTCCAGCTCACGTACACTTACTCACGCTAGCTTGATGAGAGCTAGTGTGGGTACAAATAGCAGTGTAGCCACAGTAGCAAGGGCAGCAGTGACATAGCTTAGCTGTGCTGAGTACATACTCATGAGGTTCAGGTGGGTTTGTACTCAGCATGGTTAAGCCATTCCACCTCTGCTGCTGCCCAGGCTACTATTTATATTTGCACTAGCTCTCATCAATCCAGTGTAAGTACGTGTACGCAAGCTGGAGATTACACCTCTAGCTCATAGTGGAGATAGAGCCATAGATACATATATATACTAAAAAAAAGTAGCCTTAAAATAAGGCTGCTATATTTTTTACTTAAAATAAAAAAAGGAACTAACAATTATGGCAATGGTAAAAACAATACCTAGTACTTATATAGCTCTTTTCATCCATAGATCTGTAGTTGCTTTACAAAGGAGGTGAGCGTCTTTATCCCTATTATACACATGGGATTTGTAGAATACTGTGTACTCACATTATACATGCTGTAACAGAACTATAAAACAACAACAATAATAATAATATACATTATCAAATTAAAAACATTGAGTCTGACCTGTAGCTATTTAGGCAAATCTCTGAAAAATTAGGGCCAGATCCTGCTCCAATTGAGGTTACACCTCTACCCTGATATAACGCAGTCCTTGAGAGCCAAAAAATCTCACCGCCTTATAAGTGAGACCGCGTCATATCGGGTTCGGGCCAGTATGGCATACTGGAATGAGCTGGTACACCGTGCTGGACTGGACCGGCTTCCCCTGCTGTGATTTAAAGGGCCTGGTGCTCCAGCCGCTGCAGGGAGTCCCAGGCCCTTTAAATCACCACCCAAGCCTGGCTGCCAGAACCCCACAGCGATTTAAAGGGCCCGGTGCTCCCTGCAGCTGCCAGAGCCTCGGATATAACATGATAAAGCAGTGGGGCTCGGGTGTCGCTTTAAAGGGCCCGGGGCTCCCCGCTGCTTTACCGCATTATATCCGAATTTGTGTTACATCGGGTTGCGTTCTATCGGGGTAGAGGTGTAATGTGAACTTCTCCATTAAATTCATGGAGAGAAGAATCACCTCTCAAATATTCAGACAGCACAGAAAGAAATTGTAGTGTCACTAATAACATTTTTGCATGCATTTTGTTCCTGGAAATATGGATAGTTATGGCGTTGTTTTAAAGGATTCAGCTATACGCTGTAATAACATAAAAATATATTACATTATTTATTTTAAGCATGGTTACTTAAAATTTAGATTGGTTTTGTGTTTAATTTCACCAGTACTTCAGAATTAATTGTATGTGCATTAATATAATGCTGCAATTGTAAATGTTAATCATTCTTTTCTAATAATAATGGTGTATACTATGTGACTAGCCATCGTTTACTGTAAAATGATATTTTAATTGTTTTTTCCTATGATGTGTCACAGTTAAGATTGTGATCTGAGTGTGAATATTAACAGTTCTCAGGTCTACATTTCTAATAAACTATGGCATGTTATTTAAGATATGTATGGCCTCAAATGTTAATTGCATTTCTTCTGAAGGTTTTCAATAAGAGATAATCGCAAGCGTGGGTGAAGCCTTGGCCTCACTGAAATAAATCAGGCTTTTGTCATTTATTTCAATGGGGCCAGCATTTCACTGAACTACCTAAAGTTTCCAATGTTAAAACAAGGCCATTTGTAAGTTAGGCTGCCGGAAAATTGTGAAGCATCTAATCAACTTCAAAAGGGAATCAATTTAACCCTGGTCAGATCCTGGAACAAGGCCCTTTGAAAACGATTGGAATATACTTCTAACTTTCCGGAAATAAAAACTTTATGCTAAGGGTTGCTGTTGTAATTTTTGTTTTCATGCTTAACAAAGGGATTTAAACCTCATTTTAATTTAATGAATGCAATGGAACTGAGCACAATCTTCACAACGAACTTGCTACCACTGCCTCAATAAAATACTGAGTACAACAAAAATCCCCCAGGAATTGTTGAGCAATCAGCATTCCTAAATGTCTGACAAGATAAAGTCAATTGCTTCCATCAATAGGCCACCTTAAAATAGAAGCATGATATCTGGGGGTATTTAATATATTGTGTATTTTCCTAGACTATAACAGTTATAGAAACAACTATATTAAGTAACTTTGTGCTGATCCACTATAGAAAAGACTCATAGATCAAAGGCTAAGTGGCTGTCAAATATAATTTTTTTTCTTCTCAATGTAGGTTTGTTATCTTTTATGCCTCAGGACAACAACATATGAAACCTGTAATCATGAGTTCATTCTTGTGCCTAAATGGTGGTCAAATTGATTTCTTTAATTTGACAAAATAAATAAATAAATCCTCTCAAGAGGAGGATTTGAACATCAAGACTTAGCCTGGAGCTTATTTTCCCTGTAGTTATACATATTTAGTGTATCTGACTATAATGTTGACAGACTCAGCTCAGTATTGAAAAGATGCTGTTATGACAGGATATTTCAAATTGTAGAGTTCCATTCAGAGGCTGGCAAAGGAAAAGGTTATTTATCTCCTCTTGAGATATAGGAAAGCCCACTACTGCCTATGCCAACTCTGCAGAATTAATTGGTTCCTCCCAGCACACTACAATGAAAGATGTGCTGTGCAGAAATGGGGGATTAAATCTTGCTTGATAATCTGGAAGGAACAATAGTTCTGAAAGAGGTCTGGAGCTACAAAGAGAATGGTTAGTCAAAGTTTTGTTCTCAAAAATGTTTTTCGACTGGATTTTTTTTTTGACTAAACAAAATGGTTCACAAAAAGTACCTGCTTTCCAAAGACAATTTCTATTTTTCATCAAAAAGTGAAATGCTCAAAAACTGAAATACTGCATCACCAAAAGGAGAGACTGTGCTTCATTATGGGAGGTGTTGTCTGTCTGACTAGCAAGCCTGGTGATGGGATGGGAGGGAATGGGAGAATGAGGCACCTAAACTATAATTTTCATAAGACACCATGGTGGCTTTCAGAATCAAAATATTTTGGATTTTGATTAAATTTTGAGAAATTTATTTTTTCTCATGTTCATTTAAATTTTCTTCAGAGAAGAAAACCCAGTTAAGAGTAATGGGGGTTCTAGTTCCTTTTCCTCTCTGAACTTGAGTGAAGTGAGCGACAACTTTGGTCTTAGCTGAAGCAGACCATGCCTTTTACCTTGGCTTTTGTTGAGGGAATCCATGTGTAGTTTGTGTTTTGCCATTACAGAACCAGGAAACACTTGATATTTACTTACCTGTAAGTTGCGTCGCCTGGCTTACCACCGCTAGGGGCGATGATGAGCTACTCTTTCCCTGGCCGGCTTGAGCCCCGCCCGGTCTCGGAGAATCAGTGGCAGGGGGAACACCGGTGAACGTCTGCGGCACGCCCCACAGGCAGGGGAGCGCGGCAGGGGTCTGTAGCGCCCCCTCAGGCAGGGGAGCGCCGGCAGGAGTCTGTAGCGCGCCCCTCAGGCAGGGGAGTGCCGGCAGGAGTCTGTAGCGCGCCCCTCAAGCAGGGGAGCGCCGGCAAGAGTCTGTAGCGCGCCCCTCAGGCAGGGGGGCGCCAGCAAGAGTCTGTAGTGCGCCCCTCAGTCAGGGGAGCACCGGCAAGAGTCTGTAGTGCACCCCTCAAGCAGGGGAGCGCCGGCAAGGGCCTGTAGCACTGTCGGGTCCCAGTTCACCCGGGTAGACCGCTGCTGGCACCTCAAGCTCTCCCCCCGGCTCAGGCTCTTCCAGTTTCTCGGGGTACTCGGCGGCAGGCAGTCCTGGTGAGCCCCGTCCTTCCTCCAGCTCAGGTTTTCCCTGGTCCAGGGCCTCCCCTGGGGTGGCAGCAAGGTCCGAAGGGAGCAGCGTGCAGTCTGCATCTGCCTCCCTCCCTGGTGCTGCCTTCACTGAGCTAAGGGCCCCGCCCTTTGTACTTCCTGTTCCACCCCTCCCCTTCCAGGGGGCGGAACAAACTTGGCCTGGCCCTGCCCACTCAGGTTGAGAGAGTGGCTGTTTACCCTCAGGCTCGGAGGGAAGCCACCCTGGCTCCCTACATTACCCTTTTACAATAAACGCATCTAAATATTACCTATGCATGCAGAATTCTCTTCTGTTTCAATCTCCCTGTCACACCAACGCTATTCTCATCATGATGTAAACATATCCAGAGCGCAGAAGTGCATAAGGGGCACAGGAATCCCCTGGGTCTGGTATCTACATACTAGCTGATCAAAGAGCATCATATGAGGTCTCTGCTGAAAGTCTTTATCATACTGGTAATCGTAATCATTATGAAATTAATGTATGAATAACATGTAAGGACTTATGTATATATACAGACAATTATCTTAAATTCTGTGAGTTGGGGCCAGTCACCAGAAGGTGAGAAACAGGCTTCTTGTAGGCAGGAGATATTTATATCTGTCTGTCTACATGGAAATTGAATACTATATACATGGGAAAATGCTAATCAAGTGGTTTCAACATCTTCAGGGGAGATTCAAGACAGAAAAATACAAAGTAACAGGGGTTATCCTATTTACAGGTGAGGACAATGGATTTTTGAACTATAACTGTAGGGACAGAGACAAACTCTAAGATCAGGGATTCCCAAACTTGGTTCACGGCTTTTTCAGGGTAAGCCCCTGGTAGGCAGCAAGACGTTTCGTTTACCTGAGCGTCTGCAGGTACGCCCGCTCGCAGCTCCCAGTGGTCATGGCTCCCATTCCCTCTATAAACAAATCTAAGTGTTTTGTGTTAAGTGGAACTGTGTTTTATGGAATAACTGGTAAGTTAGGGCGCACTGTTCGTTTGGGAATTCTGTGAGAGTCCAGTGGGTCAGGACTTGGACATTCCAGGGAAACACTCATAAGACTCAGGCGTTGACTGACTATAGTTGTATGACTAAAGTTAACTTGTGAAGAGAGAGCGAGATCTTCAGAGGTCCGGAAAGGAGTGCTTGTGTAGTGTTGGGGAACTGACCCACAGCAGGCACAGAAGAGGCATGCTAAGGGAAAGTGGTAGTGAAATGCCTCATAACCTGGATACCTCTGGGAAGCATCACGCCTAGGAAGCCTCACTGAGATCGGGGTGCTTTTGTGGTAGGCAAGTACAAACACATAGTAAGAGGGTCTCTGATAAGTGATCAGATGCTATTATGTATTTATACATTGCCTATCACAATGGGCTTCAAATCTCAAACACAAATTTAACCACCATCTCCATGTGGACAATTCACAGCTCTTATACAGACCTGTATAAGGTCTCTAATACAGACCTTTCTCCTCCTGTGCAAACTAAAATCTCAGACCATCTCTCTGACATCTCCTTGTGGCTGTCAAGCTGTCGGCTCAGGCTTAGCATGGACAAAACAGAGCTCTTAATCTTCTCCCCTAACTCCTTCCCACTACCTCCTTTCTCAATCATTGTAGACACCACCACCATCCTGCCTGTCACTCAGGGCTGTAAACTGCGTGTCTTCTTTGACTTGGACATTTCTTCTTCATCCACATAGCTAAACCTCTCATCCAGAATTTCATCATTTTGATTACTGTGTAAGCAGGGTCTGAATTATCTCTCCCCTGATATCTCATGACAGGGGAGTGATGAGGTCGAGGAAAGACTGTATTTGCCTAGGCACACTACTCTTTTTAGGTGACAGACCTGCTTTGCCAAAGTGATCATTTTCGGCTGTTTTGGCTTAATAATCACTTTAGTATTGAATGCAGGAGTAATGAAATTTTGTTATTCTTATTATATGAGTAAAGGGCAGCAGAAATGTATGTAGCATATCCTGATTGAGAGGGTCACCCTAAACTATTCTCACTCACTAAGCAGTGAAAGGGAGAGGGGGTGGGCACAGATGTTCCTACCTGTTTGTGTGGACTCTGTTTAAAGGGTCCTAAGCAGCCATTTGACCCTTTTCCCCCTTCCAGTGTTTAAAGACAGAGCTGACTAGACTCAACTGAGAGTCCTGGTTCTTTCTTAGTGATCACTATGGCTGAAATCACTGATACAATAATCTATGGCCTGATCCTTAGACCTGGTATGAAGACAACATTATAGTGAAAGGACAACACAGAAGAGGCAGCAGCAGAGAAGTTCCCCACTACCAAGTGAAATCACTCAGGAGCTGAAATCACTAAGAACTGGATTAAGTGGTGGAACCTCAGAACACAACATGGCAGCTAGAGGCAGCAGTGGTGGTAGTAGCAGCAGACACCACAATGACAGCAGTGAGCAGAGTCAAAGGCATCATTCAATCACCACCACCACAGGGGTGGGAGCTGAATTCACCTGAATGCATCACTGATCTCTGGGACATTGCTCACCTCAGACAATAAACCATGAGTGGGGTGCAATGGAGGGAAAGGAGAGCGGTGTGTTGAACAGACTTTCGACTGTTGGACTTACACAATATAAGATGGGAAACCGAGGCAAAAGAAATTGCCCAAAATATTGTGTTGTGTACCTTCAAAGTCATTGTTGCAGTATTTTCCCAGATTAATGCTGTGTTTTCTTCTCTTATTATATACACATTCAGTGCTTGTGAATGGGGAAGTATTGCCTCTTAGAGGTGTTATGGGATGGTGTTTAATTTTCTCTGATTACTGATAGGAGCTTGAGCTGGTTCTTTTTGAAATGCTAAGAGGAACTGGTAGATATTGAACCCAGTCTAGATTTTGAATCTGGGCCTTGCTGCTGCCACTACCATCTGCTAGAAGGGTAGAACTGCAATATCTTTTCATCTGGCCTTGAAAAATTCAGTCCTGTCCCACTGATGTCCATTCAGAATTCTGCTTGAAATATTTTCCTAGACCATCACTTTGACCATGTCACCCCTCTCACTGAATTCCTTCACTGACTCTCTCTTCCTTATCATATCATACATAAGCTCCCTGTCTTCACCTTCAAGTCCCTTTATGGCCTGTCTTCTCTCATTCACTGTCAAAATGTCAACACCTGCCTCTGAGCAGCCCATGATGCCATCTTCCACTCCCACTTGTTTAAACTTCAAACAAACTGTTTCCTGTGCTGTCCCTTACACTTGGGAGAAACTCCATGTAAATGTCTGCAAATCTACAACATTATACTGCTTCAGATAGCTCCTTAAAGCTGTCCTTTGCTGTGATGCCTACACAAAAACTGGAAAATGGCTAGGCTGTTGGTGTGCTGAGACCACAGCCTATCATGCTGACCAATATAGTCTCATTGTTTTTTAGTACTCCCCAGACTGTTTCTATAGATCTGATGCTGCTTGTTTTATACTTAGTTTGTAAATTCTTTGGAGCAGGGACCATCTTTTTGTTCTGTGTTTGTACAGCACCTAGCACAATGGGTCCTGGTCCATCACTAGGGTTCTTAGGCCTTATTGCAATGCAAATAATGAACAATCATCATCATCTCAGATAGACTCTCTAAGTACTACTTTAGTACAGAGAGAGAGAGAGAGAGAGAACGAATGCATTACTATCTCATTTGAGGCACAGACCGATTATGTGACTTGCCCAAGGCAACACAGGAAGTCTAAAAGATCTGGAAACTGAACCTGGTCTAATTCAGGCTAGAGCCTGAACACCACAAGACTATCCTTCCTGCCTGGTTTAGATTGTATGCTAAGTTGTGAACTTTCTAGAATGGCCTCTCTAAGACACTCTTTTGTAGAGAGTCTGCATGGTCCAGCAGATAGACTAGATAATGTGTCAGGTGTGCTGTGTTCTGTTCCGACACTACCACTGACCTGGTGTATGACCCTGGGCAAATCACTTAACTCCTCTGCGTCTCATTTTCCTGAAATGTAAAATGGGATAATGATACTTGCCTCCTTTGTGAAGCTCTTTGAGATATAAAGATGAATAGTGTAAGGTAAGAGCTAAGCACTATCAGTTATTTATAAATAACTTCATACATTTATCAAGTTCATTGCTATGATTTCTCCTTGTCCTACAAAAATTTATTTCAGCATGAGCTTTCGTGAGCTACAGCTCACTTCTTCGGATGCATGCTGAAATAAATTTGTTAGTCTCTAAGGTGCCACAAGTACTCCTGTTCTTTTTTTGGAAAATACTGGCTGACTCCCTACTTTTCTCTCATTAGGTTCATGCTGAAAACCCTACTGAAAAAAATTCTAGTATTTGTACAACTGAAGATAATGTTTTATGAGAGAGAGAGAGGTGTTTGGGTAAGAAAATAGCTATATGATCTAGAAATAAAAAGAACACTTTTAATAGGCTGATTTTTCCCATTTTCTTTATCTAAGTGCTCCTTGGGCTTGTACTGAAAACTAGGAGAGTCTCCTCCACCCCCCTTTAACAATAATGAGTGAACTTGCTTGCTACGGTCCGCCTTTTGGAGTTTTCAAAAATCTAATTGTGACAGCTTAACATAATAACTTCCTCAAAAGATCCCCTGATTCCAGATTGTAGTTGCCTTCAAATATGTCATTGTGGAAACAAAATGACAACTATTCCTGACATCTGATTGCAATTGTTGCTACCCACAAACAACAACATAAAGACTCAATATATTTCAGAAGCATTTTTTATGGCTACTCCAGGACCATACAAACTGTTCAACTGAGTTCCTGTAGATATTTACAACTCAGCTCCTGTCTTCTTTTAGCTGGGTCACTCTTCTGAAGCCACAATGTGAAAATTGCCTTATTTCTCAAACATCCCTTCATTAAAAGCACTCACTATAAAAAAGCATCTTTTTCTGCTATTTGAACAAATAATGAAATAGAGCTTGTTCTCTCCCCCACACCTTTTTTAAAAATAATATTTAATTAGTTCTGAAATGTGTGATAGCAAAACCAAGTGAAAAATGGCATTTTTGGAATGGAGGCTCCCCAGTCTAAGATAAGAGGTACCTGACAGAACACTCCTTTGCAGCCCTCCCAGTGGCCGAGCCATTATCCATAGCACTGTTACTGTCTTCAGAGGGAAATGATCCGTTGCCGCCACAGTAAGTGGTGTGGGAAATAAGAAACTACAGGAAGGAAAAAGAACAACAACAAGAGTAGCAGAAAACAGTAATAGGAAGGATTTGCAAGGCAAGGATAATGTGTTCCTATCTCAAGCTTGCAGAGTTTGCAAACCTTGCAGGTTTGTATCATGGCTCATGCTGAGATTTTAGCAGTTCATCATAGAAAGAACAGGGAAAGAGTCTCTGGCTTGACTTTCTGAAATCCCTTTTTATAAAGTGTATGGATATTAAAAAGAGAGAAATCTTAGCACAGTATGGTGTATGGTGGCTGATGTTCCAACCTAGTCTGTAGCAGAGCAGCTTCCTCTCTGGTGGTCTGTGGGAACTGCTCTCCCAGCCACCCCCACCAAGGGCAGAGGCAGGCATGTGCTGGGGCAGAGGGAATAGACTGGTCCTACAACTTATGTGCAGAATCAGCCAAATGGTTTGAGGATATAAAGAATCTTTTGACTACATTCCAAGTAATAGGGTCCGACAAGGTAAAGGTCCTACAGCCTGTCCAGGGTTAACAGGTCCCAACTGGTCCATGAGAGACTATAAAAGGAAGGGGAAACTGTGTCAAAGGAGGACCAAAAGGAAAAGTTTTCTGTCTCCTCTCCTGGATGGCTGCATTAAGGAATGCTCCTTCTTAAGGATCATTTCCTAGTGTTTTAAAGTTGATTTACTTTTGTTCTGTGAGTGTTTTGTGGATAATGAAACAAGCCTTGAGGAAAGAGCTTGCAAAGGACTAATGCCTGGAGCTTCATTTCTCTTCCCTGGTTGGTGAAACCCTTAGTAGCTTACCTGGGCTGTTTTGATGTTTTCAAGGCTAGAGACATTTCAGTAGATGTCATCAGTGTTAGTTTCAGAGAGGTGTTACTTCAGTTGAATGGAGATGACTAAGAAGCCCACAGAATATTGTTCCAGACAATGTTCAAACACTCAATCCAGAGAAATACCATTTGCCAACTGTATGCCTGATAAGAGTTTCACCAGATATTTTCAGGGTTTAATTTCAAGGTAGAGACAGACCACAAATCATACCATTAATAAACCAATAATCATAGAATATCAGGCGTGGAAGGGACTTCACGAGGTCATTTAATCCACCCTGCTGCTCAAAGCAGGACCAATCCCCAGACAGATTTTTGCCCCAGATCCCTAAATGGCCCCCTCAAGGATTGAACTCACAACCCTGGGTTTAGCAGACCTATGCTCAAACCACTGAGCTATCCCTCCCCCCTATGACCTCTATAAGGTACCCGCCCCCTTTGGGGATTGTTTATGCATTTAGTATTTAAACCTAATGCAGAATATTCACAAGAGACACTCCAAGGGGTAGCCCTATTGTTCACCTAATCTTACTACTTGCTCCGAATGATGTAGAAGCACATAATGGTGCCATTTTGAGTATGTTGCCAACCTCACCTCAAAATTTAGAATTGATTAAGAGACCTGCTAGTAACAGGAACAGGTCCTAAAGCTTACCCAACCTTGTACCAGAAATTAACCTTGATAAAATTGAATGAGGAAAAAATATTAGACAAAACCCAGCTAATGACATTGTACACAGCTCTACATTGACATCCTACATGGCTGAGACCAGTCAAGGTCTTTAGTACAGAAAAAACAGGAGGTTACTTCTAGCTCTAACTGTGTGACCCGACTATCAATGAGGGGACATAATCCTTTTAAAGGGAGGGTGCTAAAGCTATAAAACAGTCCTTTACACTGCTAGGATTTGATAAACCAAGTGAATCAACTGGACAAAACCCTGCAGAAGGCCAGAGGATAACCAGAAGTAGACAAGTAGTGAAGCCAGTGATTTGTCTGGATTAATATGTTAAATATTAATTCCTAAAAAAGATATATTATACTTTACAAAGGTGGAAGATATGAGGATATGAGAGAGAGAATGGTTTTAGGGATAGTTCTGTTTCCTTTATTCTACTCAAGTTCCTTGTTTAATGTTTGAAGAAAGTGACTTTCTGTGATTCTTTACCATTGTCACATAATACCCATCGTCAGGAAAAAAAAGAGCCCATCTACCCAGGGGTCTTCAAGCACACCTGCATTCATTACAGAAGGCAGGGCCACCTAGAGGATTCAGGGGGCCTGGGGGCAAAGCAATTTTGGGGGCCCCTCCCTTTAAAAAAGTTGCAATACTATAGAATACTATATTCTTGTGGGGGCCCCTGCAGGCCCTGGGTCTGGGGCAAATTGCCCTACTTGCCCCCCCCACCCCTCTGGGTGGCCCTGAGAGAAGGTACAAAATGGGAACCATTTGTCTACACCTAATCCAAACCTCGGAGTAGGGAGAATGGGGAGGAAGGATTAAATATAATGGACCCACAAACAAAAACATCTCCTAGCTTTAGTTTCAGTTTTACAAAACAAAACATGAATTAATGACATTTTCAAAAACCATCTGTTTTATCTATTTCTAGAATTCACCATTTCCCACAGCTGGGATAGGCCCATTTATTTCCATTTTTGCTTGACACCTCTCTAAAAATATATATATATTTTTTTTTTATTTATAACAAAGTGAGTCTATTAAAGTGCCAAAGGCTGAGAAATGGCAGACACTTGTACACTTATCAAAATATTTTTACTTAGTCTGTGTTGTGTTATATTTTAAAAGGAGATTAATTGGAAGGGATTATTTATAGACACTGTTTTCAGATAGCATGACTGCAATTTAACTTGCTTCTTTAGGGTGTTTTTTGGGGATAGATGGGTGGAAAGTTGATTAACTTAAAGCACAGCTGTCTAAGTGTTAGCATGGATTTAATTTATAAATAACTTTTAGTACAGTACTTTTGGTACCATCACTATTTGCAATGATTAGGAAAATATCTGCAACAACCCTGTCCAAAATATAATTGATAATCTGAGTTTCTCTTCTTCTTCTTCTTCTTCTTCTTCAGTGTAGTACATGAGTACACTATCTTGTTAGTTCAGAGAATATTGTTAGTGTTAACTAATACTGTCAGATGGAAAATGGCTCAGGATTTGTTAATTGTTAGTTCATTTACAAAACTACCTCTCGGTATTTCTTTAAAGGGCAGAATAAAAATCCACTCCTATTTACTGTGGTTGTGTCTATGTGATAAGCATGTTCCCAATGAAGGAATTTTAATTTTCTCTAGGAATTTAATTTGTCAACCACAGCTTCAGAATATGAACTGTCAGATCAGCCCCTAACCCTTTCTTGCAGAAAAGGGATTTATCACTGTGAGAAGTTGGGCTAAATTGACTGCAGTGCTAATAAGGAAAGAGTTTGTCTGCTCTTGGCCTTTATTTCATTAGCTGTTTCTGTCTAAAGCAATAATAGGCCTTCAGCATTACAGGCACCCGAAAGAATTATTTATCCATCATGAGTCAGATTAGAGAGTTTAGATACTCAAATGGACAGCAAATCTTCCCAAGATAGAAGCAATCATTCCTTCCTTCTCTTTCATTCTGCCTTTTTATTGTTTTGATTACTTGATATTTCTAGTTGTGGTACTTCTGTAGCATTACAAAGGTATCCAATTAAACCACCAAGAATACATTAAAGGACATCTCCTGCTCCCCTTTGCACCACTGTAAATTTAGAATAGCTCAACTGAAGTCAACTAAAGGAGAATTTCCTCCCAAGTGTCTAAATTAAACTCAGGAAGGCAAGCAAATTAAGTTTTCAGGCTTAAAGATTAATCTATAAAATAATTTGTTGTATACATTTTACAGATCTGTTGAGCTCTTCCCTTGTGGGCATACACCAGGCTACTGAGCTTGGATTCAAATCCTAGATCATGCATGATATCTAGCTCCTTTGGGTGTCAGCAGGCATCAGCCACATTCTTTGGCCTCTGGGCACAATTCCTGGATGCAATCTGTGTCTAGCACCACTTCCAGGGAATGGGACCTTGCAATCCAACTGCCTGAGTCCCCCAGAACAAGTGCCGACTCCCCACAAGAAAACCCAGTCACTCAAGCGCACCCTCCCCAGAGTTCAACCCTCACGGGTATTCTGGTTTATAGATTAACTCTTCAGGGACATATGAGAGCTGAAGGCCACGCAGGAAAAGGAATTCTAAACCAATCACACTACACTCATAGACAGCACAATAGATATACAGATCTATGAAGAAACAACAAAAACTTCATGCAAATCTCTGCTTCAGTTTCCTCATCACTCCAATGGCCCTTTGGTATTTGGTCAGGGTCTCTTCTAGGGGTCCAGGATTCTGCAGCAATCCTTCTCTTTGATCCTTCTTCGTGCTCTGTCTTGTCTTCTTCTTCTGGTTAGTGTGAGAGAGCTACTCAGAACAGACTTTGTACATTTATACTTCCAGTCCTCTCTGTCAAGTGATCCTACTGCTGAGCCTCAAAGCCTCCTCACCTTCCCCCCTCAGAGGATTCAGGTCCCCCATCAGGTGGTAACTGTTGGTTGGTTACCACCCATCTGGAATTCCTACTTGAAAAACTGGGTGTACCTAACTTGCAGCCATCCTATTATTTTGCTAAAACAGGGCTTATACAATTGTTAGATAGTCCTTAACAACCCTCTTATTCAGAGTTAGACACCAGTCTCCTCTCCTTAACACAAGAAGTATGATACAAAAATACAGTAAAGAGAATCATAAGGCCACAAACAGAGCTCCTAATATCAAAAAGAATTCATAAATTGTGCATAAACAGGTGATCAAGACTGTTACAATGCTATTGTTCAATAGCCTCAGAAGTGGTACAAGTAGAAATAATTTCTCGCTGGTACACTACACTCATGGGAGGGACACAAAGTGGGGGTCGGCATGTGACCTCCCTACATGAGCCCCCACGTGTTTCCTCCCTGCCCGGCCCCCAGCCCGGGGCCCCCACAATCTCTCCATCCCCACTCCATGATCCACATCCATCCCACATTACTGGGAGGGGGGACTCTGTCCTCCTCCTTCTGTGCCAGAGAGTTCTGCGGTTCAGACCCCAAGCAGGAGGACTCAGGAGATGCAGCTGTGTGGAAAGGCTGGGAGTAGGGGTAGGGGTGGAGGTGGGGAGGGGGCGGGCTCCTCCTGTGTCTTTCTGGTATGCCATACCAGCTATAAATATTTTACCGGTATGGCATACCAGACCATATCACCATACTTGCACCACTTAGCATCTGTCATACCTATGCACAACAAGACACCACAGTACTAGGGTTGTTAGGAAAACCTCATGCGTCTTGACATCATGTTATCTTACTCATTATGTTGAGCTGGCATGTAGACATGTCAGAACATTCTGAACTGCAGCCATGTTCCTTGTGATGTGATTCTGCACAAAATAGAATAAAGTAAAAATATTTGGGCTGGATAACTATCTGGGGTAAAATTCTGACTTCACTGACATCAGTGGCAATAACTTCAATACAGTTAAGAATTCATCCCTGAGTTAGAGACCTCTAAAAAACATAATGATGAAAAAGGAAGTGGTGAGGTGATTCAGAATGTGACACACTTATATTTGAGTTATCACTGAACCAACACTCCAACACTGTGTGCAGGGGCACTGGGTTGATGGCAGGCCCATCTTTCCGATAAGATATGAAGCCATGTCTTACAGTCTTCACCACTAATGGTCATGAAAGATCTCTTGGGTCTTTCATAACACTAACTCTATCATCAGGCCAAATAAAAACTTGATAATTCAATTATGTGTACCTAAATTTCTGCAATAAGTTTCAACTGGGTACAGCAGTCTTTACTTCCTGTTCTCAATTGTTGTGTAGTTCTATTAGACAGGCACCATGTCTCACTACATGATGCATTCTAAAGATGGATGAATTGAAGTGGTGAGTGAGGTGATCTCACTAAGATTTATAGACTTTGTATCCACTTCTAAACCATTTGGGAATTAAAGATGCTATATATCAATTGTTGTTTTAGGGCCAAATCCTGAAGTTGTTATTCATAGATTCCAAGGCCAGAAGGGTCCATTGCAATCCTCTAACGTGACTGCCTGTATAGTACAGACCATATAACTTCCTCAAAATAATTACTAGAGCACAGCTTTCGGGGGAGCGGGGGGGAACATCCAATCTTGATTTAAAAAATATAATTGATAATCCACAGAACCCTCAGTAAATTGTTACAATGGTTAATTACTTTCACTATAAAAATTACACCTTATTTCCAGTCAGAATTTGTCTTGCTTTAGTTTCCAGCCATTGGAATGTATTATGAGTTTCTCTGCTAGACTGAAGAGCCTATTACCAAATATTTGTTCCCCTATAGGTACTTATAGACTATGATTAAGTCAACCTTTAACCTTTTCTTTGTTAAGCTAAATAGATTGAACTCCTTGAGTTTATCACTATAAGGCCTGTTTTCTAACCGTTTAATCATTCCAGTGCTCTCCCCGGAACTCTCTCCAATTTATCAATATGGTTCTTGAATTGTACACAGCGGAACTGGACACAGTACTCCACCAGCAGTTGCACAATGCCAAATACAGAGATTAAAAGTCTTTCTACTCCTACTCAAACATCCCCTGTTTATGCATCCAAGGATGACATTAGCACTTTTGGGCACAGCATCACACTGGGAGCTCATGTTCAGGAGATCATCCTCCACGATCCCCAAATCTTTTTCAGAGTCCCTGCTTTCCAGGGTAGAGTCCCCCATCAAGTATGAATGACATTCTTTGGCCCTAGTGCATACATTTACATTTAGCCATATTAAAATCATATTGTTTGCTTATGCCCAGTTTAACAAGAGATCCAGATTGTTTTGTGTCCGTGACCTTCCCCAATTTTTGTGTCATCTGCAAACTTTACAAGGGATGATTTTAATTTTTTTCCCCAGGTCATTCACAACAATGCTAAATAGTGTAGGGCCAAGAACTGATCCCTGCAGGATCCCACTAGAAATATATTCACTCTATGATGACTCCCCATTTACAATTACATGTTAAGACCCTTCAGGCAGTTTTTAATCAATTTAATGTGTTTCATGTTAATTTGATATCTTTCTAGGTTTTTAATCAAAATATCATGCAGTACCAAGTCAAATGCCTTATAGAAGTCTAAATATATCAACACTATTGCCTTTGTCAACAAAACTTGTAATGTCATAAAAATATATCAAGTTAGTTTGACAGGATATATTTTCCATAAATCATGTTCATTGACATTAATTATATTACCTTCCTTTAATTATTTATTAATAGAGTCCCATATCAGTTGCTCCATCTTCTTGCCTGGGATCTTCGTCAGACTGTTTACTCTTTTAAAATATTGGGACAACATTAGCTTTCTCTAGTCTTTTGGAACTTCCCCAGTGTTCCAAGACTTATTGAAAATCAACATTAATGATCCAGTGAACTCTTCAGCCAGATATTTTAAAACTTTTGGATGCAAACTATCTGGACAAGCTGATTTAAAAATGTGTAATTTTAGTAAGTGCTGTTTAACATCTTCTTGAGATACTAGTGGATTGGAAAGAGTGTTATAATCACCATGCAATTTGACATCACCTATTTTTCCCCAAATACCGAACAGAAATATGTATTGAACACATCTGCATTATTATTGATAATTCTCCCATTCCCATCTAATAATGGAACAATACTATAGTTCAGATTCTTTTTGTTCCTAGTATATTTATGAAAATCCTTTTCATTGTCCTTAGTTCTTCAAGCCATAGATTTCTCCTTGTATGTCCTTTTTCCCTTATCAATCTTCTAAAATTCATAGCTTCTGATTTTACTTCATTTTATTATCAACTTCCCCTCTCTTTCATTTGTTATCTATTATTTATCTATTATTTTTATGGCTGCCTTCATGTCCCCTCTAAACCCTTTGTTTGCTTGTCTGTTTTCAGACCAATACTGTCTTCTTCCTCGATTGTGGGATTGTTTGTTTTTTTGTTTGTTTTTTTAAGTCTAGCTAAGTATTCTTAAACAATCCCCAATTATCATTCACACTTTTCTGATTAAATTCTTCCTCCCAGCCGATTTGGCACATAATTGTTTTCAGCTTTGTGAAGTTGGTTCTTTTAAAGCATCAGCTATAAAAGTTATTTTCTTGTTGTTATTCTGATTGCAAATTTTAAATGTGATTAAATTATGATCACTTGTACCTAAGCTACCATTGATTTTAGGTCTTTGATAAATTCTCTGTCAAGATGAGTCCTAATATAGAATTTCACCATGTTGGATGCATCATTTTTTGAGTTAGAAAACCGTCATTTATATTGTTTAGAAATTTCTAGAATGTTTTAGTACTTGTGACCTCCAGCATCTGTCACTCAAATTGAAGTCCTGCAAGATCACACAGCATTTTTCCTACACATTATATAGATGCATAAGGAACCAGTCATCTTCCTTAGTGTGATTTGGTGATCTTTAGCAAACACCAACTAATACTCCTATTTGTGGTTTATCTGTTAAGACATTGATCCATAAGCATTCAAGATCATTTTTTTCCAAGTTATCATTGACTCAAAAACCAGGTAATGCCATTTTTGGCATAAAAAGCCATTCCCCATTCCCTTTTTGCTCATTGAATATTTCCTAGATAGGTTATAATAATTGATTTTAACATTCCAATCGTGTGATTCATCTCACCCTATTTCAGAAATACCAACTAGATTGAATATATGCTCATAAATTAGAAATTCCAATTCCTCTTGTTTGCTGCCCAGGCTCCAGCATTGGTATATAAGCAATTAAATAATTTATTTTCTTTGTGTCCTTTGATTCCTTGATTAATTTTGTTCTCATCGTCTTGATTTTGTGTTTAATGAGTGCTCATATCTTCTTTCTTTTTACCCTCCCCTTTTATTATTACATTAATGCCCTCATGACTAATCTAACCAGCCTGTCCCTGAGGAGATTTGTTCCCCTTCTAATGATGTGGAGGCCACTCAAATTATTCTGCTCTTTCTCCCTATAGAAGGTGGATCAATAGTTAACAAAAATACCATAACCCATCATCCTATACCACTTTCCTAGCCAGAGGTTCACTCCCAGAATCTTCCTTTCCTAAGGAAACATTCTCATTGATGATATCTAGTAACCACTTACTCAGTGTCAGGCCATTACTTGTTTCTGTTTATAAGTTTATAATAGAAAAAAAACAGCGAACTCCCATTATTTTAGTCAATTGACAATAATTTGTAAGAAGATAGCCAAGTGTTTTGAATTCTAAGATCCGTAGAGCTGACTGGTCATCATGGGTTATTGATTTTCTTTTTTTAAGTTATACAAAGAGTACCCAAGGAAGGACTATATTTTGTAACATAAGAATATGAATCATTGCTGGACTGCAACTAACCATATTATTCCAGATATTCTCTCAGAACTGAAGAAAAACATACCCTTCATCCAGACCTATGTTCAGACCTGAGCCAATCCTTCTACATCTGCTTTTCTTATAACATTTATTTTATTTCATTAAAACCACACTGTCAGATATCAAAAAATAATTGTACAATACAAATGTCAGCCTGTCAAAGCACATAAATTGTAACTGTGATGGTACCTGTTTTATCAGATTGTTTTGCTCTTCTCTACATTCCTAAAGTCTCTAGTGACATTTTGACTAGAGATTGCAGTTCCTCTCCCTACCAATTACAAGAAACTGGTTGGTAACTCACTGATTTTACCTATCTCTTAGCAAGCATCAGAGTGTCTCTTTCCCCAACATTCATTAAGTATCTCAGTCACTTTTGGTTTTCTTAAACAAAATAAGATTCTAGTACACACTAGATTAAACAAGGGAAAACAAATAGGAAATACAGACTGAATGCTGGTGACAATACATAGATTCTCATCCTGAGGAAAAGTAATAATATTACACAAAGTTAATTTTAAAAAGAAAGATAAATTGTGTAAGTAGTTAAAGAATTTTGGGCCTAATTATTCCATAATCTGCACATGCAATTCCAATTAAATTCAGTAGAGGTTGCATACACAAGTGAAAAAAGGATCAAGCCCTGAACTCTGAATTACCCTGGTGGATCCATAGTGCTGCAGACAACTTGTGTGCTCAACAGAGACTCCTTGGGCCAACCTCTGTCTTCATTTACATTGGTAGTCAGTAGAATTTCACTGAAATCAACAGAATAATACCAGACTACAGCTGTGTGAAAAATGGGCTTTTTTCCAGGAAAAATGAGATATAATGAAAACGTTTTCAGCAGATATTTTCAGTTTCTCATTGAAAAACCAAAACCACAAAAACTGAAAACTTTTTTTGGTTTTGGCAACAGAACAAAATGAAATTTTCAGCCCAAACCATTCAAGGAAGCAAATACTCAATGAACCAAATTTTTTTGAGGAAAGCAGATGTTTATAATCGCTTTTTTTTTGTTGTGTTTTGTTTTGCTTAGTCAAAAAATACATTCATTAAAAACAAAAAATTGGTTGGCAATTTTGGCCAGCCCTATTCCACAATTTCACCACTTGTCCTCTCTCCACTCCTCTTCTCTTGTGTGGCTCCCACTGTATTTTGTTTTTCACAGAAGAAAAGTGGGTGGATAATTATCCAAAATCCACTTAGATAACTATCTTTTTTGATTGATTAACAGAGGTTTTTGTAGAGAAAATCAAAAGTTATAGTCTCAGTTTCTACCTCCAATATTAAAAAAAAATCACTCTACTGAATACCCAGAGACAGGGCTAGATTTAGGCATAAACCCAAGCTTAGAACCCGAGTACCTGAAATCATGTGATGAGATCAGAATATCAGCTTTCTTTTTTGCAAAATTATAGTTTTAGTCCTTACAGATGTAAATAAAAATTTGAAAATGTGACCAAACCATAAATGATGCCTCCCTGAGTCTATAGGCATTCTGAAACTGTGAATCTAAGAGTTATGAACTGTCCTATTCATCTTAACTGCACCCTGCTGCCACCCCAAGAAAGGGGAGGGCCACAGTACAGGGCAAATCCCCCTGGGATATTGTGTTCTGCCATAACTCAGGCATGCATGTGACACTCCCCTTCGCACCTTCAACCTGCCCTCTGCACTCAAAGCAGTGAATCTCATAGGCTTTAAGATCAGGAGGAAACATCATGATCATCTAGTCTGACCTCATGTACATGGCAAGACAAAGTACCTCACCCACCCACACCTGTAGAAGTCTCATAACCTCTGTCTGAGTTACTGAAGTCCTTAAATCTGATTTAAAGACTTCAAGTTACAGAGAATCCCCCATTTACTCTAGTTCAAACCAGCAAGTGATCGATGCCCCATGCTGCAGAGGAAAGCAAAAATCCCAAGGATCTCTCCCAATCTGACTTGGGGAAAATGCCTTCCCGACCCCAAATATGGTGACCAGTTTGACCTTGAGCATATGCGCAAAACCGACCAGCCAGACACTTGGGAAATAACTCTCTGTAGGAACTCAGAGCCCTCCCCATTTAGTGTCTTGTCTCCTGCTTTTGGACATACTTGCGAACAGCAGTTGCCATAGGCAATCTCATCATACCATCCCTTTCATAAACTCATCAAGCTCAGTCTTAAAACAATTTAGGTTTTTTGCCCCAGCTACTCTCCTTGGAAGGCTGTTCCAGAACTTTACTCCTCCGATGGTTAGAAACCTTCATCTAATTTCAAGCCTAAATGTATTAATGGCCAGTTTATATCCATTTTTTCTCATGTCCTTGACATTAGCCCTTAACTTAAATAAATATTTTCCCTCCCCAATGTTTATATTGCTAATGTATTTTTAGAGAGCAATGATATCTCCCCCCATCAGCCTTGATTTTGTTAGGCTAAACAAGCCAAAGTCCTTAAGACTCTTCTCGTAAGGCATATTCTCCATTCCTTTGAATATCCTAGAAGCCCTTCTCTTCAACTGTTCCAGTTTGAATTTATCTTTCTTTAACATGGAAGACCAGACTTGACACAGTATTTTAGATGAGGTCTCACCAGTACTTCGTAAAATGGTACTAACACTTCCCTGTCTCAACTGGAAAAACCTCGCCTAGGATTGGATTAGACTTTTTCATGACTGCATCACATTCTGTGATTGACCAATATATCCAGGTCTTTCTCCTCTGTCACTTCCAAATAATTGCCAATTTATAGCTGAAAGCATGGGTGTTTGTTCCTCCTGCTGGGGACTCACCCAGGCCCGACACTGGAGGAATCCCAGCAGGGGATTTAAGGGAAGTTTCCACACCTTTATACTGTTTGAGCAGAAGGGGAGAGAGAACTAGTTCCTTCCTTTGCAAAGGTAAGGGATGATGGAGAGCTGTTCTCTGAGGAATCTTCTCCACCTGATATTGCTGGGATTTTCCACATAAGATAATGGTGACTATCAGCAGCATTCCTTTGCATGGCAGCTACCACTGTGCATGGAAACCACCCACGATGTGTGTTAGTAAGTTGAAGACAGAGTACCGGTGACAGCTTGCTCCTGAAGGAGTTATGTTGCCATAGGAAACAGTGGTGTCTAGAACTTGCTCTCTTCTCCCCTCAGCTGTCTATCCCTTGGAGACATGTGAGCTGGATAGGGTTCTGGTTGTCAGGAGTGTTTTGCTCCCTCATTAAACTAGCAATGGCTTTTGGAAGCCCCTGTGAGAACCAAAGACAAATTAAGGGACGCTGATCAGGCTTTTAGGTTAACTGGCTAGTATCTACACAGGCCCTCCAGGGTTCTGGACCCATGTTGCTTCTTGAAAGAAATATGACTCAACATTAGTTGTATACATTTTCTCAAAACACATTAAATGAACTAAAATTAAATCAAGAAAAAATTATCACCAAAGCTATGTTACGGTTAATAACACTACACTATACTAATCTAAAAAATAAACTATTAAGTCAATAAATCAAGCAAGTTAGATGCAATACAGGATTGGAGATAAATTATCAAATTAATACAAAAATAATCCATCTTGACTAGGAGACTAAGGAGGTGTCTGTCCATTTGGTCATCTATCCCAAATAAAATATTTTACTGAAGTCAATGAAATGTATAACATGGAACTGGTTAAATATTTGAATAATCAAAATTCATATCTAATGTCTAAACCACAACCTCAGAACCTCTTACAAAGTTTCCTACTTAGACTTCAGTTCTTGTGTGAGTGATAATTCTTTCTACCCCAGAGATATTATAATACCGACCTTATCAGAACACTTTTGGTAACCAGAAGATTAACAACTCTTATTTATCAGAAATTATAGATGACAATCTCCAGCTTCTCAGTATTTTTAAACATAGATCACAGAACACACTCTAATGAATATCGTTGTGAGACAATATTTTGGGCTGTTTAAACCTGGGGAACATTTCTTTCAGGCACTTTCTCCATGTGGACTTTACTGGTGCACTCATACACACACACAAACAACCATTCTGTCACTTTCACTAATTGAAAAAAACCTAGCAACAACCAATCACTCAATAGTCATCCACCAGCAATATTAAAAATAAGTTTGAACAAACTTATAACCAGATTCAACATCACCTACTCATTTTCACAAACGAGGGTTTTACAGTAAATTCTATTTTGAAACTGGATTACAAGTAAAACAATTTACTTTTTGGATAATTTTGATAGAGAAAAGCTACTTTCAAGCCTACCAACATGAATCTCCACTTGAAATATATATTTTTAAAATTGTACAAGGTCTGTATTCCGATATATGCTATTCCTCTCCCATCATACATCAAAGCCTAGTCTGTGTGAGGGATGACTGCATCTCCTGAATGAGGTCATCTATTGGAAATTCTGTCAGTTAAAACCCACAGGGTTTCCATTTTTTTCCACAGATTTTTTTCCTTGGAAGGGATAATTTAGGTATTGAATATATGTCATCAATGACTGGGTTTATCAGATTCACAAAAGCTGTCGTTGCAGGAGTTTGCATCAAACTATTTCCCTGTTGGTCGTTCAGAGCAATGAGAAGAGGGAGGGAGATACTGGGTATTCCTCCCTCACTCAACAACTATGCCCATATTTGTAATAATTTCCCTACCCCACCCTAGAGTTGGTACATTCTACATTAATATTCAAATAGACCAGATACTGTTAGGTCTATATGTCAACTATAATGCATGCGTTAGTGATCCAGTCTGTGAAGGATGGATTATGTTTCATGTTAAAATTAGCATGCAGTCAGCCATGGCACAAATAAGTATTTGCTGCTGCAATGTCATAAATGTTGAAATGTTCATGTCTCATATGTATTAGGTTCAACTACTTGATTTTGCATTTGATTAATGAAAAACTACCACCAGCCACCCCACCCCAACACCAACACACATACACACATGCTTCAGATGCCAAAGATGGCAAGTTCAAGATCCAGATCAGATGATTGTATATTTTTTAATGTTGTATTTCATGCCTACATACTATTCTGATAGGCACCACTGTAACTAGGAACTTAGGAAATGCCATAATGCATCAAATCAGTAGTCCATTTAGTTCAGTATCTTGTTTTTGCATGTTGCTAGTATGGACTGCTTCAGAAAAGGTGCAAGAAACTGCAGTACCTAGTTGTGGGTTAACTAGCTGTTGTTGTATATATCCTGGGACTAAATCTGCCAAGCTTCTCTATTATCTGTGCACAGAGTCCATTTGATGAAATTGCAGTGAATATGCACTTAGAAATAGTTAAGCAGTTCTGGAGGAAATATTCATTCAAAATCACTTCTTGCAAAAACAAATTGTTCCCAAGCACCTATCTCATCTGAAGCTATCTTGCTTTTTGAAAGGGGAAAGTTATCCTACATCTCCTTAAATTAAAGAAAATTACCTTGTTTGAGTAACTGGCCAAGAAATTATTGATTTCCTCCCCAGATATCAAAAAGCCAAAAGCATGATGAATGGGGAAATCTATAATTATCTCAAAATGGAAACAGAGGTACAGAGACAGTGTGATACTTTACAGGTTTTCAGACTACTGTGTGTGCTGTGAAAGGGAATTGTTATAAAAAATGCCAGCACAAAAGAGACTATTTAAATAATTGTGTTTTCATAGACACAAGATGGGTGAGGAAATATCTTTTATTGGACCAACTTCTGTTGGTGAGACAGACAAGATTTGTAGTTTACACAGAGCTCTTTTCCAGGTCTGGAAATTTTCATAGGCAGAATAACTTATGTTATCTTCTATTATTCTCATTAAGACAGGTGCCTATTTGTGGATGCTTGTATATGCTGAAAAGAAAAGTGATGTTTTATACACAAATTAAATACTAGGCAATGTTGCTACTTTATTTAATGAACATCACAAGAAATAGAAATAAACACAAATATTTTGGTTTGCTTCTATAGTGCCTGTAGATAGTACTCAGGAATTTATTCACGATTGTGAAGAATGAAAAGGGCCATGAGGACAAACAGAGGCAGGCAAAAGGGATCTGCATATTCAGTTTTTCAAAAGTAAACAGGAGTGGTTAACATGTTTAATAAGTTGAAGCAATCCAACTTTCTATGAGGGCGTATATGTAGTAATTAGAGCTGAAGGCAAGGTGTCAGGATTCCATTATTCGATTCATAGTGCCACCTCTAACTATCTGACTTTAGAAAAGTCATTTAAACACCCTTGCATGAGTTTATCAATCTGTGAAATGGATATTATACTATTTGCATTGTAGATCATGGTGTGAGTTAATTAACCAGTGTTGGTAAGGTGGATGCAGAAAAGGGCAGTTATGTAATCATGATAAGGTGCTTAGATGAGATTCCCAAATAATCAGAACACATTTTAATCAGAGAGGAAACATAGTATTATAGTTTGGGCACTGGACATTGGCTTCAATCCTTAAAGTGCCTGAGGAAAATGCAACAATTGTGGTAGTATTGTGAGAAAGTATCTGCTGGCTGGCCGAAAGTTTGAACTCCAAAATATTTTCAAGGATCTTCATGACAATTTTAAAATGAATTTAACCATGTTTTAGCCCTACATTAGCTATACTCTTGCTTTTCTTTTCTTCCTCTGTGAACATACAAATTTTATTTGCATGAAAGTTTTAATGCAAATTTTAAATTGACACAACTGCAGTCTGACCTGAAGGGGGAATTTGACATGCAATTATAGGACTTGACAATTGGGTTTCCAAATCTCCACCCTAGAGCCCTGACCCAGAGGTAACTCATAAGAACATAATGGCATACTGGGTCAGACTAAAAGTCCATCTAGCCCAGTATCCTGTCTTGCCAATGCCAAGTGCCCCAGAGGGAATGAACAGAACAGGTTATTATCAAGTGATCCATCCCCTGTCACCTATTCCCAGAGTCTGGCAAACAGAGGCTAGGGACACCATCCCTGCCCATTCTGGGTAATAGCCATTGATGAACCTATCCTCCACGAACTTATCTATTTTTTTAATCCTCTTATAGTCTCGGCCTTCAAAACATGCACTGGCAAAGAGTTCCACTTGACTGTGCATTGTGTGAAGAAATACTTTTGTTTATTTTAAACCTGCTGCCTATTAATTTCATTTGGTGACCCCTAATTCTTTTGTTATGAGAAGGAGTAAATAATATTTCTTTATTTTCTTCTCCACACCAGTCATGATTTTATATACCTCTATCATATCCCACCCTTATTCATCTCTTTTCCAAGCTGATAACTCCCATTCTTATTAATGGCTCCGTATAGGAAGCCATTTCATATTCCTAATAATTTTTGTTGTCTTTTTCTGAACTTTTTCCAATTCCAATATATCTTTTTGGAGATGGAGCAACCACATCTGCATGCAGTATAGAAGCAATATGATATTTTCTGTCTTATTCTTCACTCCTTTCATAATGATTCCCAACATTCTATTCACCTTTTTGACTGCCGCTGCACATTGAGTGGATATTTTCAGAGAACTATCCACATTGACTCCAAGTTCTCTTTCTTAAGTGGTAACAGCTAATTTAGACCTCATCATTTTATATGTATAGTTGGGATTATGTTTTCCAATGTGACTTTCTTTGCATTTATCAACATTGAATTTCATCTGCCATTTTGTTGCCCAATCACCCAGTTTTGTGAAATCCTTTTGTAGCTCTTTGCAGTCTGCCTGGGACTTAACTATCTTGAGTAGTTTTGTATCATCTGCAAATTTTGCCACCTCCAGATCATTTATGAATATGGTGAATAGGACTGGTCCCAGTCCAGACTCCTGGGGGACCCCACTATTTACCTCTATCCATTCTGAAAACTAACCATTTAGTCCTATCCTTAGTTTTCTATCTTTTAACCAGTTACCAATTCATGAGACGACTTCCCTCTTATCCCATGACATCTTACTTTGCTTAAGAGCCTTTAGTGAGATACTTGTCAAAGGCTTTCTGAGAATCTAAGTACACTATATCCACTGGATCCCCCTTGTGCACATGCTTGTTGACCCCCTCAGAGATTTCTTGTAGATCGGTGAGGAATGATTTCTCTTTACAAAAACCATGTTGACTCTTCCCCAACAAATTATATTCATCTATGTGTCTGACAATTTTGTTCTTTACTATAGTTTCAACCAGTTTGCCTCATACTGAAGGGAGGCTTACCATCCTGTAATTGCTAGGATCTTGTCTGGAGCCCTTTTTAAAAATTGGCATCACATTAGCTATCCTCCAGTCATTTGGTACAGAAGCTGATTTAAATAAGTTGTAAAGTACAGTTATTAGTTCTACAATTTCACATTTGAGTTACTTCACAACTCTTGGGTGAATACCATCTGGTCCTTGTGACTTATTACTGTTTATTTTATCAATTTGTTCCAAAACCTCCTCTAATGACACCTCAATCTGGGACAGTTCCTCACATTTGTCACCTAAAAAGAATGGCTCAGGTTTGGGAATCTCCCTCACATCCTCAGTGGAGAAGATCGATGCAAAAAAATTAATTTAGTTTCTCCATAATGGCCTTATCATTCTTGAGTGCTCCTCTGGCGTCTCGATTGTCCAGTGGCCCCACTGATTGTTTAGCAGGCTTCCTGCTTCCGACATACTTAGCAATTTTTTTGCTATTACTTTTTGAGTCTTTGGCTAGCTGTTCTTCAAATTCTTTTTTGGCCTTCCTAATTATATTTTTATACTTCATTTGGCAGCGTTTATGCTCCTATCTATTTCCCTCACTAGGTTTTAACTTCCTTTATTTAAAGGATGCCTTTTTGTTTCTCACTGCTTCTTTTACTTTATTGTTTAGCCATGGTGGCACTTTTTTGGTTCTCTCACTATGTTTATTTTATTTTTTTTAATTTGGGGAATACATTTAAGTTGAGTCTCTATTATGGTGTCTTTAAAAAGTTTTCATGCAATTTGCAGGGATTTCACTTTTGGGATTGTACCTTTTAATTTCTGTGTAATTAATTTCCTCATTTTTGTGTAGTCCCCCTTTCTGAAATGAAATGCTACAGTTTTGGGCTGCTGTAGTGTTTTCCCTGCTACTGGGATGTTAAATTTAATTATATTATGGTCACTATTACCAAGCGGTCCAGCTATATTCACCTTTGGACCAGATGTTGTGCTCCATTTAGGATTAAATCAAGAAATGCCTCTCCCCTTGTGGGTTCCAGGACTAGCTGCTCTAAGAAGCAGTCATTTAAGATGTCAAGAAACTTTATCTCTGCATCCCGTACTGAGGTGACATGTACTCAGTCAAGATGGGAATAGTTGAAATCCCCCATTATTACTGAGGGGTTTTTTTATAGCCTCTATAAACTCCCTGTGCGTTTCATAGTCACCATCATCATCCTGGTCAGGGGGTTGATAATATATCCCTATTGATATATTCTTATTATTAGAGCATGGAATTACTATCCATAGAGATTCTATGGTACAGTTTGGTTCATTTAAGATTTTTACTTCATTTGATTCTACACTTTCTTTCACATATAGTGCCACTCCCACAACAAGTATCAGAGGTGTAGCCATGTTAATCTGGATCTGTAAAAGCGGCAAAGAGTTCTGTGGCACCTTATAGACTAACAAATGTATTGAAGCATGAGCCTTCATGGGTGAATACCCACTTCGTAAGCTGCATGTAGTGGAAATTTCCAGAGGCAGGTATAAATTTGCAAGCTAGAATCAGACTAGAGATAACAAGGTTAGTTCAATCAGGGAGTATGAGGCCCTCTTCTAGCAGTTGAGGTGTGAACACCAAGGGAGGAGAAACTACATTTGTAGTTGGCTAGCCATTCACAGTCTTTGTTTAATCCTGAGCTGATGGTGTCAAATTTGCAGATGAACTGAAGCTCAGCATTTTTTTTTTTGAAGTCTGGTCCTGAAGTTTTTTTTTGTGCTGCAGGATGGCTACCTTTAAATCTGCTATTGTGTGTCTAGGGAGATTGAAGTGCTCTCCTACCGGTTTTTGTATATTGCCATTCCTAATATCTGATTTGTGTCCATTTATCCTTTTACATATGGACTGTCCACTTTGGCCGATGTATATAGCAGAGGGGCATTGCTGGCACATGATGGCATATATTACATTGGTGGACATGCAGGTGAATGAACTGGTGATGGTGTGGCTGATCTGGTTAAGTCCTGTGATGGTGTCGCTGGTGTAGCTATGTGGGCAGAGTTGGCATCAAGGTTTGTTGCATGGATTGGTTCCTGAGTTAGAGTTACTATGGTGTGGTGTGTAGTTGCTGGTGAGAATATGCTTCAGGTTGGTGGGCTGTCTGTGGGCGAGGACTGGCCTACCTCCCCAGGCCTGTGAAAGTGAGGAATTGTTGTCCAAGATGGGTTGTAGATCCCTGATGATGCGTTGGAGAGGTTTTAGCTGGGGACTGTATGTGATGGTCGGTGGAGTTCTGTTGGTTTCTTTCTTGGGCTTGTCTTGCAGTAGGTGGCTTCTGGGTACACATCTGGCTCTGTTGATCTGTTTTCTTATCTCCTTGTGCGGGTATCGTAGTTTTGAGAATGCTTGGTGAAGATTTTGTAGGTGTTGGTCTCTGTCTGAGGGGTTGGAGCAGATGCGGTTGTACCTCAGTGCTTGGCTGTAGACAATGGATCATGTGGTGTGTCTAGGATGGAAGCTGGAGGCATGAAGGTAGGCATAGCGGTCGGTGGGTTTTCGGTATAGGGTGGTGTTAATGTGACCGTCACTTATTTGCACCGTGGTGTCTAGGAAGTGGACCTCCCGTGTAGATTGGTCCAGGCTGAGGTTGATGGTAGGGTGGAAGCTATTGAAATCGAGGTAGAATTTTTCCAGAGTTTCCTTCCCATAGGTCCAGATGATGAAGATGTCATCAAGGTAGTGTAGGTAGAGAAGGGACGTGAGTGGACAAGAGCTGAGGAAACGTTGTTCCAGGTCAGCCATAAAAATGTTGGCATATTGTGGGGCTATGCGGGTGCCCATAGTGGTGCCACTGGTTTGGAGGTATATATTGTCATCAAATTTGAAATAATTGTGTGTGAGGATAAAGTCACAGAGCTCAGCAATCAGTACAACCTGTTCTGTCCTTTTGATATATTTTGTACCCTGATATTGCTGTGTCCTAATTCCACCAAGTTTCTGTGATGCCTATTATATCAATATCCTCATTTAACATGAGGCACTCTAGTTCACCCATCTTATTATTTAGACTTCTAGCATTTGTATATAAGCACTTTAAACACTTGTCACCTTTTAGCTGCCTGCCAGTACATGATGTAATTGAATGGGACTCTTTTTTATTTGACTGTTTCTCATTAGATCCTGCACACATTTTATCTATGATCCTCTCTTCTTTACTAGGTCATAGAGAATCTCCACTAATAGATCCTCCCTTAAGGGATGCCTCTGTCCAAACCACATGCTCCTCCGCATCTGTCAGCTTTCTCCCAGCCCTTAGTTTCAAAACTGCTCTATGACCTTTTTAATTTTTAGTGCCAGCAATCTCGTTCCATTTTGGTTTAGGTGGAGCCCATCCTTCCTGTATACGCTCCCCCTTTCCCAAAAGTTTCCCCAGTTCCTAATAAATCTAATCCCCTCCTCCATAAACCATCTTCTCATCCACGCATTGAGACGCTGCAGTTCTGCCTAACTGGCCCTGTGCGTGGAACTGGAAGCATTTCAGAGGACTTCAGTCTCTTACCTTCCAGCCTAAATTTGGCCTCCAGGATCTCTCTTCTATCCTTCCTTATATCATTGGTACCTACATGTATCACGACCACTGGCTCCTCCCCAGCACTACACATAAGTCTATCCTGATGTCTCGAGAGATCTGCAACCTTTGCACCAGGCAGGCAAATCACCGTGCGGGTCTCCCAGTCATTGCAAACCCAGCTATTATGATTCTAATGATCGAATCACCCATAACTATTACCTGTATCTTTCTAATAACTGGAGTTCCCTCCCCTGGAGAGGTATCCTCAGTGCGAGATGATACCACAACATCATCTGAAAGGAGGGTCTCAACTATGAGATTGTTTTCCTCTGCTCCAGTTGGATGTTCTCCTTCCCTGAGACTTTTATCCTCCTCCACAGAACAGAGGCTGTCAGACTGGGGGTGGGGCCGTTCTACTGTGTACCTCTCTGTCTCCCTTCGCAACTCCAGTTCAGCCACTCTGGTCTCCAAAGCCCATACACAGTCTATGAGGGCCAGGAGCTCCTTGCACCGAATGTACACATATGCCACCTGCCCATAGGGCAGGTAATCATACATGCCACATTGGGCACAATAATCTAGATACCCCCGCAATCTCTTGCTGGACATCTGCCTGCATTATCTTTTTACTCCTGCAGCTCATTCCTTTGTTGATGTTTTGTTTTTATCAGGGAGTGTTTTTGCTTTAAGTTTAAAGAATATTAAGGTTATCTAGTCCCCCCTCACACTTGCCCTCTAAACTCCTTGCTCTTGTTCACTAGCTCTTCTGGTTGCTTAGGAGCGGGCTTTTTAAAGCCCTAGTCTTCCTGAGTAGCCCCACCCCCTGGTTAAGGGTTGATGGGTTTTAAAGGGATTAGGGATCAAAGACTCGTTAAGAAGCTCTCAGCCTTGCCTAGCAGGCCACTAGGCTCAGCACAGTCACCCAAACAAATAGACCAGATGGTATATACTGTCAAGCAGCAAGCACACCACAAACACAAACACACACACTATAGACAACAAACTTACCTCAAGGGTCACGTAATGTCTCCTCCCTCACCTGGAAAATTCCCTCACAAAACTCCCATAAGCCGCTCCTGTTCGCTAGCTCACTGAACCAGAAAATTATTTGACTGCCACAAGAACTGGGCATATCCAGACAATTTCTGGGTGTCAAAGACTCTAATACTGATACAAATAAACAGACCAGTAATTGAAATACAATCAGTATATTATTTTTTAAATGGGATGAGAAACTGCTTACCACCACAACACAACAATAATCTCTTACATAGTGCTTTTCATCAGTTGATCTCAAAAAGCTTGACAGCTGGGGACAAATGAAGCACAGAGATGTAAAATGGCTTCTCGAAGGTCATTCAGCAGGTCAGTGGGAGAACTCAAAATAGAACTTAAGTCTCCTGAGTCCCAGTCTAGTGCTCTATATACTGCATCATACTGCTTCATCATAGATTGCGTTCCCAAGTCACTATCACCACCCACAGACAGATGCAATTACATGCTCACAACATGGATGCAACTTCTCCCTTTGAAGCTTGGACCTGAACACATATGCAATTATTTCTGTGAACATGATGAGAGAAAATTCAATTTAAATCATGTGTCCAGCTAGTAAATCATACAGTAACATTTTTTTTTCTGCACATGATCTTTACATCAAGGTATGGCACAGAAATGTTTGTTATTGTGATGGATGATAAACAAATACATTACCCCTTCCTTTTTAATTGGATATGGTACTTTAAACAAAAAAAAAATCCTGTCCTATACAGTGTTGCAGTGTTGCTGTGCTGTTAATAAACAGTGATGGATGAAGTGATCCTTGTGAGTAAATCAGTTTGTAAGGCCCTTAGGGATGCTTAGAGATGAAATGTGCCACAGGAAGATATGATATTATTGTCTGAGTGTCAGCCCATATCTCCCTTTATTTTGTCCTGTTAAAATTTTCCTACCATGCCCCTCATAGTGGTATCTCTGCACTGCCCTATTAAGGAATAATTGTGAAGTGAAGCAACAAAGTAGGTTTCATCCCACAAAGGTTCAGACCAGTGCACTTTCAAAAAATTTGAGGATTGATTTTACAACCTTTTGCTGCTTTCCTTTCTCTCAGTTCAACATACTGCAGGTTGGGTTAATAGCTAGAAAAAAGGGGTCAAGCTATATTTCTTGGAGCCATGCTAGGGAATAAGTGCTAAATGCAATGCTAATCAACACACTTATTGGGAAAAAGATTTGGGGTTATTATGGAAAAATCATTGAAGTCATCAACCTTCTTTTATGGAAATGGCAAAACAGTTTTGCCCGTGGCTTTTATTTACAAGGGGATAGAATAAAAAATAAGACATATAATATAATGTAAGGAATGTCTGAGACTTCCATCCAGCTGGAATATCTTATCAAAGGAAAAATAGTGGTCTTGAAGAGAGTGAAGCATAGTGAAACAATGAAGTGTCTGTCATAGGTACTTATATTGCCCACATTACTATGGTATCTGAATGCCTCACAGTCTTTAATGTATTTAGCCTTCCACCCTCCCCTTGCAGTAGTATTAACCCTATTTTACAAATGGGAACTGAAACACAGCAAGGCTAAGTGACGTGTACAATGGTACAGAGGAAGACTGTGTTAGAGCAAGATATTAAACCTGATTCTCCCATATCCTAGGATAGTGCCCTAACAACTGAGCCACTGATGGGCTCAGATGCTGAACTGTGGCTGAGCTATACCTGGTTTAGCTCAGGATCTAGCTTTGCCAGCTTTCTAATTACAGAAAACCAAACACGCATGCCCTTCCCCACCACAGCCCCTTGGCCCCATACCTGCCCCGCCTCTTCTCTGAGGCCCGGGCCCCACTTGCTCCATCCCCCCCTCTGTCCATCGCTCGCTCTCTCCCACCCTCACTCACTTTCACCAGGCTGGGGCAGGAGGTTGGGGTGCTGGAGGGGGTTGAGGGCACCGGCTGGGGTGGAGCCGGGGAAATGAGGGGTTCAGGGTGCAAGAAAGGGCTGCAGCTGGGGCAGGGGGTTGGGATGGAGGAGGGGGCTCTGGGCTGAGGTGTTGGGGAGTGCATGCTGTGGGCTCCGGGAGGGAGCTTCGGTGTGAGAGGGGACTCTGGGCTGGTGCAGGGGGTTAGGGTGCAGGAGGGGGTTTGAGGTGTGGGGTCCCAGCAGCACTTATCATGGCTCCCAGGATGCAGCTGCCAAGTCTCTGAAGCCCTTACGTGCATTGGCTTCCAGGGAGGCTCTGCACACTACCCTTGCACTCACAGGCGCTGCCCCCCATTGCGGTTCCCGGCCAATGGGAGCTGCAGAGATGGCACTAAGGGTGGGGGGAAGCGTGCAGAGCCTCCCTGGCCACCCAGGCACCAAGGAACTGGCAGCCATTTCCGGGAGCTTCGCAGGGTTAGGGTAGGCAGAAGCCTGCCTTAGCCCTGGGCCCCCGCTGCGCTGCCAACTGGACTTTTAACAGCTCAGTTGGCAGTGCCGACTGGAGCCACTTTTTTGACTGGCCGTTTCTGGACAAAAACGAATGCCTGGCAACCCTAGCAGGATCCCAAAGGTGGATTTAAGCCACCCTTGTCTTTTTCTCCTCCTGTGGCCGTCCAATTGCTAAGGCAGTGTAAATAGGAAGCCTTAGGGCAGGGACTGCCTCCTATTATGGACTTGTCTACATGAGAAAGTTGCACCAGTAGATATTGACTCAACTTCTAAATCAATTTATTTAAGATGGTGCAAAAAGGTTCTGTGGAGACTCCAATTTCAGTGTAAGAGGGGCTTATTTTGGTTTGGTTCCTTAAAACCTGCTCCTAATTGACTTAAGCTGAATGAAAATAAGCTACTTGTTCAAACTAAGAGTGTCCACATAGCTTTTTGCACAGATTTAACTATCTCTGTTTAAATTCACACCTTAAGTTATACTAGAGCAACTTTCTCATATAGACAAACCCTATCTGTAGATATACTGTGCCAAGTAAAATATGACCTAGGTGCTACTGTAATATACATAATTTTGTACAAAAAATCAATATATGAATACATTACTAAAGAACACAACTGATTACTATAAATGTGTTCAAAGTACAAGGAAAAATTTCTAGCAGAAGTCATTGAGCAGGATGGTAGGGTTAGAATACATTTTTAAAAGCAAACATTTCAAGTCAGATGGCCTTTTCTGTTGCTATAAGGTCCCGTGTTCTTAGGCATAAGGGACTCTGGAAAGTGTTAGTGCTGTCATTTTAGCTGCTTGGCTAGGCCTATATTGGCATGTGTTCTGTGCCATAGTCCAAGAGTATATGGTTTTTGAGATTAAAGACATCAATATGCTAACCTCCCTGATGCCTTTCCATATTGGGTGATTTAAAGGGGTAGGTATAATAGACAAGAGCTCAGGGAACTGGCTGTTGTATGTTATGTTTACTTTTTAAGCATCTGCAACCTACTCCTACCCCCATTATTATGACTGATGTTCACACTGATGCATTTAGCTGCTTTTGATTATGAGAACATTTTAACAAGGTTCATGATATCATGCTCCTTTCTCTTTATATAGAAGAAGTTCATTATATTGTATCATGTACAGGACTGCATCAAACTAGCCTATTTGGATGTAAATTGCATATTGCAGTGGCATGCAACCATTTGTCTCACAGTTTTGTTTTGTAGATAAATGCATTTGCATATATTGTCCTAGTTAATGATGCTGATGTGCATGATATTTAGTGTCTTCTAGTATATTAGACTTAAACTGAAAAACATCATTCAATCTGAGATTAAGACAGAGGGTCTTTACAAATTTAACTATTGGTCTAAATTGTTTTTTGGTCAGTCCTGCAGTCTGAAAACAATGTTTTGATTACCTTGTCTCTGTCCCCTCCCCTTCCTACCCCGCCCCCACAGCCCCCATCAGCCAAAGTGGGGGGAAATGGCTACATTTATCCATTTCTGGGGTAGAAATTGGACTTTGAGACTATGTCTCAGAGGAAAATATTCTTCAAAAAGACCAATATCATTTGTCAGACAAACTGAATTTTGCAGCCAGATTGTTTTTTGTTGAGCACAACGCCTCTACAAAGTGACTACTTTAATACATTCTTGCAACACTGCTCAAGGGGGTTAATACTGTCCTGATATACTATGTCAGTCATAAAAGGTTGCTAAATTATAAAGTGATCTTACATAAGAACAGCCATACTGGGTCAGACCAAAGGTCCATCTAATCCAATATCTGTCTTCCAGCAGTGGCCAATGCCAATTGCCTCAGAGGGAATGAATAGAACAGGTAGTCATCAAGTGATCCATTGCCTGTTGCCCATCCTGAGCTTCTGGCAAACAGAAGCTAGGGATATCATCCCTGCCCATCCTGGTTAATAGCCATTGGTGGACCTACCCTCCATTTATTTATCTAGTTCTTTTTTGAATCCTGTTTAATTATGGAGATATACCTATCTCCTAGAACGGGAAGGCACCCTGAAGGGTCATTGAGTCCAGCCCCCTGCTTTCATTAGCAGGACCAAGTACTGATTTTTGCCCCAGATCCCTAAGCGGCCCCCTCAAGGATTGAGCTCACAACCCTGGGTTTAGCAGGCCAGTCCTCAAACCACTGAGCTATCCCTCCCTGGCCTTCACAACATCCTCTGGTAAAGAGTTCCACAAAAAGTTTACTCTGCATTGTGTGAAGAATGATTCCTTTTGTTTGTTTTAAACCCGCTGCCTATTAATTTAATTCGGTGACCCCTAGTTCTTGTGTTATGAGAAGGAGTAAATAACACTTCTTTATTTACTTTCTCCACACCAGTCATGATTTTATAGACGTCAATCATATCCCTCACCCTTAGTCATCTCTTTTCCAAGATGAAAAGTCCCTGTCTTTTTAATCTCCACTCCTATGGAAGCCATTCCATACCCCTAATCATTGTTGTTGCCCTTTTCTGAACCTTTTTTCAATTCCAATATATATATTTTGAGATGGGGCAACCACATATGCATGCAGTATTTAAGATGTGGGCGTACCATGGATTTATATAGAGGCAATATGATATCTTCTGTCATATTATCTATCCCTTTCATAATGATTCCCAGTATTCTGTTTGCTTTTTTGACTGTTACCACACATTGAATGGATGTTTCCAGAGAACTATTCACATTGACTCCAAGATCTCTTTCTTGAGTGGTAACAGCTAATTTAGACCCCATCATTTTATATGTATAGTTGGGATTATTTCTTCCAACATTAATTACTTTGCATTTATCAATACTGAATTTAATCTGCAATTTTGTTGCCCAGTCACCCAGTTTTGAGAGATCCTCTTGTTGATAAATTCTTTCCTATGATCCTGGAATTCTCTATATTAGAATGAAGTGTAGGTTATGCAGTACTAGGTGATATTTTAAATAAAGTCTAGTTTTCACTTGTAGAAAATATTTTAAAATATACTGCTGAAATGAATGGGGTTTATGGAGGGTGTGATAGTTTTATTTATTTATTTCAGATTAGTTGATTTTACCAAGGCATGAATCTAGTGGGGGAAAAAAATAATCATGTTGATTTTGCCATACGTGCTTAAATAGTCTGTATTTTTTGTTGACTTGGTTTAATAGAGTTCTCGTTATTTTATATATATATATATATATATATATATATATATACACACACAGTTTTAATGGTATTTGTCAAACAGTTATATCTTCAGACTCTGTAGTATATACATACACATACTTGAAAACTGTCATAGTCCCAATTCCCAAAAAGAATTTAAGGACCTTTATGCATATGAGTAGTCACATTGTTTTCAATGGGATTGTTTGTGCTTAAATGTTTTTTTTTTCTGAATTGGTACTATAAAATGAAGAGGAGTTCTGCCATTTATTTCAATGATTCCAGGGTTGTCTCAGAGTAAACAAGCACTGTTTCACTTTTAAAATACAGTAATAATGTCTACTCAATAACAAATGTGTCAATTTTCAGAAGCAGCATTAAAATAATCTGATGTATTGACTTGAAAACATTTGCAATGAAAGTAAAAAAAAAACAGAAAAATACACCCATGCTTGTCAGATGACATCCAGTTGATTTTATAGTGTAGGCCACCATATTGTTAATATGCTAATTTTCTTCAGGGCTCTTTTTTACACTGCTTCTAATCTGGAGTTTCTCCACTGATGTTAATTCCAATTCTTACGCCAGTGGCACCACGTGGCACTTTACTTCCATATGGCAAAGACAACAGGTTAAGTGTGAGTCAGAATGAGAGCCACAGATATTCTAGATTTCTATTGGAACAACAGAAGGAAACATTGACTCATGTAAATGTAGCTGAGTATATGTCCCTATGCTTCTAAACTGTCCTCATTGCACATTCAAACTCACTTTCTAAGGACATGATCCTGCACAATGATGAACACTGTGACCTTAATCCAGGAAAGCACTTAAGCACCCTTTGAGTAGTCCCATTGGACTCCTCAGATGTTGAAAGTTAAATATTTACTTAAATGGTTTGATAGTTCAGGGCCAGATCATTCAGCACTTTGCAGGATATTTTCTCTCAGATGTATCTGTTATTTTAGTCAAATATAAATAAGAGCATCTATTAGACCGAATTATAGTTAATATAATCCTTATCAACAACATTAGTAGAGCGTATCTTTACATTTAACGTTCAATGACTTCAATAAATAATGATTTTTATACTTCATACTAACACATTATAAAAATAAACTCCAGATAGAAAAATCAAACTATGCTCTTATAATTTGCTAGCAATGGAATAATATTATTCTTGCCTCTTACAATGTACCAGATTGCATGCATAACTAGTTAATAAACTCTAAAGGAATAATTATCCAACACTAGGGAACAGAGACGAGAAAGACAGAGGTTGAAAGGCTACAGATATTTTAGTCCCTCTGGAAGGATTACTACCATTGAAAGAAAAAAAATCATTGTATATAAAAGTACAGATTTGGATTTGAATACTTCCATGGAGAAAAGTTGCCAGTAATCAATCAATCAATTTAATCTTCTGTCAGGTCTGCAGGTATCCCATAGAGGTAAAGAAGGTCAAATCCATAGATTAAAAAAAAAAAAAAGAAGGAAATTGCTGAATGGAAACCTTTTGAGGAGCATTAACTCTGAGCCTTCATTTTCTATCCAATTGTGTGTTGGAGGTAAGATACAGTCATGCGGGTGAACAATCAATGGCAGCACAAAAGTTGTGGGAGCCATGCGACTTAGGGGAAGGTAGGCACATGCCATGGAAGATCCAGCTTTATGTACTACAGCCCTAGGTTTGCACGCTAAATCTAACCCTATCATAAATGGGGGGAGAGGGGGATGGGGGAAGGGTGGTACTTTTTATAGGAGAGAACAGGAAAGAAAATGATCAAGGCAAACCTTGTGCAGATGTCAGTGAACTTCCTCTTTCCTCAGTGTTTTTCCACAGAAAGGGATGATCACACACAAAGTCTTTAGAGAGTCCTTGAAAAACAACAGAATATCATAATAAGCAAAAGGAAAATTACCATCTGCTAACATAATGGGGAAAAATCCTGTGAGAATTATAATTGTATTTATATTTATGGGGCAGGGGATTCTCCCCAGACACATATAAATAAGGCTCATTCTGAAACAGAATACTAACTAGCTCTTCTGCTCATGATAGATACCTGGGGTCAGGGAATGGTAAGTCATCCTGGTTTAATCTGTGGTTTTATTTTTGTTCAAACAATTCCCAGGCCACTATGCTTCTAATTATCCTTAAATTTTGCATTGAGATTGATTTCAGATGCAGTAATGCAAATAATTTGAGTGACAATGTGAAATCAAATAACTTACCACTGGTTTGCCAGATAGTTATGAAAAGCAGCTTAGAAATGGGAGAAAGTGGAATTAAGCAACGTATAATATCTAACTATATAAAATGATTCCATCCAGCTGTGGTAAGAAAAGGATTTAACAGGAAATCTGTGGTTCCTGAAGAAAAAATAATAGGGGGATTATGTAAAGAGAGGTTGGGGTGAGAAAAGGGAGAATATTAGCAAAGGCAAGAGATAATAGTAATACTTTGGGGTGCTTTCAACATTATTTTCTAAGCATATTTTAAAGTGGTCTTTTTTTTACTGGGGCTGCTATTTTGTATATTAATAGTTCCTCTACTTCTATTTGTAATTATATTTACCTGTTCCTTTAAAGCAGAGAAGAGACCATGCTGTTGATGCCATCTGTGTGATTATAAAATAGTGAAACATTTATTAGTAGGGTTTAAGTAGGTAATTTCTGTTCTTTTATAGAGTTTGTTAAAATAATTGTTCAAGCAATAAGACCCTCGGTACTTAAGGACAACTATAAACAGACTGAAGTGTTGTCTTGGGATTATTAACTGGAGTCTCCTAAAAAAACCACCCCTCCCCCCCAAAAAGAGAGAGAGAGAGAAAGGAGTTTTTTGTTTTTAAATTTTTAATTTTGTCTGCTGTGGCAAAGTACCTGCTTCTCCTCGGCTGGCTCAGTCCCTTTTTGCCTTGGAGACACAGGCTTGGGCAAAGCAAGGACCTTCCCGGCCACGCAGGGTCTGGCTGATCCTTTTCTCAGTCAGTCCCTTGCTGTTTTTTCTCCCCTTCTGGGGACAGAGTGCAGTCTTCCTTACTGGAAGAGTTCAGAGTCTTGCTGCACCTACTCGCTGGCAGCTTCTGTGCTTCTCTCTCTCCCCCCGCTGCTTCCCTGCCAGGGAAGGTTTAGAAAGGTCTCCAGCAATTGGGGCCAGCTGATCCTAATTAGTTTCCTGGTAACCCCTGTTCCAGCTGAACCTAATTTCTCCATGGCTATCTCCCCTCAATGGATAGGGAGAGGCCTTTTAACCCCTCTGGGACTAATTACTACCCCTCCCTTGGTAGCTATTTGTCCTGGGTTTGCCACATATTCCCCGCCCCGCTCAACACTACGGGGTTGGGCTACTTGCGTCGGAAAGCAGTGCACCCTCGACAGGCCATCCGCATTGCCAGACCTATGTCGTACTGTGAAGTGGAAGGGTTAAAGCGACAGAAACCATCTTGTTACTCTCGCATTTTTGTCCTTGTTTTGGTGCATCCACTGCAAAGGGGCATGGTCCATGACCAGGGTAAACCTCTGTCCAAGTAGATAGTAGCGGAGGCTTTCTATGGCCTATTTTACTGCCAGGCATTCCTTCTCCACTATGGCGTATTTCCGTTCCCTAGGTAGGAACTTCCTACTGAGGAAGAGGACGGGGTGTTCGTCATCTCCGACCATTTGTGAAAGCACCACCCCCAGCCCTACTTCAGAGGCGTCCGTTTGTAGGATAAACTCCTTCCCCCAGTCTGGGGCTACTAGTACGGGGTCTGTGCAGAGGGCCGTCCTCAGATCTGCAAAAGCAGCTTCGGCTGCAGCAGACCATTTTACTATGTCTGGGCCCCGAGCTTTGGTTAGATCCGTTAATGGGCATGCCCGGGTGGCAAAGTGGGGAATGAACCATCTATAGTACCCCACTAGTCCCAGGAATGCTCTGACCTGTTTTTTCCTGAGTGGTCGGGGCTTCTAACTTGTTGAGCTGGGGCTTCACCACGCCCCTCCCCACTATATACCCAAGGTACTTGGCCTCAGCTAACCCGATCGAACATTTGGAGGGATTTGCAGTCAGTCCTGCCTTCCTCAGGGTGTCTAGGACTGCTTCTACCTTCTCCATGTGTGTCTCCCAGTCGGGGCTATATATGATGACGTCATCGAGATAGACGGCCGCGTACTTTCCATGGGGTCGTAACAGTTTGTCCATTAGCCGTTGGAAAGTAGCGGGGGGCCCCATGCAACCCAAAGGGGAGAACAGTGTACTGATATAGTCCCTCTGGAGTTGCAAAGGCCGTCTTCTCCTTGTCAGCCTTAGCCAGGGGGATCTGCCAATAGCCCTTAGTAAGGTCAAGGGTAGACATAAACCATGCCTTTCCCAGTCTGCCAATCAGTTCGTCTATCCTGGGTATAGGGTATGCATCAAATTGGGACACCTCATTCAGCTTGTGGAAGTCATTGCAGAACCTCATACTGCCATCCGGCTTAGGCACTAAAACCACGGGACTGGACCATTGACTATGAGATTCTTCGATGACTCCTAAGGCCAGCATCTTCCTAACCTCTTTCCTAATCTCCTCTCTCTTGGCCTCCGGGATCCGGTATGGCTTGACGTTCACCTTCACTCCAGGCTCTGTGAAGATGTGATGGTGAACCTCAGTAGTCCTGCTGGCTTTTCCGAGAACACATCCTGGTTGCGTTTAATCAGGCTGATCACCTCTGATCGTTGTTCTGGAGTCAACTCCAGGGATATTCCCACCAGGTTGGGCTGATTGCCTTTAGGGGATGGTGCCCCCAGCGCAACCACCGGAGCTTCTCTATCCTGCCAAGGTTTCAGCAGATTTATATGGTAGATCTGCTCCAGCTTCCAGCGACCTGGCTGCCGGACCTTATAGTCGACTTCTCCTATAGCTTCTATACCTCATATGGCCCCTGCCACCTGGCCAGGAGCTTGCTCTCCGCTGTGGGTATGAGCACCATCACCCGGTCCCCTACCTGGAACTTCCGGGTCATCGCTTGACGATTGTAGTACGTCTGTTGTGCCCCTTGGGCCTTCTCCATGTGTTCGCGCACAAGGGGGGTGACTCGGGCTATTCGGTCTTTCATCTGCAGCACATGTTCCACAACGTTTCTCCCCGGGTTCGGCTGTTCTTCCCAGTCTTCTTTAGCCAGGTCCAGTATGCCCCTGGGGTGTCGACCATATAACAGCTCGAAGGGGGAGAATCCAGTGGAAGCCTGAGGAACTTCCCGTATGGCAAACAGTACATAAGGCAGCAGGGCGCCCCAGTCTTTCCTGTCACGACTAATCACCTTCCATAACATGTTCTTCGATGTCCTATTAAAACGTTCGACGAGGCCATCGGTCTGGGGATGGTAGACCGATGTTCTAAGGGTCCGTATGTGGAGCATGGTACATAAGTCCTTCATCGGTTTAGACACAAAGGGGGGTCCCTTGGTCCGTCAGGATCTCCTTAGGTATTCCTACTCTGGAAAAAATCTGGACTAATTCTTTGGCTATGGTCTTGGACATGGTATTCCGTAGGGGAATGGCCTCGGGGTATCGGGTGGCATAATCTAGTACTACCAGGATGTACTGATGGCCCCGGGCTGACTTCTCCAATGGCCCTACTATGTCCATGGCTATTCGCTCAAATGGAACCTCAATAATTGGCAGAGGTACCAGAGGGGCCCTTAAGTATGGTCGGGGCCCATGTATTTGGCATTCCGGACAGGAGGTACAATATCGCCAGCCGGCCGCATAAATGCCAGGCCAAAAAAACCTCTGTAGAATCCGATCGAGGGTCTTATCTACACCTAGATGGGCCCCGAACAGATGACTGTGGGCCAGATCCATTACCGCTCTCTGATGCTTCCGGGGGACCATGAGTTGTTCTATGACTTGCTCTTGGACGCGGACTACTCTATATAGCAGATCCTTCTTAATCATATAATATGGCCCTGGGCCCTTAACTCTCCCCTCCACTGGGACCCCATTTACCTCGACTACTTCCTTATGAATATTGTGGTATATGGGATCATTAGCCTGATCCTGACCAAAATTCCCACGTGCGGTCCCTATTTGTCCAAATTCGAGGGGGGGGGTCTACCTCCGTCTCCCCCTAGGGGAAAGCCCGTGGGGAACCAGGTCCAACGATAGGGTTGTTGATGGCCGACCCAGTCCCACTGTCAGCTGAGCCCCTTCTTTCACCTGCCAGCATAGACTTCAGGTACTGGGTCAGGATCCTCGTCCCCCTCCTTTTATCCGCCCTCCGTTCCCTCCGAGTTTTCCTGGACTTCCCCGGCGGGGAGAACAAATTCTGGCTAAACTCATGGAAGGCAGGGGGAGGGTCACCTATCTGGGCCACACCTTGGGTCCCAGGGTCATTATTTTCTTCTACCTCGTCCCTGGGGAATAGGCCATCAAACCCCGGGAAGTCTCGTCCGATAAGGACAGGGTAGGGGAGTTTCGGAACTACTCCCACCGTCAACTTAGTGGGGTTTCCGAGCACTTCTATGCTTACGGAGATGGTCGGATAATAGTTAACATCCCCATGCACACAGGATATTCCCGAGCGTTTGGCCTGGGATAGTTGGCCCGGCCTGACCAGCTTCCCTGAGACTAATGTGATTGCACTCCCCAAGTCTATTAATACTGTGGTCTCTATACCATTCATCTTAACGGGCCTAGTGTATCTATGTGGGACCATCGCAACCCCGACTAGACTTATTAGATCGCATGGTCCCCCTATATCTCCCAGTTCACATTGCATAGGCTCTCCTAGGTTTGGGCATTGGGCAGCAATATGCCCCAGTTCGCCACAGGCATAACATCGGTATCCCGCTCGGGGCAGCCCCCTATTTTTTGGGCTGCTGGGATTTATCCCCCAAGTCTTTCTCCGCCAGTCCTCCAGTCTCTCCGGGACTGCCGGCTGCTCTTCCACCTCCTTCCTCCCCTCTATTGTCCGGCCTGGCGCTAGGGCAAACTGGGGCCTCGGTGCAGAGACTGGTCTCCGATTCTGGCGCCTTCCTTCCCCGGTGGTCCGAGAAAGTTCTTGGGCTGCTAAGTGTCTCTCTACGAGAGCAACTAATTCATCATAAGAGGAGGGATCATTTTGGCGGACCCACCCTCGTATGTCCGGCGGCAACCCCCTCATGTACCTGTCCAATACCAGGATTTCCACTACCTTCTCTGGCCCATGGGTCTCGGGGCAGGGCCACTCCCGAGCGAGGTGTATCAAGTCAAATAGCTGGGACCTTGGTGCTTTGTCATCCCGGTACTTCCACTCGTGGAAGCGCTGGGCCCTTATGGCCGGCATCACGCCTGTCCTCACCAAGATTTCCGCCTTCAGCTGGGGGTAATCCATAGCTGCTTCTGTGATCATGTCAAAGTAGGCTTTCTGGGCCTCCCCACACAGGAATGGAGCCAGGAGGCCTGCCCGCTGGTCTTGGGGCCAGGCCTCCCGCAGGGCCGTCCTCTTGAATGCAAGGAGATGTGCCTCTATATCGTTGTTTGTTGTCATTTTCTGTAAATAGTTGCTCGCCCATAGCAGCCGGGTCCCCTGGGCCCCGTGCGTCAGCGTGCTTTCAACTGGTTCACTACTTCAGTCAGGGTGGCTCGATCTTGGGCTGGTTTGTCTCCTGTTGGACACGTACTGACTCTTGCTGGGCCGCCACCTGTACTCTGGTAGCCTCTTGTTGAGGCGCAGTGGCTTGTATTAACGCCTTCACTACGTCCTCCATCTTTTTTTTTTTTTTTTTTTTTTTTTGTGATTTTACCTTTCCCTGAGGTGGATTGCCACAGAGCCTCACTCACTATGACATCCCACCTCTGACACCACGTGTGGCAAAGTACCTGCTTCTCCTCGGCTGGCTCAGTCCCTTTTTGCCTTGGAGACACAGGCTTGGGCAAAGCAAGGACCTTCCCGGCCACGCAGGGTCTGGCTGATCTTTTTCTCAGTCAGTCCCTTGCTGTTTTTTCTCCCCTTCTGGGGACAGAGTGCAGTCTTCCTTACTGGAAGAGTTCAGAGTCTTGCTGCACCTACTCGCTGGCAGCTTCTGTGCTTCTCTCTCTCCCCCCGCTGCTTCCCTGCCAGGGAGGGTTTAGAAAGGTCTCCAGCAATTGGGGCCAGCTGATCCTAATTAGTTTCCTGGTAACCCCTGTTCCAGCTGAACCTAATTTCTCCATGGCCATCTCCCCTCAATGGATAGGGAGAGGCCTTTTAACCCCTCTGGGACTAATTACTACCCCGCCCTTGGTAGCTATTTGTCCTGGGTTTGCCACACTACATATCGACAGCTGGAAAAAGAGCCAATAATAATGAGCAACCAAAATCTTCATAACATAATAAGAACATCTCTCACTCACACCCTTCAGCCCTACAGATGAGGGGAGGCTTTGTCCGGATCAGCAGGGGAAAGAAAACTCTTTCCCCCTTTGTGGTTTGTACCTGTTTTCTCCTCCTCCTGGTCTTGAGGAGGGGGCTCTGTGGCTGTTTGATTGGACAGAAGGGCATAGCATAAGCCTATTGGCTTTGTGTACCAAAGGGGAGGGTTTGTAAATTCTACCCTCTCCCTGGGGAGCAGTAATCTATGCTGGGAATAAAATCTATCTCCTCTTCCTTCCATGGGATTAGAGTAGGTCCAGGTTAGTGCCTTGCTATAGACATTGTCCTAGTCACCTTTTTGGGTCTGAGAAATAATTTTTCCCTCATTGCTAGATTAGTCTGTGTGGTGCAGTTTTTCACCTTCCTTTCAGCAACCCAGGGACTCGATTGCAAAAATCATGTTGACACAGTTTTGCTGTGTCCAGTTCAACTACTCATTCAATAGGATGTCCAGTTCCTTACTAAACCAGAACTGGAAGAAGATTGGGAAAAGGAAACTCCTAAAGAAGGTGAGGAATGAGGTTGGGGCTCCTAATGTCTGGAACAGGGAGGAGACATTAGGAGACTCAATCTCATCCCCTGCCCATCCTGCACCAGATGGAAAGGATTACAAAGGAAGAAAGACCTGTAATGAACAAGTTATTGCTGGATATTTAAAGTGAAGAAAATGGACTTTTTGCTCCCCGGGCGCTTTCCCTACAAGTGTTTTCCCTTTCTTGGGATGAAAATTTAAGACACTTTTTATATAGTTGATTTGAAAAAAATCCAGTTTTCCTCCATATTTCATTCCTTGAGCTCTTCAGTATAACTGACTTCTTAAAATAATTCCCTTCATTTCCCAAAATCTACTCTTTTGAAATAATAATAATAAAAAAACCCATAGTTTTTGTTGATAGTTGATTACTTGGTTTTGATTATCTTTCCATTTGATTTAAACTGAATCATCTCAGGATCAGTTGATCTAAGGCTATTTCCAGTGACCAACTCTTCTGTGATGTTCTCATTATTTATGAAAACCAAGACTAAAATTACATCACCTCTTGCTGGTTCCGTGATGATTTGGTGAAAAAAAACCTGTTATCTATCACATCCATGAATAATGGGCCCTACCAGTCTCAGTAGCATTTATTCTCCCATCTATATCTGGGAGTTACACTCTCCCATTATCAGACAATTTCCAAAAGTATTTCTCTTTCTAATAACATTGAAGAGGTTACTATCCATATTCAAGTCTGACTTCCTGGGAGTCTAGAGCAGACCCCTAACACTATCCCAACAGAACCTCTTTTACAATCCTTCCCCAAAGTGATTTTGACCCAAACAAGATTGTTTTGTCCATACAATTACTTCTTATTTCTTTACAGTTTACTGCTTCAGTGATGTATAACACTATCTCCTACCATATTGACCTTTATTCCTACCTCTCCTAAACAGCACTGACTCTTCAATACATGTATTTCAGTCCTGAGTGCTATTCCACCATGTTTCCACAATACCAGTAACATCCGGTTTAGCCTCCTGTACTAGTAGTTCCAGTAACTTCAGTTTATTGCTCTGACTCCCTGCATTTGAATATAAGCATTTCAGTTGCTTCCCTCAGACCTCATCAAGTTTTCTAGCTTATGGTGCTCAGTATCCCCTACTATATCTTCATTTAGGTGATTTTCTTGCAGCTATGTATTGAAGCCAGCTGTGGAGATTTTATAAGTCTATCCCATTCTTCTCCCCTCATCTCATAGTTTAAACTTTAAAAGTCTTTTTATCAATCATGCCAGACTTGATCCCAGAAGGTTACTATACCAAATAGTCAAGTGGAGTCCATCAGTCAAGTAGAGTCTTCTTTCCATAAATGCGTTCTAATGGTCCATCACAGCTACACATTGGTCCTTCCTATTCTATGCCTGTGGCATGTAATAATATAATGCCCCATGGATTGTAATACTTTGGACTTATTTCAGGTTTTGGGTTTAGTGTGTGTGTGCTGGATGGTCACCTACAATACACAGCAGGTCAGACTAGATCAGTGTTTCTCAAACTGGGGTTGCCGCTTGTGACAGAAAGCCCTGGTGGGGCGGGCCATTTTGTTTACCTGCCCTGTCTGCAGGTCCGGCCGATTGCAGCTTCCACTAGACACGGTTCACTGCTCCAGGCCAATGGGAGCTGCTGGAAGTGGCATGGGCCAAGGCCAGTGGGTGCTGCGATTGGCTGGACCTGTGGATGGGGCAGGTAAACAAACTGGCCTGGCCCGCCAGGGGCTTTCCCTACACAAGTGGCAACCCCAGTTTGAGAAACACTGGACTAGATGATCTGGTGGTCCCGTCCAGTCTCAAACACTATGACTATGATAAAGTGAGCATGAAGGAGGTTCACTCACCTTCTAACTAGGCACAAGGGAGCAGCTATCTTTTGGTCTGGCAACCCTGCCAATGGTCATTGTATTCCTACATAGGACTCTCTTCCTGTAAGTTGGCCTGCCAGCCAGGTCAAGATATTAATGTCTGCCCCTTTCAGGGTAACATAAAATCCAACAAAATAATCCAACATCCTCAGAAGAGGGACTTTGACCCCAATTCTAGGTCTTAGTCCTCATCTCAGGACTTTCCAGTGTCCTTGTCCCTTTTTCTAGATTCATGCCATCTTGGCAGTGGCTGTAGAGGATACTGGGCCCTCCCACTACACAAGTTCCAGTCCAGGGACCATATAACTAGCAGCCAAATTCTTCAGAGTCCCACTCATTGCAGTTGTTTCCCCTGGATTCTTCCAAGCCTATCTTTCTCGGGCCTTCTTATCTGAAGCTTCTCAAGGTTGACCTTTTTTCAGGGCTAGCATCCCAGAGCCTATTCTCTTTCTGGGTTTCCTCCTCGCCACGTCTCAGGTCTCAGAGAGTGACTGCAGTCTCTCTTTGGCTGCAGCCCTTCCTCTGCTATTACTAACTAGATTTCTCCTGCCCAGCTGGACTTAATTAATCATGAAGCCTGATCTCCCTCCAGATGAAGCCAGATAACATAACTGGCTGCTCAGGAGCACATTAACCCATTCAGAGCCTGTGTGGGATACACACACCATCACAGTGACTTATATCCAGATAATCCCGGCAAGTGACCCAAACCCACATGCTGCAGAGGAAGGTGAAAAAAACCCAAGGTCAAGAGGTGAGAATACAATTCAGGACCCATTGGCTTTCAAGCCCTATGCGCTTTCCCCCTAGGCAATGAAATTATTTTGGTGTTAGCAGCCAAAGGCAGTCAGGTATAGAGCTCATTGGGCTATGTGTGATGTTCCCTAGAGGTAGTTGTGTGGCACCTCATCTCTACCTCCCCGTAGAGTGAAGGAGTCTTGCCTGTCGTTGCTGTGGATCAGCTGCCTGAAACACAAACCTCTGGCAGCACAAACACAAACCTTTCAGGCCTCTGCAGGCCTCATTCTCCCTGTGCAGGTACCAATAGGCGCACACCAAGTCAACTTAGAATTTTCTGCTGTATTCAGCCCTTATTCACTGTTCATTCACTATTCCCAAAGAAACAGCACATACCAGTGTGTAAGGTTAAACTGAGGATCACCACTGTTCTTAACTTAGATATCTTTATAATGAAAACAAGAATAAGTTTATTATCAAAGATTCAAGTAATAGTGGGTAAGAATATTGGAAACAAATGGTTACATATAAAGCAAAACCACAGTACACTTTCTTGAGACTAAACTTAAGTAACAGGTTAACCTACTAAAGAAGTTTATCATACCTATTGTTTATCTCAACATTGCAAGTATATCTGAAGAGTTTTCACCCAACACTGGTTGAAATGCCACTTTCATGAATGCAAATCTGCTGTCCATTTACTTCCTAGGTACAGAATCCCAGGGTGTCCTTTGCCTTTTAGACATACCCTCAACGTTCATTGTCTTTACTCATAGACAGGATAACCCCAATGGCTTGGGTTTTTTTTTCTCTGTGTGTCTTTCCTGTTGACTTCATATCTGTTTGTTGACATTTTACATCATATCTAAATCCATTGTGTTGGCTAAAAATGTTTAATTTACATCCTGACAGATATATATGATTCTTAGCTCCTGTCAGGAGGAACCAATCTAATGCACATCACCTTTTGGTGACCCGCTTTCGAACATATGCATTTAAGAACACAATTTTCTGATACAGATACATAATTCCTTACATAACACATGCACATACATTTCACAACAAGATTGATGACCAGTGAGAAACTGACTTTCATTTGAGATCTCACATGATTTTCTCTGGCAAGCCAGAATGTATATACCAGAAACAAGAGACTCCAGTATCCTCACTGCTCCCCCTTCTCAGTTGGCATTAAGAGATTCTTTGGTCACTGTAAATTTATACTGGAGCTGGAGATCTCATAGTAGCTTTGATCTAGCTACCATGCTATAAATAACGGTGCAGCTGCAGCGCAGGGGCGGTGCGATGGGATCGCTGGCCAAATATAATCCCATCTGAAATCCTAAATACATACTCAGGAAAACAAGCCTGTCACCACCATCCATGCAACCATAGGTACTCTGCTATTCTTAGCTCACTAGCTTGATCACAGCTAGTGCAGATATGTCTACGCAAGCCAGAAATTATATCTCCAGCTACAGTGTTAACATACCTTAAGGGAACATACCTGACAAATACCAAGCATGCCTTCAGCTGCATATGCAGACAATGCTGTAGTATTAAAATATGAATTATAAGTACAAATCTGAGCATTGATATCTCAATCTATTTTGTGCTATCAATCAGGTCTTTAGAGGTGCAGTACTCAGATTTGCAACTGCAGTTCAACAGCTTGAACAAAAGTGTAGATACACAGTTTGCAGATGCAAATTGCACTCTCAGAAAGGAGGTTGCCTTTGTGAATATCTACCGCAAAATATGCACTTCTCCAATAGGAATGCTAAAAGTCTGAGACTTCAATAAGGGATGCAGCAAGCAAAACCAGCTACACTACCTAGCCACCTTGCAACTTAATTAAACCAAAGGCATTTCTTAGGAGGTAACAATTGTTTTGTTTTATGAAGCTGAAAGACAGTGAATCAGAAATCTATGTTTCCTTTATTTTAAGAATGGGTGTGGATTTTCTAAGGTTCCATTTTGTTCTTTCTGTGTGGAAGTGTATAATGTTAAACCTGAATACATATTGCATTATTTTCTTAAACACTGCTGTCTTGGAAAAATCATGGTACACATGAGCATTTTTCTCTGTTTTAAATTACTTAGCTTTTGTGTTTCATGAAAATATGATTTCTAAAGTAAAATAAAGCTGTGGAATTTACTGATTGTAATCACTTTTATCTCTCCTTTTTATTATTGTTTTTAGATTATTTTCTTCATTTTATTATGGCACCCAAGAGGTTTGTGTATTTAAGTTGGATTCATTTAAGTCCAAGTTAACTGTAGAGATATACAATTAATGAAAGCAGTATTCTTATTCCAACATGTGAACAAAACTCTAGGGATGGAGAAACTGGTTGGGATAAAGTAGAAAACATCTTCTGGCACCTGAACATTCACCCCAAATTCAAGATCTGCCATTACAAGATGCACAAAAGTGTGGTTAACACACTTTACAATAATATTTTCATTTTCACACATTTCCATTTCCCTGGTTCGTACTGGAAGCTATAGTAAAATATACTATGAAAAAGGCTTTTCTCATAGCATTTTTCATCCTGGATGGGAGCAAGACATACCAGAATTCCTGCAATTAAATTTATTATCAAAAGATTTCCAGCCAATTTTGAAGAACTATAAGGCTTAACAAACACATTTTGGATACTTGTCTTATATTACATAAACTGAATCACCAAATACTTCAGCCCTCGACCTCTGGTCCAAGTGAGCCATGCTTAGTTCAGGACCAAAGAATTTGGAAAAAGGTTTTTTTTGCTATCTTTGCAGGTTCTTCATTCTTTCTCTACCCAATATGGGGTGAAGTTGTTCAGCTAGCCACTGTGGATGGTTTGCAATGATCAGACACTTGACTAAAGCATCATCATATATGGACAAATCCTGGTGTTACAGATTCAGTCATGCACCCATTTTCCAAAGTCAATGACCTTGCTTCAAGAAGCAGGATGACCTCATGCTGTTCTTCCCTTCCTGTGGATTTCCATTCCACTGTATGTCATAGGGCTTCCATTATTTTGATTCCACCATGCTTAATTTACATAAGAGACAAAGGAGCTCCCTTCTCTCCTGTCTGGGAGGGAACCTGTTTCTCCTTGTTTGGGACACACTTTAAATCATAATTTCATTAAGTATCCATATTTCATCATATATCATTAATACATATGTTTGATATTGATAATAATCACCAGTGTGCCATTAGCTTTCAGAAAAGACCTCACTCTATACATATTTATTATTCAGTAATATTGTATACAAACAATTGATTCATTTGTGTCAGGGTTTCTTCCCCACTCTGAACTCTGGGGCACAGATGTGGGGACCCGCATGAAAGACCCTCTAAGCTTATAAATACCAGCTTAGGTTAAAAACTTCCCCAAGGCACAAATCCTTTCCTTGTCCTTGGACTGTATTACTGCCACCACCAAGTGTTTTAGCCAAAGATTCAGGAAAAAGACCACTTGGAGTCCCTATTCCCCAAAATATATCTCCAAGCTCCTTCACCCCCTTTCCTGGGGAGGCTTGAGAATAATATACTAACAAATAGGTTAACAAAGTGAGCACAGACCAAACCCTTGGGTTTTTAGGACACCAACAATCAATCAGGTTCTTAAAAGAAGAACTTTATTATAAAGAAAAAAGTAAAAGAATCACACCTGCAAAATCAGGATGGAAGGTAACTTTACAGGGTAACAAAAGATTTAAAACACAGAGGACTCCACTCTGGACTCAACTTCAGTTACAAAAAACAGGAATAAAACTTCCTCTTAGTATAGGGAAAATTCACAAGCTAAAACAAAAACAAAAGACAATCTAACACAATTCCTTGCCTTTACTTACAATTTCTGTAATTTTAGATGTATCATTCCAGGTATCCTTTTAGGAGCTAGTTTACCTTCTTGATCTCTCTCTCTCTATCCCAAGAGAGAACAACAAAAAAGAGAGCAAAAAAAACCTTCCCCTCCCCCCATATTTGAAAGTATTTTCTTTCCCCATTGGTCCTTCTGGTCAGGTGCCAACTAGGTTAATTAAATTGACTAACCCCTTACAGGTAAGTGATTCTTTATCTGTGGCCAGGAGGGATTTTGTGTTACTGTATACATAAAGGTTGTTACCCTTCCCTTTATATTTATGAGAACTTGCTTATAACTTGAGGTTCCCCTACACACCATTTTTTATAGACCAGTAAACCTTGATATTGTATTCTTTGAAAAATAAAACCCAGACCAAGCTTCTCTCTCCTGCTGGATGTAAACTTCATTCTGTCTCCTCCCCCATTTATTTGTTTAACATCTTTGTTTGCCTGGTATGTAAAAATGGAACTTCATTGTCTTTGTGTGAAGACTGAGGTTGTTAGAGAAGCAAACACTCATTTCTTTGTCTAGGGCAGACCTGTGTACCATGTCCCCCAACATGCCTGGTTTAACCACACTTAGTCATAACTCTAGCATATGTCCATATTTCTTAACACACACTGCATACATAGGTCACATAAGAATATTACAGATCAGTGAGTTATTAGTTTTGAAATTAATATTGTATATCATCATAATCAAATACTTAAACATTAAACTCCAAAATATTTCAGCTTATTCTGTAGATACCACTTTTAAATCCTATCAAATACCTTCGCCATTTCCAGTGATGCTATTATCCTACTATCCTAACTTATCCTTTACAATTGGATGCAAAGGTCCAATAATCTTCCTAGTTTAACTATGTCTTTAGGAAAATGGAATAAAGACTATATAATCTCCATTAAGTTTCCAATAACTAATATACTAGACTAATAAATATTTTATAGTCCCTGCTTAGCTATAAGATCAGTTCCAGACAGCTTTCAGTCCTATGACAACTTTCCTATCCAAGTCATTTTTACAAGATTTTTAACATGCTGAATCAAATGCTTTACTAAAAAAATAATATAGATGCATTATATTTCCTGCATACACTTAATCCACTAAGTTTTTTTGTCATTCTCATAGCAAATTCCTGACTAGCTCTACTGATAACTTAGGGCCTGACTATGTCACCTTACTTATGCTAGTTAGCACTTACACTCGTACTACCATTGACCTCACTGGGATGACAAACCTGAGTAAGTACTCACCAACCTGAATAAGGTAGCTCAATCAGAACAATAGATTTTAATAGAATATACCATTTAAGCATTCAAAGACTGTTCAAGGTGGTTACTCTTGGAGATTGGCATGTCTTCATTTGATATCATGTTTCAATTTAGGTTAGAGATGGATTTCATTGAGACACATTTCTGTCAGCATATTGTCAAATATAATAAATGTTCTCTCACCTCCCATCCAAAGAACTGATATGTACTGTACTAAATGTCATTTCACGCTGTGGAGATACCTGGATAAACTTCAAAGGAAAAACTTTCTGAAAACAGCATTTTCTGTGCAGTTTTAAAAAATCGCTGCTTTCAAATCATCTTTCACATTCTTGCTTCTGGCATATATCAGAGACAAGTAGCAGTGAATCTCCTTAATTTAGATCCAAACTGTGGCATCAAGACAAAGACCTGTGTTTGGGAAGGGGAGAGAGAGGAAGGAGAGGTGCATGGTGTCTTCAGTACAGATGGTGCATTAACCTTAAACATGGTGCTTTACTGGTTGGGTGCTGAAGTGGATGGGGCTATAGGACTGCATGGTCTTCACCTGTTGTCCTCATGACTTTTACATGCTAGCACCAATAGTAGCGTGAACCTCATAGAGCACTTGCATTACCTGATGATCGGCACACTCATTATGCCTAGTGCCCACAAAGGGAACGGGATGGAGAATGGAATGATTCCTACCATTACATCTCAACTCAGAGACTAGATAGAAAATGAGTCTATATCTGTATTGATAGAAAATGAGTCTATATCTGTATTGTTGTTCAAACAATTCTAACACTTCTTGAATTATTCTTCAGTTTTGTTCCGTGACTTTGAATATAAATGTATGCATATAAAGTATATTTCTTCCAAAGGAAATTTAAAAAAAAAATTGAAAACAGGTAATTTTCCACTTTAAATATGTGTCATGTATTAAAATAGCTTAATACAATAAGGAATTGAATTAATCACTGCATAATATTTAAGGACCAAATTCCAACATATGATATACTTTGTTTTTTATTTTTTTTAAAGTTAAGCAAAGACCTGAAATCTTCTTTCATTTATTTTACAACCCACCCAAATATTCCAAACTTCCAAAACACTCAGCTTCAGATCTCCCTATTTTCAATGTATGTTGAAGTAACTTAAAAAAAAGTTGTCCATCCACCCCCACTCCCCACCCCTCACGCCCCCGTACATGTGGACAATAACTGATATTCTGTACTTTGTAAGCAAATGAGAACTATTTCCCAGATGGATGAGAATCAAGTTTTGAACAATGGAGTTATAACAGTATCTTTGGAAGAATAACTCACATTTTTGAATCTCCTCAGATATTTAGCCAAAAGCCATATGTTCTTAAAGTAACTGAACATTTATCCCTAAACATTTCATTGTATTCTCTAGGAAACCTATCCATACTTGTTGACATTTTTTAGCATAATAGCTATAATAGTTGTGGTATATTGCCTTACAGTTCTGAATGGAATACACAGCTCCATTAATTTTACAGTTTTATCTCTGTTTTCTATTTCCCATAGCTTACTAAAAACACAATCAGTGAAAACATATCACCATGGAAATTTCTTATGCGGAATGTACCAATAAAGATATATCAAGTGTTTTATGGGAGCCAGGTTTCTTTCAATTGACCCTGCAAGGGAACTTGATTAAAATATAAGACATTCATACAAACATGCTATAACATGCACTTCCATATTTGTTAAAGAACTACAGAACTCCATATTGATCTGCCTATTTCCTTCTAGTGTGAAGTGTGACTTCTCCACAGTTCTAAAAGTTTATGTATTATACGTCAAATGTTATTTAATGGGATAAGTATGCACATACAATAGCACTGAACAAGTTAACTACAAAAATATTATTTAAAGAACATTTGTGTGAAACTTCGTCTTAAACTTATTAAAAAAGGACTCCTAGACTCTAGACAACATTTCAAAGGTACATGCTCCTTTAACAAACCTCTAGACTTAGCCTACAAAATATTTAGACTTTCTGTGGAGTTACGTGGTTTAGGACATATTTAAATCCTGCAACCTGAAACAGATAAATTAGATTCAGAGAAGTTAAATACTGAAAAGAGATTCTGGTATTAGGTCATCTACTCCATCACCCTGCCAGTGCAGGAACATTTTGTTTTGTACATTTGTGACTGTTTTATCTAGTCTAGTTTTAAATATCACAAGCAATGGGGCTTTTACCACTTCCCATGGAATAACATTTGACAGACTAATAGATATCACTGTCAGGGGAATGAATTATTTAGGATGGCAAAATGGAATGCATCTAGGGGTAATGGAATATAATAAAGACAGAGACACACTACATCCCATTGCTCCATTTAACATCCTAAATAATACCCCTATCTTCTGGGTATTTTTTCACCCTTCAAATATTTGTAGACCTTTGTCACTAACCCAAATTACACTAATTTAACTACTTTAATCTTTCCTCCTAAATAGTCCTTCCACCTTCTGAATTATTTTGTCCCACTTCTCTGAAATCTCCTCAATATTTTTATGTTTAATGTGATGCCCAAAATTTAATGCAATGTTCCAGATATACTCAAGCCAGAACTACACAAAAAAGAATAGTCACTCTCTTCACCAGGCTATAGTTCCTCTGAGAACTTAGCCCAAAATTACCTTGGCCATTTTTGTGGCAATGTCACTTTCCACACTCAGGACAAGTTTGTTTGTGAGTATCACCCTTATATTTCTTTTTATATAATTGTTTCCCAGATTTTTACCTTCATCCTGTAAATCCATATATGGTATGCCTCAGGCAGTGGAACGCTGTTGTACCTCATTGTAAATGTGATCAGAGGTTAGGTGTGAGTACAAGTTAAGTACTACGTAAGAGTGAAATCCTGGCCCAATTTAAATCAGTGGGAGTATTACCATTGACTGCTGCAGGGCCAAGATTTTGCCCTACTCCCAATCCTGTGCACTGAGTGATACTAAAAATAGCAGTGTGTATACTGTAGCATGGGCTAGCCACCCAAGTACCAGTCTGCCTACACCCTGGATATGTACTTGGGTGACTAACCTGAGCCACAACACCAACAATGCTATTTTTAGCATGCTATCTTGAGCAGAGCTAGCACATCTGTCAATATGGGCTGGGAGTCACACCTCCAGCTGCAGTATGGACATATCCTAAGTCTCAAGTACCTATTTAATTATTCTTAAGAGTGGAAGTTGGAGGTGGGGGAAAGGTATGGTTTGGGTAGATAATGAGCATTCTGAGGAGACAGGCTTAATTGTGATTCCCAGCATGTAAATGAAATAATACCCTCTCCTTTCTTTCTCCTTAATCTGGCTTCTTAGCAGGAGTAAGATGGGCCACACAGCAGCACTCTCATTAATTCACAATAATTTGTTCCTCTAATTGAACTACTAATCTTTTTTTATTTTAACTCTGCACCTGTGCTGTACTTAAGCAAAGCAAAGCACTTGAGCATGAGCTTGTGACACTCTGTACCTCAAAGTAGTACCCTGGAATCCCCATATTCACCACAGTGATAATATTATGATATGTTTTGTACAAAATATGCCCTGTTGGGGTATCATTTAAAAAGTCTTGATCTGCTGAACATTACTATCCTGTTTCATTGTACAAACTGTCATTAAATGTATTGCTATATGTTTATTACTGAAATATGTGTAGAGTGAGAAATGCCCACAGCTACCCTTTCAGTGGCAACAAAGGAACAAATAACACCTACAAGACAGATTTATGTCAGGACCAGCTGGACATGCTTTGATGACCCATCAAGAAGTATCTGTTCTCCAAGAGATTCCTTAGACATGGCACATACACAATGGGGACTACCTAACCCCCACATCAGAGCAAGGATTTTTCTAGCACCTGGAAAGAAATATAAATGAGGGTCAATGACATCACCCTGGGCCTCTCTTCTTCACCATTTCAACACCTGGAAGATCGTTTGGAAGACAAAAACTTTCACTGGGGAGGTTCCAGGCTGAGAAGGAAATGTAACCTATGTATTAAGAACTGTGAGCTGCCTGAAACATCAGGGTGAGGAAAGCTGTTTGATTCAAATCTTGCTTAGTCTTTTAAAGTTAGAATTTAGACTGTGATTCTATTTTTATTTCTTTTTAACTGACTTTGGTCTCTATGCCTGCTACTTATAATCCGTTAAAAAAAATCCGTGTAGTTAAAAAAATCCGTGTAGTTAAAAAAATTTGTGTAGTTAAAAAATTCTGTTTTATATTTGACTAAAACCAGTTTTTCACTGAAGTGAATTTCAGCTCAGGTTAATAAGGACTGCTGCACATCAGCTACCATTTGTTGAAGTGACCAACTAATTAATGAGCTTGCACTGTTCAAGAGAGTCTTGAGCAGTGTAAAACAGTATATTTCTGTGGTGTAAGGCTAGGGGCTGGGGTGATTTGCTGATGTCTCTGTCTGTATAATTTGTGAGTGGCTTAGAGAGCATTCATATAACTTAGCTGGGTGTGTCCCTGTATGTTGTTGGTAGAGTGATCACAGCACCTGTCGGGTTTTTGCTGCTTGTTACTAGCACAGAATTGTAAGAGACAGAACAGGCTAGAGGATTAAGGGGGTAAAGCAGTCCCAGAGTTCCAGGTTGTACTCTGGGGACATGTCATAGAGCTTAATGTTAAGCATGTGCTTAAATGCATCCTCATTCAGCAAAATACATAAGCATATATTAAGACTTACCAAATTCAGTGGATTAAGTAACATGTTTAATAGCTTTTCCGATTTGAGGGCACAAGCCTTGATTAATTGTAATTTGAATAATTTCTCCTGAGATTTGTTGAATAGCATTTTGCTGGCTTTTCCCCCCCTATGTTTCTAGTTTCTCTCAAACCCTTTGTATTACACCCCAAACACATCAGTGGACATATAACATAGTGAATACCAGTGAAAATGAGGTAAGATCAGAGGCTAAAATTGGGAAAGAACAAGTTAAAATTACTAGACAAGTCAGATGTCTTCAAGTCACCAGCGCCTGATGAAATACATCCTAGAATACTCAAGAATCTGGCTGAGGAGATATCTGAGCCATTAGTGATTATATGGAAGATAGGAGAGATTCCAGAGGGCTGGAAAAGGGCAAATATAGTGACAATCTATTAAAAGGGAAATAAAGACAACCTGGGGAATCACAGGCCAGTCAGCTTAACTTCAGTACTAAGAAAGATAACAGAGCAAATAATTAAGCAATATGCAAACACCAAGAAGATAATAAGGTGATAAGTCACAATCATCATGGATTTTTCAAGGACAAATCATGTCAAACCAACTTAATAGCTTTCTTTTAGGGGTAACAAGCCTTGTAGATAGGGGGAAGCAGTAGATGGGTATATCTTGACTTTAATCAGACTTTTGATACTGTCTTGCATGTCCCTCTCATAAACAAGCTAGGGAAATACAACCTAGATGAAGCTACTGTAAGATGGGTGCATAACTGTTTGGAAGACTGTTCCCAAAATGTAATCAGTTATTCACAGTCAAGCTGGAAGGCTATATCAAGTGGGGTTCCACAGGGATCAGTTCTGGGTCTAGTTTTGTTCAATATCTTCATCAATATCTTAAGTAATAGCATAGAAAACAGAGTTATAAAGTTTGTGGACAATACCAAGCTGGGAGAAGTTGCAAGTGCATTGGAGGTTAGGATTAAAATTCAAAATGATCTGGGCAAACTGGAGAAGTGGTCTGAAGTAAATAGGATGGAATTCAATAAGGACAAATGCAAAATATTCCACTTACGAAGGAACAATCAGTTGCACACATATAAAATGGAAAAGGACTGCCTAGGAAGGAGTATTGTGAAAAGGGATCTGGGGGTCATAGTGGCTTTCAAGCTAAATATGAATCAACAGTGCAACACCACTGCAAAAACAAACAAACAAACAAAAAAAAACCCCTAACATAATTCTGGGATGTATTAGCAGGAGTGTTGTAAGTAAGACATGAGAAGTAATTCTTCCACTCAACTCTGCGCTGATTAGGTCTCAGCTGGAGTATTGTGTCCAGTTCTGTGCATCACATTACAGGAAAGATGAGGACAAATTGAAGAAAGTCCAGAGAAGAGCAACAACAACAACAACAACAACAAAAGATTAAAGGTCTACAAAACATGTTCTGTGAGGGAAGATTGAAAAAAACGGGTTTGTTTAGTCTGGAGAAGAGAAGACTGAGAAGGGATATGATAATTTTCAAGTACATAAAAAAGGGATAAAAATTGTTCTCCTTAACCTCTGAGGATAGGACAAGAACCAATGGTCTTAAATTGCAGCAAGGGCAGTTTACGTTGACTATAAGGAAAAACTTCCTAATGGTCAGGGTAGTTAAGCACTGTAATAAATTGCCTAGGGAGGTTGTGAACTCTCAGTCACTGGATATTTTTAAAAGCAAGTTAGAGAAACACCTGTCAGGGATGGTATAGACAATACTTGGTCCTGCCTTGAGTACATGACCCTGGACTAGAAGAGCTCTCGAGGTCTCTTCCAGTCCTACAATTCTGTGATTCTATGATCGTTCCTACCAGTTTAGTGTCATCTGCAAAATTAATTCATGTAGCATTTACTCCTACTTCTAGGTCATTAGTGAAGAAATTGAACATGACCTGGCTTCACACTCCTGCAGTTACCCACTAGTCACTTCTTCACAACTCAATACTTTGAAGTTCATCATTTTCCTGTGTTTACAATCTTTCACCAGTTTTCATTTCACATATAGCATTCATTTTCCAAGCCAATTTAAATTAATTTTTAAGAGAAAGATTTTATATGGTGTTGCATCAAATTGTTTACCAAACGAACTGCAAATGTGTATTACATATTACACCTTCCTTTTGCCATTAACTTTATAATCTATCAAAAAAGCAATTAAGTTTATCTAGTGAGTCTTTATTAAACCAATGCTATTTATTGCTCATGGTTCCATTTTCTTCTAGAAGTTTAGGGCCTGACCCCGCAACTCATTTGTACAAATATTCTTTACTTATCCAAGTTGGGATTATTCATGAGAGTGAGGCTGGCAGGATTAGGTTTAGGCCTAGGATTATGCAAAAAAAAAATCTGTTAATTTTTACTAAAGTTCAGAATTTTTTTTCTTTTATTTTTCTTATTTACTGAATGTTTTGAATGTTAAATAAGAAAAGATGGCTGCTAAATATATTGCCTTCTGTTAAAACTCAATAGTTTTGTGTTTCTAGTATTATGGCAGTAACCCAAGTGTTGATTTACTATGACCAAGACAGGAGAGGAAGGCTGGCCCAGTGGTTAGGATGGCAACTGAAGACTGGGGTTCAATTCTCTGCTCTGCCCCAGACATCCTATTTGACATAGTTAAGTCACTTATCCTCTCTGTCTTAGTTCCCCATCTGTAACATGTTGTACCTGCCTAACTCACAGTGGTGTTGTGAAGACAAATACATTCAAGATTGTGGTTCACTCACATACTATGTCAATGGGGCCATATAAGTCCCTTATGTAGACAGACAGCACACTTCCTGACATTAGACATTATTAACTAGGTGGTTAGACTCAAAGCAACTGAAAATTGCCACATAGGTGATGGTGATGATGTCAGAATATAGAACAGATGTACAAAATCTAAAAACAATAGTTAAACAAGAAAATATGCACATTGGCAAAATGTAATGATCCCCTGAAGGTAGTGACTATAGAAAAATGTAGATTATAGCTGAAGGGTGTGGGTGGGGGTCTTCAGCCTCTTCCCAGCAAAATACTAGGATTGGACTGCTAAGAGGGGAGGACTAACTGATGTCTTCTTCTTTAAAGCCCTGACCAGAGCCTTCACGGGATTCAACTTTGATTTTACTTATCAATAGCATAGCACTCAGGATAGCAAAATAAAAAACTTTAAAGAGAAATGAGTTTGTTCAGTAAACTCAGAGGATTCATTGTTATGAAGTTAAGCTCTTGTCCTTTCAGAGGGATAATTTGTAACCTGATGCCCTACATCTATATTGCCAACCCCAAGTGTGCAAAAATCATGAGTCAGGCTCATCAAAAATCATGAGATTGGCTTTAAAATAATGAGATTATGTGTTCTGTTTATTTGCCTTCTGCTTTTTGAGCCTTTGAGCCATTTTGAAGCTTTCTTCACAGCCATGAGGGCTAAAAACTTACCTTTTCTTTAAGATGGAAGGCTGAAATCATCATATGTCCACTTGACTCCAGGAGCTGGGGCTGTAAGGAAAACAATAATCATGAGACTCATGACACAATTATGAGAGTTGGCAGCACTGCTACAGTTTCAGTTGGATTAAAACCTTCATCAGGTAGCAGTCTACACCTACTGCTGAGAAAAAATACTGCCTTAATTCATACTAATACAAATGCACCTCCCCCCCGCACTGAAAAATTGGTACATCTAACACTGTAAAATGTCACACTTTTTACCACTGAAATCAATGGATTAAATTCTGCTTTCAGTTACACTGGTGTCATTCCAGAGTAAGTTAATTGATTTCTGTCAAACTACTTTGTATTTAGATCAGCATATCTGAGGTCAGAAATTTACCCAGAGCATTTGTATTAGTATGAATGAAGGCAGTATTTGGTGCAGTGTACCTGCATATAACTATTTTGAGCCAGATTCTATTCTCAAAAGCATTGAATTTGCACCAGCTTTATTGAAACTCTGCCACTGTGTCTGTAGTAATCTCTTTGGAACAATCTTTTCCTAGTGCTTTAGTGTTTTAAATTATAATCTAGCATGGATTTTCCATTTGGCTGCTTTTTAAGATTTATTACACACAAGGACCCTTTTAAATTAAGCATTTAAACGGTGTTTCTGTCTCAGATGGTTAACAAATACAACTCTTCCCACAAATTTTTCAGACTCATGCAAAAAGTCTTTAGATTCCCATTTGTTCCAAAGTGTGACTATTGAAAAATTATTTCAATCTACCTTGCTATTTAGGATTGATTTAGACATTCCTTTTCCAAACATTCAGATTCAAAGGTTGATATCTAACTAACCCTTAAAAATGTTGAGTAAGGCTTCTTGATATGAATAGTTCCATTTAATTAAATAGAACTACTTACTCAAAAATAAAGGCTGTAGAATAGGCCTTCTGTTAATATCAGTAGTGCCCTATTGTACATACTGGATTAAATTAGTATAATTAGGAACAATAATATAAAATTGTTCAAAGGAAAATGTATCCTTCCACCTTCTTTTGGTTACCAACCCCCCCCCCCCGAAATTGGCCTGAAACAAACAAGCATACAAACAAAACAAACAAACAAAAAACAAACAAACAAACATTGAACTCAATGGAAAGACTCCTGTTGATTTCAGTGGACTCCATATTCCGAATATATGCCTCGTTACTTATCCCTTACGTAACAAATTTTCATTTAACCTTAGGACAAGTAAATTATAAGTCCCCATTGGCCTGGACAAATCTTCATTTAACCTTAGGACAAGTAAATTAAAGTCCCAATGGGAGCTGTGATCAGCTGAACCTGCGGATGCGGCCAGTAAACAAACCGGCCCGGCCTGCCAGGGTGCTTACCGTGGTGGGCTGCGTGCCATAGGTTGCCGAACCCTGGTTTAGATAAATAATTGGCTTTGCTGATACAAGAATCAGTGCTCTGTCCTAGCTAATTTATCATTCAGCATGGAAAAACTGAGTTTTTTTAAAGGCAATTTAGGTCATTTTTAAACATTTCCTTCTTTTCAGAAAGATTGTTTGCCTTTTTGAGGGGAACTCAATTTACCTACTGTAAGAAGAGTGCTTATTGCACTAATGATTTCCTACTGTTATAATAATAGAAAGACTCTTAATTTAATCAAATTTAATTAGCCCATGGCATTTCAGGATTTAAGTATTTGTCCAGCATTAACCCAAGACCCATGAATTCTTTAGAGGTAATAAGGTCCAACAATAATTCTGAGATAAAGGCTATGTCCGGACTACCGTCTGGCAGATAAAAACATATGTCACTCAGGGGTGTGAATATTCCACCCCACTGAGTGACATACGTTAAACCAACGTAAGCACTACAGTGCACAGCATTATGTTGGTGGGAGAGCTTCTCCTGCTGATATAGCTTATGGCATAGAGCATCTAGTGTAGACATGGCCAAAGAGTGTTATAGCACTATTGGTCACCAATGGCTGTATGGATGAAGATTAGATTGCAGAGCCATTCAACAGAAGACCTGTTTATCCTCAAAGTTGTTCAATAGATTGTTTTTCAAATGATTGAGACACTGCTAAGGAAAAAATTACAATCACTTTAATTTACTTGTCCTAAGGTTAAATGAAGATTTGTTACATAATGGATAAGTAACGAGGATTTGGCACTTACACAATAGCCAATTTCTTTTTATTTGGGGGAATTTCATTTATTAAAATGATAACTTAATTTGTATTTTTTGGGATGGAATGTCGGTAAGTTGTCATCATTAAAGTTGCACCAAGCCCCCGTTCATGCAGCTGTATAGACCTCTACAGTCATGCTGAAGTCAATGTAGGGTTAGGGGCCTAAAATAACAATTTCAGATGCTGGCTTCCTCTTTGGCTTAAAAGTGATACTGTCAAATAATTTAAATCCAACCTTTGATCTGCTTTAAAATAGTTGTTGATGGGTAATTTGTGCTTTAGATTATATATATATATATATATTTTTCTTTTTTTAAATCACAACTTCTTTCTTGTTCTGTTTTTTTTTTCACTTCCCACCCTAACTAATGATTAAATTCTGTCCACTTACTCCACCATCCACCCAAAATTCAGCAGAAATCTTCTTCTTCTGCTGAGCCAAATTGTGCAACATTTACTTACATATGTTTTACATGAACAATCCTATTGAAATCAATGTATGAAATGCTCACAAGGGTAAAGGGTAGCGTATCAGGCATATATACAGTAACAGTGTCTGAAATAATTGATAAGAGTTCTCTTTAGACCAACTTCTGGTTGCATTGAAGTCAATGGCAAAACAGCATTTACAGCAAAGAGTTTTAAGCCTGACTTAAAAAAACAAAACATTTTTTCTTCAACTTTAACAATAATAAAGATAATATATAATATTATATAGCTCTTTTTCATCAGTAGACCTCAAAGCATTTTCTCTTGACATTATGGTATCATCATTTCACTAGTTTTCTAGTTGTTAGAGAATTTTCTAGGTTAGACGGGTTTATTTCCAACTTTAAAAAAAACCAAGAAGATTCTCTGTTATGTCCTAGGGGCAGCCGGTGTAGGAAGCAATCACTTGAGGCCAGAGAGCAGACAGCTACCAAAACCTCCATTTTATTTACAGATTACAGAGAGCTCACTCAGCCGGTTGAAACCGGCTGAGCTATCCCTTAATAGTCTAACTCAGTTGCCATAGTAACAAAACCCATGACAACCAAATACACAACATTCTCCACCACCACCACTTCTTGTGTGGAAATGGCGAGGGGTCAGGGAGTGGGGAGAGGGTGTCATAAAGTTGCAAAAAGGGCATATTCCTTGCATCTGCCCTGTTAGATCACTTTTAACTTCATCAAGACAATATCAAAGCATACAATTTAGGAGTTTTTTGAGCTCACTCCCATAGTCTCTGAGCATACCTATATGTTTTAACAATCAGTGGATAATCCACACTCTACAAATGTATAAAAAGATATTGTGACCTATGGTTTAATCTTGCTATATTGTGATGCTGGGAATTAATTTGGCTTCTCGAACACTTACACTGGTAGTGCATTACTAATTGCTAAATTACAGTGCAAGTGTACATATATCCACAGATACCAGATTACATCATTCTGATTCACATTTTCATAATCAATTCCTAATGATTTAATAATGATTGCCTAATTATTTCTGTGTTATGCCTTACAATTAACAGTTCAGCAATGACTTCAATGAATTCTAAACATATTAAAGAAGGACAGTCATACCTGGAGAGGTGCCAACCAATTAAAATCTCTACGGTGTAGGTTAAAGCATCAAAACATTATACAGTAACTCCTCATTTAAAGTCCTCTCGCTTAACATTGTTTCATTGTTACTTGCTGCTCAATTAGGAAAGATACTCATTTAAAGTTGTGGGTGGGCTGATAGTTGAGCCCCCCGCCCCTGGTGCTTGCAGAGTAGGGGAAGCTGCCCTGGAACTTTCTCCCCCACCCCACATTAATTCTTATGGGGAAATTGGATTCACTTAACATTGTTTCACTTAAAGTCGCATTTTTCAGGAACATAACTACAACGTTAAGTGAGGAGTTACTGTACTTCCTACTATACAACACCACAATGCATTATATAAATGAATCTAAGCATATAATTGGATTAGACACTCAATTCAGTGATTGTGGTGGTGGTGATAACAGTTGGACAGGAGTATGATAATTTGAGCTGGAGAATATTGCCAAAAATATTTACAAATACTTGTTCAAATATTTAATCGAAACGCTTAAAATTTAAGCTGTTTTGGGCAGGGAATGTCTTTTTTGTTCTACATTTGAATAGCACCTAGCACAGTGGGGTCTTAATCAAGGACTGGGCTCTTTGCTACGACTGCAATACAAATCATAAATAACCCTGGGTTTGAATCCCTTATTTGCTCCCTTTCGGTTCACACTCTAGTGATCACATTTACTGCCAGGAATGTTTGCTAAGCAGGTGATTTTAAGAGATTCCTATAGAATAGTCACAGAAAGTGGATTCTGAAATTGGGGTATTCATGTCAGAAATGTTGTCCTAATAATTATATTCTCCAGTCAGCAGCAGAAACATCTGTAGGTGTCCACTCAGAACAGAGATAATTCTGAATTGCCAGTATCAGGTGGGAGGTTTCCAAAAAACACCTAAGGGATTTTGGAGCACAAATGCTACTGAAAGTCAATGCGATTTGTGCTCTTTGAAAATGTCCCTCACAAATACTCAAATCAAATTCCCTATCTATATATGTTATTTATAGTATCTATTACAGTGGTTTCTGAGTGTCTTTCAGTTAATATAAAACATTCCTCAAATAATTTTGAGAACAAATTCCTGAAAATCATGACTTGTTCACAAACAACCCATGAAAAATAATAATAAATTATTAATAATGATACATAATAAATATATAATAATTATTAATAAAAACCTGGTGAATAAGTAGCTTATTTTGGTGAATAGTTCATCAACTCTACTGATAACTATTTGTGATTTCCAGTAATTTAAGCACCTCATTTAAAAAAATACAGATTTTATTTCAGGATAAACTATAGTATCTTCGCACCAAAAGAGAAGCATGGAAAGTGTATACATTCTATAATGACTCTAAGTTCTTTATATTAGCAGGTAAGAGGTTCATTAAAATAATAATTTTCTTCCCTTTCGAAAAACGTTGAAATTACAGATGTTTGCTGATATTTTAGTACTTCATAATAAGTGATAAAGACCAAGATTTTCAAAATGACCTGCGATATTCAGTGCCCAATTTGAGACTCTTTAAAGGTCCCTCATTTTCAAAGGGTGAGTGCTAAGCACTTTCTGGAAGTGCATGTGTAGCTGTATGTCTTTTATCTTGTTTCCTTCTCTTAGCTGATTTTCCTCTTTTCTGCTGTCAGCGCGTAAGTTTTCCTTGTTTTGTACTTTTAAGCCCTAATCACACAAATGTGTAATTTTTCTACCATGAATTGTTCAGCTGAAATCAACCAGACTTACTCATAGTATTCGTTAAGAGTAGGCATAAGTGTTTGCAGATATTCAATCCAAGACGGTGAAAACTGCACTAGTTCATCACTTTAATCATCACCTAATTTGGTCAATTATTTAAACAGACTGTGTAACTGACTAAAATACCTATAGCAGATAAAACTCTCATGAAATAGTCAATGGAATGTTCATCAGAGAACAATGGCAAAGCTCTATATATTACACATTAAGTCAGTAAACCATAACACAAGTACAGATACCGACATAAACTAGATAGGCCTTGACCTCTACCAGTCAAATCAGTGGTAATTTTGTGATTAACTCTAGTGGGAAGAGGATCAGGGCCTCAGTGGCCTTTTATATATATATATATAAGATCATATAAGATACAAAAAAATCTACTATATTAATTATTCATTAGCATTATTAGTTCATTAATGATAAAAAAAAGTGTAGTTTTATATACTGAATTAATCACTTTACATTTGTGGACCCACAATTAATCTCAGGTGAAAATGGTAGCGTTACCTGCCTAATTAACTGACTTTCCCTGCAAATCAGGTAATTGGATAATTAGACTCTTATATCTAGTAATTGACACCTGTACTTAATTATTATTAAGTATGTATTAATTGCAGGCACAAAATTGCACCTGTAAAAATAGATACTATCTTACAGACCCTACACATATATTCTTCAAACATTTTGGTATTTTCTGCATGTATTTTTATAAAATCATTGTATGTCACCATTAGGTTGAAGTTCATTAAATGCCTTGTTAAAGAGTGCTGTGTTTTAAAAGCCTGGCTCTTCCACCTCCCCACACAAATGTGCCATTCCTACAATGCATTATGCATGCTTATGTCAGTCATAGTTTAGACTGATAGTACATTATGGTTTTAAGGATTTGTGATCACACTGGAATAGACAGAGAAATGGTTAATTAACCAATATTCATGAGGTTTTAATTGTAGCAATTTCCCTCCTCTTTTCACTGATGTAAAGTCACAGTGGCTTCTAATTGAACTTCTTTTTTCTAAAGGAGAGAGCTTTTCTTACTGCATAACTTTTGTTCTCCCCCACATTACTGCTTTAAAATCTTTTCAACAATTTACATAGTTTTTGAATGGATCTGCTGAGAAATGATGTATGGAGAATTTAAAAGCTAGATTAGCTGCCTTTAATGAAGTGAAAGGAGTAACCGGAGCTGTCCCTAAGCAAAGATTAGTCTTTCAAAAAATGTTCAGAATGAGGAATTGCCTACAAAAACATTATACAACAATCAGTATCTAAATACTACAGTGATGGTCACATTAGAAATACCATAGGCAGCTAGGTCAACACATACCAATGTTTTGTTATTGCCTGTTGAAAGCCTAGTGAGGCAGACTGGGTTAGATGTGTGAACCTGTGGTGATGAATGGAGACATTCAGTAGGACAGCTGGGTAGCAGTAGCATGTCATGGACAAGGAAGGGGAAAGGGCAGAAGAAGTAACAAGAGAGAAGCTGGAAGAGAGAGTGAGGTAGATAGGCTTCTTATACCACCAGAGAGAACAGAAAATCAAGGAAAAGATCAGAAAAGCAGTGCCAAATCATCACGTAGGAATAGAGGAAGATGGCGTTTGCAGGTGTGGTACCAAAGACGACAAGAAGAACTAACAAAGCATCAAAGTGACATTTTACCAGAATAGAGGGGTTAAAAATGTGCTTTTTATCTCCACAAAATTCCTTTAAAGATGCTGTACTAGTGACAAGCTAATTATAAAAGCTCTCAAAAGCCTTTCAAGCTTTGAGAGAGGGAGAAAAAATAATTTCACCTTAGGCAATAAATAAAGCAAGAAAAATCCCAGTAAGACAAAATTAAGTGTACAGAAGACCACCACAAAATACATTTTTCAAAGCAAATATAAGCCATTCTTGCTGGAATTCACATACAAAGAAACGGTATAAAGGACATGATATACACCCTTACAATTCTGAGTATTTTTGATGGGGTTTTTTTCTACTTAGTAGTAGATTAAACCAATGTGATAAATGGTTGCAGATGTTCATTTCCATTAGAGGAAAAATCAGTAACACAGAGTCCGGGTACTTTCCTAGAATAACCTTATAATTTTACAAATATACTGAAGTATATTTTACATATATACATATAGTTCTGAACCAGAGGGGGTCACCAACAGCAGGTAGCACAAAACACAAGAATTGACACTAGTTAGAAAAATTATGCTGGAAAGCAAACTCTCTCAGCTGCTTTCATCACTTCCCAAAAAGAAAGTTAATCATAGAACTAACAGCAACCCTGCATCGCTTAAGAAGGAATAGTGCTCAGACTCCAAGAAAAGGAACTTGTAAGACTTGTAAGATACAGTATATGGTGTCTCTGGTTTTTCTCATCTTCTCCCTTGGGGTCTCACTTACTGAATCCTTTTTTGGTTGTATTTTATTTAATTGTCTTTCCAATAAAGACTAAAACATTTTAAATTGTTCATTGATGATTGCTGTAATTTTTATCCAAAACTTCTGATGAGAACCAACTTATGAAATGATAGCAAGATATATTTCTGAGATTTTACTATATGCAAATACAATGGAGACAGTAAAACCAGTAGCCAATTTTTAAAAACCTATAAGCACCTACAGTTTAAACATAGAATTAGGAGTCTCACACCTAAATAAGTGGGCTGATTTTTGAGAGTGTCTAGAACTTAGTAACTCCTACTGATATTATTGGGAGTTACTGAACATTAAAATGCATTGGGAAATCAGCTTACTTATTTAAATGTCTAAAGACAGATTTAGAAGTCTGTGATATTATCCAGGGTACTATCTGGATTTATGGACAGCTTTGTCCCCTCTTTTCTCCAACCTGGGGTGCCTTTTGCCCTGCTTCGCTATGACAGCAAACTCTCCTGGTCTGCTCTCACACAGCCTCCAGCAGCTAAACCACTCCCAGCTATACTTGTTGAGTGCTATAGCCTGCCACTCAAATTACATTACAGGGAAATACCAGCAAACTCCCAGTCCCAAATTTTCCCTAGAAATGTGTGTCTTGTACTTCCCAGCATCCTCCTGAATAATACAAGCTCATATAAAGTCCATTATTTATTAATAGAAAAAGATGCGCACAAATCTTGTTATCCCAAATGGAGTTTCCCAAACACTTCACTCCAAACACATTGGTTTAGATAAAACAATAAAACACATTTATTAATGATAGAATTTTAAGATTTTAAGTGACTGCAAATAATGAGGCATACAAGTCACATTGGTTACAAGGAAATAAAACACAAATAACATCTAACTTAACAAGCTAAATGACTGTAAAGCAAAGGTCTCTCTCACCCGATGTTCCAGCAGTCTTTCTGGCTGAACCTCTTTCTCCCCTAGTCCAGTGCGGCTTCCTTTCTTCTTCATGTGTCCATGATGCCCTGGGTAGAAAGCAAGGGAGAGATGATTTGGGGCATCTGCCCTCTCCTCTTATAGCCCTTTCTCTTGTGCAACAGTCATCTTCAGCTGATGTTAGCGAGACAGAAAGTCTATCTGGCCAGGAACTTTAAATTGCTTCTTTGCCAAAATGTAAATATTTTGCCCACACCCTCTCTCTTGCCAAAGAGAGGCCGCTTAATTAGGTGATGGTCCCTTTGATCCCATTGACATCTGGCTGAGGTGTTGGCTAGCCTTTGTGTCTGGGGAACTTGTTTCTGACTAGAACATGTTGGAACATGGCTTGGTAATTCAGAGTGGAATCTTATATCTTTACATACAATGTTACCACACACATTTTACCAGGACAATACAGATCAGCAAATCACAAGTTTTCAAATGATTCCTTACAGAGTATGCTTTTACAAAATTTAACATAGTCTTGTAAAAGGAATGAAAAAGGGGGTATAGACTGTCATAGAGTCTAACTGTGGACATTCAAATTTTGGCTCAAAATCTTTGGATACACATCAGACTGGATTATTGGGACAGCAGTCCAACCAAGTCTACATATCTCCTGGACTATAGTTAATGAAAAATAGAGTTAAAATAATAATTCACAATAATTTATCTGATTATTATAGCCTCTTTTACTGCTTGCAAGTTACTGGTATCTGAGCAAGCAGCAATTTCTTCATATTGATTCATTTTAAAAATTGATTTAATAAGTTTAGTTTAGATTTTTTTTCTTCTCTATGGATCAGTTGCACATTAGTATTTACTAGGAGTATCAAGGGGTAGCCATGTTAGTCTCTATCCACAAAAACAACAAGGAGTCTGGCGGCACCTTAAAGACTAGGAGTATGCCATTCTTTATACTCAGATTTTGAGCTGTTACTGGAGTTTGATTTGTCAGATAAGTAACATAGCAATATTCCTGTTCCCTGATTGGAACAGCATGTAAATTACACTGCTCTACAGCCAAAATGCTTCTGAAATAAATGTCGTCAAAGTTTACTAATTCTGGGTCACTGAGAACGAAAATGATGCTTAAAATTGTTGATTGGCTCTAGTTTTCAAGATATGCTATTGGGTCAGTATATACGACCCTTGACTTGGGAATAGCGGAGGATGAGTGAGTTATAAAGGGAAGGGATCTTAATTTAAACCAGAAATGACTAAAATACATCTTTGACTGGATCTATGAATAAATCTATGACTGGGTTTGGACAGTACTTGCTTTTTAGGCAAAACAATGAATGATGCAATCTGAAGCTGGTATTGCATCATACATGATATGAATTGCATCATGTTATTCCTAGAAGTCATGGATGATGCAATCATAACGAAGCTTACATCACTCTGCTGAACAAATTGCCCTATATCAGCTCTAGTGTCGTGCTCTCTTATTTGTCAGTGTTTGATTTTGCAAAGGGACACATTTCCGTTTAGCCAAAGTGAGCAGAGATGCCTCGTACTTGTGTGAACAGTGCAGATAACTTCTGCTATGTTTGTGGTGAAGTGACTTTTGCATCACAAAAGCGAAGTCTAACCACTATGGTTAAGAAAGCCTATCCCCTTTATTTTGGCTGCAAAATTGGAGATCAGGACAAGAGGTGGGCCCCACACATATGCTGCAACACTTGTGCAACAAATCTTCGCCAGTGGTTGAACAGGAAAAGGACATCTATGCCTTTTGCAGTGCCAATGATTTGGAGAGAGCCAACAGATCATACCAGCAATTGTTACTTCTGCATGGTGCCTCCAGTTGGGAAAGGTGTGTCAAAGAAGAAAAAGTGGACTGTGCATTATCCAAACATTCCATCAGCTATACGCCCAGTACCCCACGGAGAAGGACTGCCGGTTCCTGATGCACCAGAATCATTCTCACTTGAGTCAGACGAGGAAGAGGATGAAACTTCTGGTCCTGAACCATCAATGTCACAGGACCCACATTTTCTCCCACCCTCCTCCTCTGAACCACACCTCATAACACACGGTGAACTGAATGACCTTGTCAGGGATTTGGAACTACCCAAGAGTAAGGCAGAGCTGTTGGGCTCCAGACTACAGCAGTGGAATCTCCTGGCAGGTGATGATGTTAGGGTTTCCATGTTCCGTGACCGTCAAAAGGATCTTGTCCCATTCTTCTTCATGGAAGGTGATCTTGTAGCCTGCAACAACACCGATGGTGTGATGGCAGCCCTCAACATCGTTCACGCTCCAGATGAGTGGAGACTGTTCACTGATTCATCGAAGACGAGTCTTAAAGCTGTTTTACTGCAGAATGGCAATGTTTTGCCATCAATTCCAGTTGGTCATGCAGTCCATATGAAGGAAACCTATGATAACATGAAACAACTTTTGAGGTGCATAAACTATGACCAACATCAGTGGCAGCTTCATGGCGATTTGAAGGTTGTTGCTTTCTTGCTTGGTCTGCAGACTGGATACACAAAGTACTGCTGTTTTCTCTGCGAATGGGATAGTCGTGCAAGAGATTCCCACTACATCAAGAAAGATTGGCCACTCCGACAGTCATTGGAGCCTGGGAGGAAAAGTGTTCAGCATCCACCACTTGTTGAATCAAGGAAGATTTTGTTACCACCCTTACACATCAAGCTGGGTCTGATGAAGAACTTTGTCAAGGCCATTGACAAAATACAAGCAGCTTTCAAGTACCTCCGTGGAAAATTTCCAAGGTTAAGTGAAGCTAAGATAAAGGAAGGTGTCTTTGTTGGTCCTCAGATTCGTGAACTTCTTCGAGATGATGCATTTGACCATGCACTGCGTGGCAAGGAAAAGACGGCATGGAAAGCCTTCCACTTAGTGGCAATAAATTTTCTCGGAAACAACAAGGCAGACAACTACAGGTTGTTGGTGGAAAATCTCCTCAAGGTATACAAAAGCCTTGGTTGCAACATGTCACTAAAGATACATTTTTTGCACTTTCATGTAGATTTTTTTCCATCGAACTGCGGAGCAGTGAGCGACAAGCACGGCGAGCGATTTCACCAGGACATTGCAACAATGGAGAAACGCTATCAGGGCAAATGGAGCCCATCAATGCTTGCAGACTATTTCTGGTCAGTGACAAGAGATGCTCCATTTAATGAATACAAGAGACAAGCCAAGAAGCGCCGAGTAGACACTGAATAGGACTAAACTATGTACATAATAGTTTTTTGCCTTATGTTTCATAATAAATTTTAGTTAGATAACCCTTTTGCTGATTTTTAAAGTGTTACATAAACAGGACAGGTGAAATATTATCATGTAAAGCAACCATAAACACATGAAAAGACCAAGGTTTACAATTTATGATTAAAACTCTACTATCTACACAATATACATAGACATCAAATGTAAAAACTTAAATATCTTAGAAACAGTAGCCAATCAGTTGTTTTAATTGTCAGATTTGAATTCAGCACATCAAAATACATAATAAATAGCACATTTTATCTCTGAAGCAGACGACTTCTCAAAAATTGTAGACCAGTGTTACTTGTACCAAATATACTTATGCATGCAAATTTAAAGTTTGGTTTAGGCATATACTCATGCATGTGACTTTCCACAAACACTTGTGCCACTACACAAAGGATGCAAGTATGAATGAAATTTATTCATTTAAAATCTCAAGTGAATGGTTACAATTTGGGGTGGGGGAGTCTGTTTTGCACTTTCCATCCAGTTCTTTCTCAGAATATGGCTTATTGGCTGACTCCCCATTTTTATGGGATGCTTACTGGCTATGTGGACTAGCTAGTAAGGACTCTTTGGGGGTAGCTGATCTGCAAAGTTGTTTGATCTTTGCCTTCATTGTGATCCATAATGGGAACATGGGAACAGAGCCTAAACCAATACTTCCTGGCCTTGGCAAAGCCAGACAATGAGACCTCAATGTATCCCACGCTTGTAGTACCCAAAGAAAGAGTACATACCAACCCGAAGAGACATAAGGGTGTTCTAAAAGGAATTTACTGTAGCATGCATCTCCTCTAATTTCATTATGCTTCTGATGCCAGTTGAGAGAAATTATTTTTAACCTTGTACATTAAATATACTGTAGTTCTAATAGCAGTTTACCTTCCAGAAAAATGATTTCAAATGCTTCCTTCTAAGCCATTTTTCAAGTGAAGCATCCAAGAGTGATGTTTTAATCCTATCTGGAGATACACTGAAATGTTTTTATCCACATATATTAACTCTTCTATATTGGTGTGTCTGACAGTCAGACACATTTGCGGTCATTTTTCAAAGATGCTCAAAGCATGGCTCTGACCTGGCTTACACTGGCATAAATGTGGCTCATGGAAACCTTGATGCCAACTGGCAGAGGTCAAATGGGATGCATAGAGTTTTACAGAGATCTGGTGGGTCAAATAATCCACAAAACGGTAGTATGTAAGGTCCCTATCAAGAGCCAGTTGCCCACTGCACATTATAATCATTGCAAAATGTATGTGAGGATAATATTTAAGAAGTTATCTATCTATGCTGTAAATTATGTTTTAAGTTAAGGCAGGTAATAAGCAGATGACATTTATCAGACCGATTCCATGCAAGCAGGAGGTAACAAACGTTTATCTGTGTTTGATCATATGTACACTCAGCACTCTGTCTCACAATGGATGCCTGTTTGTTTACTCAGCCAATTTCAAATCAAGAGGTTATGACATTTTCCATATAAGAAATTTACAGGATGAAATAAACAGCAGGAGGAGACCTTGTTTGTAAGTAAAGGCAATGGATTTGTGTTGACTATCTGGGGGTCAGAGGTATCCCCTGCAACTTTTCTTGATGAGGCATGTTGGTAGTGTGACTTGACTCACAAATGGAAGATCACAGCCAAGCCAAGCTGAAGAATGTGTGAGCGTTGCTCTATAAGACATGAAAGTATCTAGTTAAACAAGTCTTGGTTCTAGAATGTATGTTAATTTAAACCATTTGTTTCCAATATTTTTATTTGCCATCATTTGAATGTCTATACTTTAGTAAATAAACTTTTCATATCTCAGTGCTGTGTGTTAAGCGGAATGGTGAACAGGGCAGGGTTTGACTCTCCAGGGAGATGCTCACATGGCTTTGGTGTTGGATCATGCCTATTGATAATCTGCAGAGGAACAGTGGCACTGGTGCAAGCTGAGAAGGGAGTGATTATGTTGCCTGGGGCTAATGGTATCAGGGGGCTGACCCCTGGCAGGCACAGACAAGGCTTTCTCACACTAAGGGCAGGGGCTATCCTATAACCATGGATACCTAGGGGAAGCGCCACAGTAAATCAGGAGTAACTCTACTGAAGCTAATGGAATTCCATGTGTGTACAAATAATGAGAGATCAAAATTAGACCCTCAGTTAGGGGTGACTATGCAGCCTGAGTTCATACTTACTTGTGAGGTAAGATTTCAATGATGCTACTAGTTGATGATCTCCTGTTATGAGGGGACAAAAGTGGTGATCCTTGCAGTCCAATAACTTTACATTGCTTTCCTTCTTTGGGCAGGTCTTCACTATCCGCCGGATCGGCAGGTAGTGATCAATCTAATTTAATGGTATGGCTGATTTACAAGTATAAGTGCCCTATGTGACTGACCGAAGATAGATCTCAAAAGAAAATCTTGAATCCAAATACTCCTGAACTTCACAGAAGTTCCAGATCCAAACTCTGAAAGTCTGCTTCTCTTCTTGCATACACTAATTTTACATGGGGAATACATCTTACACCGGGATAAGAGGAGAATCATACCTCAAAGACTGGGCAAATCTGTACAATTGACCGGTATAACATAAAAGTAATCAGTAATCTATACTTTCTGAGACAGTCATCAGTGAATCCTAAAGGATTAAAGTATGTTTTTTTTTCAGATTCAGCAACTGGTATTTTGTAGTACAGTAGATCACTTTTTCAAAGTAATTTAAACCTCTATACTAAGTGGATAATCAAACAGTGCCTACTAAACTTTCTACTTATGAATTTCAAATTAATTTTTAATTAATGTCTTACATTACTTTGGCTTTTATGCAATTACATAATAAATTATTCATTTTTTGATGTTGTTTTAGACAGATGTTAAATCAAAGAAGTTAATGATTAAACAGATTTTAATAGATTTACCACTATAGACTTTACTCACTTTAAAAATATTTTTGATTGAATTTGGTGCTCATGAAAGTGAGGGGCTGAGAACCACATTTTTCAAAGGCACCCTTACCAGCCTCATACTTTGATCACATAGTTCTGTATGCACCACAAATTATATTCCATAAACAAAAATTTAGATTAAAATGAATTAAGGCTCATTATGTGTGACATCCCCCAATGCAAACTCTTTAAGTGAGAAAATGCCAAGTTATGGGACATCTCTTCCTCTTGCCATTTTGTTTAACCCCCGCTTCCTTCACAAGAAAATTCCTTCTGCCTCCAAACAATAAATACACACATTAAACATTAATCTCCATACAGTATTGGTCAAATCTTAAACTGCAACCTTTCTTTGGGCATTATGCCAGCTGAAATAGCCAAAGCTTGACATTGGTCTTGCCATGCTTCTCCTCCGACACAGACAAATGTGTGATTACATGGGGTAGCAAATGGTTGGTAACACCAGTTTTACATCAGAGCAGTGGCCAAGGATCCATCTCAACAATGTCTATTTGCTTTGGAGAGAGAGTGGGCCTGATTGATATTTTGTGTGACTTCATTGGCATCTGTGCTAATAGTACTGATTTTCTGTGGATGGAAATGGAAGGAGAATAAATCCCAGGATGTTCACTTGTCCACCGCTGTACTGCAGCTGTCTCTGGGGCAAAAGGCAGCATACAGAGGAATTGCCTAATGGAACTGACAGCACTACATTCTAAAACCATCTGAGCTTTCACTGCCACCAATAGTTAGGATCTCAGTTCTCGAGTCTCAGGCACTCTTGACTTCTCCTTGATACAAAATCTGAAGGGGTAAGATGAAAGTGCAAAGATTACATTATACAACTTTTGTATATGTAATTGTGACTACAGCCCCCAGCAGAAGTTAAAACAGCCTCAGAACTGTTCTAACCTATTCTCAGCTTTCTGTTGCTTTGAGGGGCCATTGACAACTGGAAATAACTGGAGCACAAAGGCACTCTAGACATGATCACTTTCCCCAGTCTTGGCCCCCAATGCCAGGAGCCGAGAAGCATGTATACGGCCACGGCTGAGGTTGTATGCCACTCTAGAATTCCACCTCTACCAGAGGAATTGCCACATAGCCAGTTAAGTTGGATTTATAGACATACCGCACAACTGGAGTGGAATGAATGGTCATAGCTGAAACTAGAATTAGGCCCTCCATTTTCTGTGTAATCTTTGAGATGGCACTAGTGGTTGGGCAGTATCCTCTATCATCATCAAAAGGGCAATAAATCGTGCCAGGGGAAGTGTTCCACCAACAAGAACTGCCAGCCCCACCTTCTGCAGCACCTTTCTGTATCAAAGTAACTGTATAAGAAAGATCATTCATCCAAATAATTTAGAAACAATATTGAAACTGGGAAAGCAATTATATATGATATCAAGCACAAACCTACCAGCAGATATTAAATCTTGCTGCCTAAATCATTCTAGACACATTCAGGCTTTGATCTTCAGAGTTTGTTTTGAGATGCACCTTAATTCCTTTTCACATGTACAACTATGAAAGTGAATTTGTAAGTACCTTTGCCTTGAAGTATGCAGTCCATGTGGAAGGATAATACTTTTCACAATTAAATGCAATTAGCAGTATGTTAAGTGACATGCGGGGTAAACACTGCTGTCTTCCATTTGAAGACGGTTTAGTTTCTTCCATTTATATTATGTCAACACAAAATCCATTTTGTTGCTCTAGCAACTTCTCACAAAAAAGAGGGAAAAGATATTCTTCACTACCAGTACAGAAATATAAACTCTCCCACAGACATTCAGTATTGTGCTCTTTACGAAAACATACACGGATTCTTGTGTTTGTCTGATGAAGACATCTGATGTTTTTTGTTTATTGAATAGAGGGAGTCAAACTGACATCTAAAAACTGAATGCCCCTCACATTTGTTGTTGACAGGAATCCAAACCCGGATTTTGATCCAAATTCTTCAGCAGCTTCTATTTCAGTAAACAACTGACTCCAATCATCCAACAACTTCACAGCCTGACTCCTCTCCATTTATGATTTTGCTGGCTTGTCTTAAATGAATTGTAGCATATGTACTACCCTGATGACACCTCATAACATATTGACCTAATAATGTATTGGTTATCCCTACCATTTTTGAGAACTGGAGAGCATATTTAAAATTTATCCTGCTCTTTTTGACTCTGTGGAATGACTCATCCGCAGAGAAACAGTTTGATTTTATATTTAAAGAATATTCATGTTTAAATAGTATAGGTTAGAAGACTAAAAGATGGATGTTGATAAATTGGAGAATCCACAGATGAGTCAAAACAATGATTAAAGTATTGAAAACATGCCTTATAATAATAGACTCAAGCAGCTCAATCTGTTTAGCTTAACAAAGAGAAGGTAAAGGGTGACTTGATCACAGTTTATAAGTATCTACATGGAGAACAAAAATTTGATAACAGGTTCTTCAGTCTCTCAGAGAAAGATATAACACGATCCAAAGGCTAGAAGTTAAAGCTAGACAAATTCAGACTGGAAATAAGTCATATATTTTTAACAATGAGGATAATTAACTGTTAGAACAAAGTATTAGGGGTTGTGGTGGATTCTCCATCCCCAGCAATTTTAAAATCAAGATTGGATACTTTTCTAAATGACATGTTCTAATTCAAACAAAAATTAATTCAGGTAAATTCTATGGCCTCTGTTATACAGGAAATCAGATTAGATCATCACTGTGGTCCCTTCAGGCTTTATCAACTATAAATCTCGATCAACCATTTGTTTCCCTGAGTGGAAAGGTTTCCTATTTGTCTGGGAATGGGAGCAATGTTATCTCCATGACTTCATCAATCCCTCCTTGGAAACACATTTACTTCACAGGATTGAACTCACCGAGTTTTGAGTTGGGGGGAGCAGGAAGAGCAACTCACCACGGCATTATCTTTCATAGAGGAGGGAAATAACTCCCTTTGTCTTTACCTGCCTCCTCACCAGTGTGTGTTTTGGTGCAAGTTGTTTAACCAATAGCAATAATCACTCAAGAGATTTTCTGCCAGAAGGGAAGAGGGCCAGTGGAGCTCTATGGAGGTGATGATTCTATGTTCCCTCATGGGTCCCCAGGTTCCTCAGGTTTCAGAGGCCACACAGTCATGGATCTACCTATCCCAAACACTGCCATAACCCTTTTCACATGCTGAGGTATATGGACCACGAAAGAGAAGAACTCTAAAGCACACAGGAAATGTAGACCCTAACCGTAAATTCTCCAAAGTCTCATCACCTCCTTTCTTTAATAGAATCACAATAGTTCTGCTGGGTTTTGGCTCTTGATGGCCTCTGGGATTCTTTCTGGATCCACACATCAGTGCTCTAGGCCAATGGAAAGGACACCAGCACTTGATGACTCGAATCATGAGACTCTTGTGACATCCCAAGCAAAGACCTGATTGAAGAGCCAACAAAAGATATTCCTGGATTCTGCCTTCCCCATATGCAGTAGAGTGCACTTAACCATGTTTGGATAATGCACGGAAGGTATGGATCTCTCATCCACAAATGGAAGATCAAAGAATCACGAAATTGTGACTGTGGTAAGGTATAAACTATGTGACACATCACAGACAATTGTCCCAGTCACGCTTACAGTGGTGGAATAAGGGGAATCCGTCCAATTACCCCAGAAGCAGTAGAATGGATTTTGAACTTCAAGATTCAATTACAATCTTAACTTGTTGCTTTTCGACTGTCATATAAAAGAAGAAGAAGTTGGGTAAATGCAGGTAGAATTTGGCCCTATAAAGCAGATGTTTGCTATAAAATGAATTGCAATTTCAACAGTGCAGTGCACTGATTCCTACAATAGCAGTCTCCTTCGAAATAATTACTACTGTGCCTCTCAACTTTGACATGGAGTGAAAACATGTCAAGGAATGCTGGTGAAAAGAAAAGTAGGAAATGACTCAGGAAACTGTAAAATGAAGCAGTTTTGAATGAAGAAAGCATTTTACCATAATAACCAATTTATCTTCATTCCTGAAGGTACATATATCATTGCTTATATGACTGTATCTATTCTGACAAACTTTCCAAACCAAATCCATTATCTTCAGAATCAGGTCCTTAGTTTCACTTTAACATTTCTCCATATCATGAGGGAAAAAAGTAACTGTTCATACCATATATGCTGTAGATTTGATTACTCATGTACCTCTTTGGTTACCAGAAAAATCCATTCTAATGAAATCCCTTTAGTGAACAATGTGATTTTTAAATAGTTTCTCTTTGGACCCATACCTGAAAAAGATTCAGAATGAGGCAGGAAAATGTCCTTGCCAGATGGAAATTTTGCTGATGGGCATCAAGAATACAGTGAGGTAGAAAATTCTCTAGTCTCCTTATATACCTCTCCTACTGCACACTGCTTTTGATTCTGCTACAAGATCCTGACAACTGAAGATAGATATGCTGTTACAAAAGGTAATGATGAACTGATGATATAACATTTTCTTAGTGCAGCCTAAGAATTTTCATAACTTTCTTTGTCCAATATGAAACCTGCATTAGTGCTGTTGGGAATCAAACTCCCCACTTGAAAGAATATGGAAATGCTAGCAAAGGCTGTGGCAAGATTTAACATGAAAGTGAAGTGAAGATTTAGAGAATTAATCAACAGGAAATTGTCCAAAACTCCATTCTTCAAGAAAAGGTATGATATAATCCTGCTGTCTTTATTATCAAGCTCCAAGCATCATTCTCAGTGGGTTGAAACTTTGTTTACTTTTTAATTCAATCTACCTCTTCCACCTACAGCTAGTTGCTGGCAGGAAGCCTTGAGAGTATTTAAACCTTCAGATATCAGTCTAGAAATGAACAGCAGTGTGTTGTATTGCAATAAATACTAATAAACCTTGTTTTGGAAATAATCACTGTCTCAGAGGAAAGCACTGAAGAAGGAACTAGAAGTAAGGAGCAGAAGTAAGGTTGCTCTCATGATTTTTATTTTTTATTCTGAAATTATGATACCTGCTAAGAATGACACCAGAATGTACACTTACATCTCAGTCTTTTTGAACCGGTAAGAAACTTTTTCCTACCGGTACAGTTGGCCAAAGTTGGCCAGGTGTGGAGTTGTACACACAACTAAGACCAAAAAGAATTTGAAATTGAGTCAGACAGGAATGTTCCACTGGGATTCACTCCAAACACAATATCTTCAGGACCCAAATATCACGTGCTTTGAAAATGTTATTCTAACATTAATTCAGATGGATTCATCACCAGCAGGTATAAATTGGCATTGCTCTATTAACTTAATTGGAACTATGCTGATTTTCTGCAGTTGAAGATCTAACCCAACATGTGGAATGAAAGAAGACAGACAGCCCTCTCCAAGTAAACCCAGGCTTGTTAAAGCCTGAGTCAATTAAGTATACCAGTGTCATGCTGTTTGGAGTGGCTCATGAACAAAAATACCTACCTCAGGGCAGAATGCTAAGAAGCAGGACCCAAACCAGTTGTGAGTTCTATAGTTAGATTTCACCAACCAAACAAGAAGTGTAAACTCCTCAGGCACTGCAGAACCTTAAAATGGAATCACACACAGTACCATTGGGCATTCTGATGTATCTTGCCATCCAGGCAATATTGACTCTGTGATAGATAGTCACTTTACATCACAGATCACAAAATATTCATGTTGCCCTTAGTCCCAAAGAACCAGTCACTTAGCCCAAGTCAACTTGCACCTTAGATCTCACAAAGACAAGGATTATAGACAATTCTGTAATAAACCAACTAAAGGTTTAATAACTAGGAAGAAGAAATTAGAGTTATTTACAAGGTTACAGCAGGTGGTATACACACACAAAAGTATTACAGTCTTAAATTCCAAATGATAATACTAACTTTTATAACAAGCACTTTATATGTCTTTAGGGCTAACCCAAACCAGACAGCTGGGGACTCAGACGTTAAAGTCAGAAGTGATCATCATGACCATCTACTGTGACCTCCTGCACATTGCAGGCCACAGAACCTCACCCATCCCCTCTTGAAATAGACCCCTAACATCTGGCTGAGCTACTGAAATCCTCAAATCATGGCTTAAAGACCTCAAGTTACAGAGAATTCACCATTTACACTAGTTTAAACCTGAAGTGACCAGTGCCCCATTCTGCAGAGGAAGCAGAAAATTCCTTCCTGGCCCCAAATATGAAGATCAGTTAGACCCTAAGCATATGGGCAAGACCTACCAGGCAGATATCTGGGAAAGAATTCTCTGTAGCAGTGTTTCCCAAACTTGGGATGCCACTTGTGTAGGGAAAGCCCCTGGCAGCCTGGGCCAGTTTGTGTACCTGCCCCGTCTGCAGGTCCGGCCGATCGCGGCTCCCACTGGCTGTGGTTCGCTGTTCCAGGGTAATGGGAGCTGCTGGAAGCAGCACGGGCTGAGGGACGTACTGGCTGCCACTTCCAGCAGCTCCCATTGGCCTGGAGTGGCAAACCACAGCCAGTGGGAGCTGCGATCGGCTGGACCTGCAGACGTGACAGGTACACAAGCCGGCCCGGCCCGCCAGGGGCTTTCCCTTCACAAGTGGCGTCCCAAGTACTGTATAAAGGAAGGTTGTTACCCTTCCCATTATATTTATGACAGATGTGTAGAGCCTTTGTAGAGCCTTTCTGCAACACTTAGCTTGCAGGCACCCCTGTTCAGCTTCTACACCAGTGAAAACCCCACACAGCCTTTATAATAGCCTTCCACATCATGAGTGAATTTAAAGTTGATGGGAGATCCAACAGAAAACACTCATTCTCAAATCTCACAAAGTTTATTAACAGTGTTAATTCAAATTGAGCATGTATTTTGAATACTATTCATGAAATAAAAAGCAATTCCTAAACTGTTGCTTGTGTAATCTGTAGTTCTACCCATAACCACAGATGCATCTATTGTAAAACGCAAAGTATTTTGAACTGGAAATTAAATTCTACATTCATGTAACTTTTGAATTTTAAAGAACAAACAATAAATGTAACATGACAACAATTTACATTTCTAAATCAAACTAATACTGTATATGGTACGGTTACTAATTTTAATAATGGAATTCATCTGAGACCTTTGCATATATTCTCCCTTCCCCACTTCGCTGAGAAATTATTTTTTTTTAAGATAAAGGAGCATTTTTATTACTGCATCTATTAAGCTGATATGTAATTCTAAGAAGATCATTTAATTTCTCAGATGATAAAAAATAAAATCCTCTTTGTTTATACATGCAAGACCTATTTATTAAGGGCTAGAGTCAGCCATCCTTACTCAGTGAGTAATTTCTTACTCTGCAACTGCTAAGCTTGGTTTCAGTGGCATGTCTCGTGGAGTAAAACAATGTAAGAGTGGCAGAATCAGTCCTTTAAGAGTGAAATTAATTTCCCTCACATAGAACTCCTATATAAATGCGAAGTGCTGGGACAGTTGAACTGGCTAAGTCTACAGCCCCAGCCAGGGACCATGGTGTATATATTATGTTTTGGCCACTGGATTAATATAAAATCAGATCTAGAGGCTCCTCCTCTAGCTGGTTAACATCCACACCAGCCTATCAGGTGTAGCATTTACGGCTTCTCTAGTGCACATGAGTTGCCAGTAATCCCATTAAAAGTAACTCCATACAAGGCCTTCTCAAGTAACTCAAAACTGATGACAAAATGTTGCAAGTTGTTTTGTACTCTACACAACAATAGGTACATTTCATTTTTATTGAGCTAACCAAACTGGATAAAATTTTTTACTTTGAACAGTTTTAATGGCAAATCTAAAACAATTAGATGATTAAAAAACTCTCTCTTAAAAAAAAACTTAATAAAATAATACATATCTATCAATCCATACAATGGGTGAAGACAGTACAATCACAATAATATGAGGAAAAAATATTTAAAGAAACTTCTCCCTAGCTAGTCAAATGAAAAGACACTAATTCATGGTGATGCAAGAAAGATGCGGCATAATTTCATTGAGAATTTCCCACACTTCCAAAAAACAATTCTAAACTCCATCAGATTAAATACCTAAATTTTGTGCTCCAAGAAGTAAGGAAAATCAGATTAGTAGCCTCAAAAAATTATAATCTTTTAAAGTTGTTTCTGGAAGCTTTTGGGAAAAAAGAATTAGACTTCATCAAAAACTGTAAAAAAAACCACAACCTTATTTCTTATCTTCAGAAACAATTTGAAGCTTCATGAGATAACACATTGTCATATGAGCACCTGTTTTATCACCACCTTCTTTTAAGGATTTAGGATCTAATCCAAAGCCTGTTAAAATCAACAAGATACTTACCACAGAATTCAATGAGTTATGGATGATACTCTTAAGCCTCAATTTATGAAATTATATTTCCCTTCTAAGATTGGGGAAAATGTAAATCCTATGTGTTAGACTTTTTGTTTGACACATTTATAGTAACCAGAAAGGGATCAGATCTAGAGCTGGTGGAAAAAAGTTTTCATATCTCTGGAAATTTTGTGAGATTTTGAAATTTTTTCCCATCATGAGTTGGGAAGAAAAGTGAAACTTTTTTTAAAAAATTGTGAACTGACAATATAAATAAAAAAAACAACACTTTGGATAAGCAAAATGTGTTGCTTTAACATTTTCAGTATTTTTTTTATTTCAACCTTTAAAATTTTTTTTTTACTATAAGCAGCTTAAATTTTTAAACAAAACGTCAGCAAACTCATATGAAACCAAAACACAGGGTTTTTTTCCCCCCCATTTCAATATGTGTCAAAATGGGACATTTTGACAATTTCTAAATTTTCCCCTGAAAATATTTCAAAATGAAAAAATTGCTGAAACTGACCCTTTACCATGAGAAGCTTTGGTTTAAAAAATCAGCATTTTCGAGGGGGAAAAGTTTCATCAATTTTTTTTTCCGACCAGCTCTAGTGAGATCCTTAGCTGCTGAAATCAATGTAGCTCCCCTGAACTCAATTGACCCTCAACACTTCAGTTCATCTGAAGATCTGGCAAAAATTCTACAGACATCTCCGATTGCAACCTGATACAACAGGACAAGAAACAAATAATTAAAGACCTGTTAGAGGTTCTACAGAGGTTTACATGTTTCACCTACTACATTTTGAATTAGTTCTTGCAATGAGAGAATAGGGTCATTTCCCTTTGCTCTGAATTTATTCTTAAGAGCTTCTGGCCTCTGGCTCAACATAGTTTTGTCTTGAACGCCTTACTGACAAGATGTTATTCAGTATGGTTTTCATTTGAACTATATTGTTGTTAAATATTAATACTGCTCGTACAAATGAATCAAGGCTTTTCAATTTGCTCCAGAGTTGTCTTTTTTTTTTTTTAATTGTTGGGAAATCTCATTTTCTTTCTTTAAAAAAAAAAGTTAATGCAATCACTCTTCCTCAAGAATAAAGAACTTCATCCCAGCAATAACACTAGACTGTTGTGAATGGGGGAGCATCATTTCAGATGACATATTATTCATTGGGGTGTACTTGCCATCTCCTGTAACAATAGCTTGGATATATTGACCCATTACCATTTGTTTCTGTTGTTTTAGCTTCTTGAGTGACCTACACATTCTTGGTCCCATTTGACACCCCCCACCCAACCTCACAAATAAAGAAACAAACAAACAAACCTCACCCAAGAGGCCAAAAAGAAGAAAAACTAAAAACAAACAAACTAATCCAACCAAAACCCAAACACTGAAGAAGCTTCAATGCATTATATGCTATGAGATAATACAAATAGCAAACATTTATAATAAGTATCAAGGAAATGCGGTGCAAATATTCCCTGATGCTGCAAACATGTAAGTAAGTGTATAGTTTTCAACTATGTGGCTCAAGTTTCATAAGTGGTAAAATGTTTGCAGGATAGGGACCTTACCTGAGCTCTAAACTATAAACTTATATTGGTATAACTACATCTCTTAGGGGTGTGAAAAAGCTCCCATAAATATAGCTCTTGCTCGCAAGAAGGTGGATTAAGTACGTCAACAGGAAAAGTCCTCCACCTGGCAGAGTAGTATCTTCACTAAAGCTGCTGTAGTGTGTGAAGACAAGCCCTTACTTTAAGAAAAGACAGTTCCTTTTAACTCCTCTCACACAGGTTGATGCTTTTGATAGGGTTAGGTACCATGTTCCCTGCCAGTGAAGCACTGGAATGGGTTATCTAGAGAGGTGGTAGAATCTCCTTCCTTTGAGGTTTTTAAGGCCCAGCTTGACAAAGCCCTGGCTGGAATGATTTAGTTGAGCTTGGTCCTGCTTGAGCAGATGGTTGGATTTAGAGGTCCTGAGGTCTCTTCCAGCCCTAATCCTCTATGATTCTATGAATCAAACTGCCAAAATTGTGCATGTGATTTCATTAGGGTTTCTGGATTTAGAAAATCTGCCCAGTCTTACCAAACATCAAGAATGAATTGTTTCAGAATCTTTTTTATCCATTGTATCGCTTTCACCAGAAAAAAGAAATCAATTTTTTAAAACCAATGGAAAGTGAACATTCACCAGATTCTCCTTGCAGGCAAAAGGTATGCATTATTTTGATAATTGATGACACAAGGGTTGCCAAAGCACATGAACGAAAAAGACAATTCTTAACTCTGTCTAAAAAGTATAGATATGTATAGCAAACATGTAATATATCATTCATTGAACTCTCTCTTTTATTCTTATTAATACTTGAAGAACGAATAAGCAAAACAAAACATGCCAGAAAGTTGTATTTGGGTTTCCCATATCAAAGGTGAATGCACTGAACTATTGGCTATTTTGAGGTCTGAATCCCCACGCAAAATGCCATCTTGAGAAACCTTCCCAATGAAAATTTAGTAGAAATGGACAATTTCCTGAGAAAAGTTTTGCTTTTAATAAATCTGCATTTTCTGATAAAAAAAATATTTAACAAAAAAATTCCCAACCGGCTCCAACAGGAATGTCCAGTCTTTCTATTCTGAGGAAACTACAAAACCCTGCAGGGTTTGAGGATCTGTTTAATTTTTTTTAAAATACAAGTTTATAGCTTTTTTCAGTTCTCACTAACATCAGTGAACTTCTTAACCACAGAAGCTGCCAGCTTCTCTTCAGGGCTTAATAGAAAGTCTTTGGCGGCACACAAATCAATGCAGAAGATATGATTACTGCTGTCACACAACTCATTTTTAAATGTGAAATCTGGACTGTCTTTTGTTTGGTGCACTGCATGCCAGAAACCCAATTTTTCATGTGATCAAGGACACATTGATGGATAGTGCTCCATATGGCATTAAATTAAGTGCTTCTTAAAGGCACCTTTAAAGGAAACTATTACTGAACTAATGATGTGCAAGTGATTGAACTTGTTCACTTCCCATCTCTCTGATGTCATTCAGATGAACCATTCTTTTTACAAGGAGACAATGGCATGTGGCTGTCAGCTAATGGAAGCAGACTTTGGCCTGGTATGTATCTGTCCTTCTAGTTTTAGCAAAGTTGCCCATATTCAATTTTTAATAATAGCTAAGAGTTTAAAAAAAGAAAGATTAAAGAATGGCATATTTCTCTCAGAATAAACATTCTGACACTCCAGACTCTTGAGCAAAGACTTTAGTATTAATGTATCTAGGACATTTAAATCCATGATATACCCACATCTTGTATTCTGTGTGCAGATGTGGTCACCCCATCTCAAAAAAGATATATTGGACTTGAAAAAAGTTCAGAAAAGGGCAACAAAAAATATTAGGGGTATGGAACTGCTTCCGTATGAGGAGAGATTAATAAGACTGGGAGTTTTCAGCTTGGAAAAGAGATGGCTAAGGGGAGATATTATTGAGGTCTATAAAATCATGACCGGTATAGAGAAAGTAGATAAGGAAGTGCTGTTTACGACTTTTCATAACACAAGAAATAGGGGTCAACAAATGAAATTAATAGGCAGCAGGTTTTAAAAAAATAAAGTGAAGTATTTCTTCACACAACACACAGTCAACCTGTGGAACTCCTTGCCAGAGGATGTTGCGAAGGCCAAGACCATAACAGGGTTCAAAAAAGAACTAGATAAATTCATGGAGGATAGGTTCATCAATGGCTATTAGCCAGGATGGACAGGAATGGTGTCCCTAGCCTCTGTTTGCCAGAAGCTGGGAATGAGCGACAGGGGATGGATCACTTGATGATTACCTGTTCTCTTCATTCCCTCTGGGGCACCTGGAACTGGCCACTGTCGGAAGACGGGATACTGGGCTAGATGGACCTTTGGTCTGACCCAGTATGGACATTCTTATGTACTGCAACCCCTCTTCATATTGCATCTATCAATATCTCTCATGTTATACATCTCTACCCCAATATAACGCGACCCGATATAACATGAAATCCGATATAACGTGGTAAAGCAGTGCTCTGGGGGGGGCAGGGCTGTGCGCTCCAGTGGATCAAAACAAGTTTGATGTAACATGGTTTCACCTATAATGCAGTAAGATTTTTTGGCTCCCAAGGACAGCGTTATATCAAGGTAGAGGTGTATATGGTATTAGTAAAACTATTAGATTGTGAGAAAGAACTAGAACCAGACAGGTAAGAAAAGGAGCTTGAGGGGTTTTGGCTGTTTTTTATTTCGATCAGCAAAGGTACTTTGAGGTTAAGGCTCCTGATTGGGAATAGAACTTGCTGGAACATTTTCAGTTAAATGAAATTTCCCCAAATATTCTGTTTTGTCGAGGCCAAAACATTTCCCAGAGACATCACTTCTGATTGGAAAGAGCAACACATGACTGGGTCTTTCTGCAGATCCTGGAGAGATCACTGACTCCTTCTTCTGCAATTGCTAGCTCTGCCTGCTCTCAGGCAGAGTTAGTTCAGTGCTGCTAAGTGAACTTCAGCACTGCAACCAACCCATCAAGAGGGTGAAAGAGTACCAGGGGATGTCTAATGAACCTTATGGGTATTGGAAATTAGGTCTGACCTGGCCAAGCTTTTGCTTATCTTGAGAAGCTAAGCCTCCTTCTATCCATACCCCAAAAGGTTAAATCTTGGCCTGTTGCTGTCAATGGCAGTTTTACCTCAGAATTTAACCCCAGATATGTATTTCAGTGTTTCCAACTCTCACCATTTTATTGCATGTCTTGTGTTATTTGGTGACTTTATTTAAGCCCCCGATCCTGGGGTAATGTTGTCATATGATAATCTCATTTTTTTTCTTTAAAAAAGAGTTTCAAGCTCTCCTGGTTATGGACACAAGATTGAAAACATAAAACCTAAATTCTCAAACACCAGATTGTAAAGCTTGTGGACCTCTTGGGACATCTACACAGGCTTATGTGCAATGCTAGGGAGGAGCCAGTGGTAGTGATATATGAAGGTATGAATGACACAGGGAAAGGCAGTAGAAAGGTCCTGATATAATAGGCATCACAGAAACTTGGTGGAATGGTGATACTAAATGTGACACTGTAATACCAGAATACAAAATATATAGCAACGACAGAGTTTTCAACCTGTTGGGGGTGTGGTACTATATGAAAGAAAGAATGGAGTCAAGTATAGTGAAAATCTTAAATGAACCAAACAGTACTAAAAGATCATTCAGGGAAGACAGTGCCATTGTGGAGCAGCTAAATGAATTCTTTGTATCAGTCTTCACTGTAGAGTGTGTGAGGGAGATTCCCACACCTGAGCCATGCTTTTTAGCTGATAAATCTGGGGAACAGTTCCAGATTTAGATGTCAATAGAGGAGTTTTTTTGGGAAAAAAGTAAACAGTAATAAGTCACCTGCACCAGATGGTATTCACCCAAGAGTTCTGAAGGAACTCAAATATGAAATTGCACAAATATTCACTGTGGTATGTAACCTGTAACTTAAATCAGCCTCCGTACCAGATGACTGGCAGATTGCAAAGGTAATGCCAATTTTTTTAAAAGGCCCCAAAGGCAAATCTGGCAATTACAAGCCAGTAAACCTAGCTGTAGCACCAGACTTACTGGTTGAAACTATAGTAAAGGACAGGATTATCAGACACATAGATGAAGATGATATGTTGTGAAAGAGTCAACTGGCTTTTGTAAAGGGAAATCATGCCTCACCAATCTATTAGAATTCTCTGAGGGCCTCAATAAAATGTGGACAAGAATGATCCAGTGGATACAGAAGTGCTTCTCAAACTGGGGCCACCGCTTGTGTAGGGAAAGCCCCTGGTGGGCGGGCCGGTTTGTTTACCTGCCCTGTCCACAAGTCCAGCCGATTGTGGCTCCCACTGGCTGTGGTCAGGGCCGGCGCTTCCATTAGGCGACCCTAGGCAGTCGCCTAGGGTGCCAGGATTCAGTGGGCAGCATTTTGTGTGCTCCCCACGGGGCGCACGGAAGTTTCTGGTTCTGCTCCCGTCGCGCCACCGAAGAAGGACCTTCTGCCAACATGCCACGGAAAACAGTGACAGGCAATTGAGCAGCTCAATGACTGCCGCTGTCGTCTGTGGCATTTCGGCAGAGGGTCCTTATTTGGCGGCGAGATGGGAGCGGAACCGGAAGCTACCGCGCGCCCCGTGGGAAGCACACAAAATGCCGCCCCCCGAATTCTGCCTAGGGTGCCAGAAACTCTGGCGCTGCTCCTGGCTGTGGTTTGCTGCTCCAGGCCAATGAGAGCTGCTGGAAGCGGCAGCCAGTACGTCCTCGGCCCGTGCCGCTTCCAGCAGCCCCCATTGGCCTGGAGCGGTGAACTGCGGCCAGTGGGAGCCACGATCGGCTGGACCTGCAGATGGGGCAGGTAAAAAAACTGGCCTGGCCCGCCAGGGGCTTTCCCTGTACAAGCAGTGGCCCCAGTTTGAGAAACACTGGGATACAGTGTACTTGAACTTTCAAAAAGTTTTTGACAAGATCTCTCACCAAAATCTCTGAAGGAAAGTAGGCAATCATTGGTTAGAAGGAATATCTTCTCATGGATCAGTAACTGGTTAAATAATAGGAAACAAAGTGTAGGAATAAATAGTCAGATTTCACAGTGGAGAGAAATAAACAGTGGGATCTTCCAAAGATCTGTACTGGGATCAGTGCTGTTCAACATATGAACTGGAAAAAGGGGTACCCTGTGAGATGGCAAAGTTTGTAGCCCATACAAAATTACTCAACATAGTCCAAAGCTGACTGCAAAGAGTTACAAAGTGATGTCACATAACTGGGTGACTGGGCAAGAAAACAGCAGATAAAATTCAATGGTGATAAATACAAAGTAACGCATATTGGAAAACATAATCCCAACTACACCTACAAAATGATGGGTTTTAAATTTGCTGTTACCACTCAAGAAAGAGATCTTGGAATCATTGTGGATAGTTCTCTAAAAAACATCTGCTTGATGTTCAGTGGCATTCCAAACAAAATAAAACACCTAAAAGAATATTAAGAACCATTAGGAAGGGGATAGATAATAAGACAGAAAATATATTGCAGCTATATATATATATTCATGGTATGCCTTCACTTTGAATACCATGTGCAGTTCTAAAACCCCCCATCTCAAAAATATTAGTATTAGAACTGGAAAAAGTACAGAGAAGGGCAACAAATATGATTAGGGATATGGAACAGTTTCCAAATGAGGAGAGATTAAAAAGACAGGGGCTATTCACTTTAGAAAAGAGTCAGATAATGGGGAATATGATAGAGGTCTATAAAATGATGAATGGTGTGGAGAAAGTGAATAAGGAAGTGTTATTTACCTCTTCATGTAACACAAGCACCAAGGGTTACCCAATCAACTTAATAGGTTGCAGGTTTAAAACAAACATAAGGAAGTACTTCTTCACACAAGGCACAGTCAACGTGTGGAACTCATTGTCAGGGAACATTGTGAAGGCCAAAAGTATAGAGCTAGGTTCAAAAAATAATTGGATAAGTTCATGGAGAATAGGTCCATCAATGGCTATTAGCCAGGATGGTCAGAGATGCCACGCCATGATTGGGGTGTCCCTAACTTCTGACTGGGGAAGCTGGGACTGGACAACAGTACATTGGTCACTCGATAAATTCCCCAGTTCTGTCCATTGTCTCTGAAACATCTGGCACTAGCCACTGTCAAAAGAGAGGATAACGGGCCAGATGGACAATTGGTCTGACCCAGTATGGTCATTTTTATGTTCTGAAAAAAAAATCTTAGAAAAATCTAAGTTTTTAAGACAAAGTCTAATTTTTGGAGTCTCAAATAATGATTTTGTATGTTTGTAGTCAGTAGTATTGCTGTTTTATCACCTGCCCTCAACCAGTTCATATCTCCATTCACATAGTTTAATATGGGAAGGAGACTAAGTTGATTTTTATGATTATTCTGATGAGGGATGAAGGTACTAATCAACAATAGCATATTCTCGTAAGCTGAATTTCAAGCAAGTATTCATAGTTCTCGCAGTTAATGATGTCCATAGATCACCTTGATTGAATTAGACTTGTCATGTTATTTTCCATTTTATTAACTCTCTACCCTACCTAAACACTCTCACTAAAAGACCCATCATGGAACAATTCATCATATATATCAATACAGGACACTTAAGAATAAAATGAGCACCCAAAATGTATATGAAAACATTTAATCAACACACAGAGAGATTTTTTGCTGCATAGGATCTCACAGTCCAGGGGCAGTTGAGGCTTAGGGTGGTTTAAAACAATTTTTCCTCCCTCTTAATAGACCACTGTCGGGACTGAAATGATCCTGAGTGTCATTTAAGTAGCCTTGGGGATCTGTGTAAATTATGGTAACCTAAACTGAGAGTTTGGTCAAATGTAACATACTCCTTGACTCATATCCAGTCAGATCCTCTTGGCAGCAAATGAGGAAGTATGTTCACTTACTTCCTGACCCTACCGATCCCTTTGCCCCTTTAGGGTGTGCTTACCTAATTCTCTTCTCCTCACACCTATGGCTTGTCTTCACATACAGTGCTGCAATGGCACAAGTTCACCGGTGCAGCTCTAACACTTTATTGAAGACGCTACTATGTCAATGGGAGAGCTTCTCCCACAGGCATAGTTAATCCACCTCCCAGAGAGGCGGTAGCTATGTTGACATTGATATAGTGTTGTGTACACTGAGAGGTAGATTGGCATAACTACGTCGCTCAGGGGTGTGTATTCTTCACACCTCTGAGCAATATAGTTATACCAACATAAATTTGTAGTTTAGACTTAAGATTGAGTTAGGTTCTGTGTGATGGGGTAAGGTGTGAGGTAGTATAGGCTTAATCCCCTGTACCAAGGCATAGAAGCCAGACACAGTCTAACCCTATATTCTCTGGAGATTAGGTCTGATTTTTAGAGGAATATGTTGAGAGAAGAATTCAAAACTACTGGAGGATCATCTAAACTGAACTACTGGGGTTTTTTTAGTTATTTTGAAGTTTGTCCAGCCTTACCAGTTTCTTATTTACATGAATCCCAGTTCTGGCTCTGAAAAAAAAGTTTGTAGAATATAGTGCAGTTTGTACAATACTTTATAATGCTGGTCAAATTAAAATGCATCACTTTATCTCCCTTGTTTAATATATTGTACAAAGCCTAGCATGTAGCTTCCCTAAGGATAGACAAATGATGCTCTGGCCTTAATTTTTATTGGGCCACCATTCTTCCACTTTACTTTGTATTTTTTTTAAATCTCCTACAGTTTTTTACCTTTCTCTCTCCCTGCCTTTTCATAACACTAGAACTGTAGCATTTAGAGCAGTGTCTCTTTTCCAGGTTTCCAGGATGCACTTCTAGCTGACAATTTGAATTATCTTTCCTCGTATAGTCCAGCATTGTCACCTATTGTAAGAATTGCAGCACTAGGAAATGGAAACAGTGATCTTTACTGACTTATGGCAGGGGGTTAACTCCAATCTAATTGAATACCACACGCCTGATTTATTTATTTGTCCAAACTTTTAATGCTAGTACTAATAAATAGTTACCGGTATATACAGAGAAAAAATACAGATCTGCACATCATTCTGATTTTGATGAAAACAAAGTATCAGAGGGATAGGCATGTTAGTCTGGATCTGTAAAAAGTGACAAACAGTCCTGTGGCACCTTATAGACTAACAGACATATTGGAGCATAAGCTTTCGTGGGTGAATCCTCACTTCATCAGATGCATGTAGTGGAAATTTCCAGAGGCAGGTATAAATATGCAGGTAAGGATCAATCTAGAGATAACAAGGTTAGTTCAATCAGGGAGGATGAGGCCCTCTTCTAGCAGCTGAGGTGTGAGTACCAAGGGAGGAGAAACTGCTTTTGTAGTTGGCTAGCCATTCGCAGTCTTTGTTTAATCCTGAGTTGATGGTGTCAAATTTGCAAATTAACTGGAGCTCAGCAGTTTCTCTTTGAAGTCTGGTCCGGAAGTTTTTTTGCTGCAGGATGGCTACCTTTAAATCTGCTGTTGTGTGTCCAGGGATCTACACCAGCGACGCCATCACAGGACCTAACCAGATCAGCCACGACATCACCGGTTCATTCACCTGCATGTCCACCAATGTAATATATACCATCATGTGCCAGCAATGACCCTCTGCTATGCACATTGGCCAAACTGGACAGTCTCTACGTAAAAGGATAAATGGACACAAGTCAGATATTAGGAATGGCAATATACAAAAACCTGTAGGAGAACACCTCAATCTCCCTGGACACACTATAGCATATTTAAAGGTAGCTATCCTGCAGCAAAAAAAGCATTTCATCCAAAACAGGGAAATTCTATATTAGATCTCATCTTGACAGAGGCAGGAACTGATCAGAGAACTAAAAATGAATTTCAGAGTAGCAGCCGTGTTAGTCTGTATCGTAAAAAGAACAGGAGTACTTGTGGCTCCTTAGAGACTAACAAATGTATTTGAGCATAAGCTTTCGTGGGCTACAGCCCACTTCATCGGATGCATAGAATGGAACATGTAAGAAGAGTATATATATACACACACATACAGAGAAGATGCTATATCAGCTCTAAGAGGCTAATTAATTAAGATGACCTGTTGATATATACTCTTCTTATATGTTCCATTCTATGCATCTGATGAAGTGGGCTGTAGCCCATGAAAGCTTATGCTCAGATAAATTTGTTAGTCTCTAAGGTGCCACAAGTATTCCTGTTCTTTTTAAAAATGAATTGTAACTTCAGTATAAGTGATCATAACTTGATCACATTTATAATGTTCAAACAAAATAAAATCCAGTCAAACGATGCTTTAAAAAGTCCAATTTTTAAAAGGACCAATTTCAAAAAGATGGAAACAGTTAAGAGTGACAGCAGCTGGGAGGAAACATTTAATCAGAAAAATGTGAATGAAAATTAGGAAATGTTTAAGAACATTTTGCTAGATGCCCAAAATATCCACAATCTCTTAATTGAGGAAGAAGGCTGCTCTGGTTAAAAAAACAACCTAGTTTTGAGGAGAAGGGAAGGCAGCTATAAAATTAATATATATATAACACAAATTTAAGAAAGAAGAAGTTGATAATAATAAAGATAAATTTGAAGCTAGAATTTTTAGAAAATTGTTAAGAGACAAACAAAGAGACAAAAGAAGAGATCTATGGCCAGCAAAGTTAAAGACAATAAGAAGGAGCAATAAATAAATAAATAAATCCTAAAAATAGGTATTAGTCCATTGTTAGATGGAAACGATAGAATTATAAATATTAATGCATAAAAGAGAGAAGTTTTCAATAAATTGGGAAATGTTTAAGTGAGACATTTTAAAATCAGCATGGCCAGATAACTTACATCAAAGATTTTTTAAAAGAGTTGACTGAGGTGCTCACTGGACCATCAGTGTTGATTTTAAATAAGTCTTGCAACACTTGGGAAGCTCCAGAAGAGTGGAAGAAAGCTAACATCGTGCCAGTATTTAAAAAGTGTAATAGCAACTATATGCCCATCAGCCCGATAATGAAGTAGCTGATACAGGACTCGATTAATAAAGAATTAAATAAGGGTAATATATTTAATGCCAATAAACATGGGTTTGTGGTAAATATATCCTGATAAACTAACTTGATTTTTTTGATGAAGATTGCAAGTTATGTTGAACAAAATAATAGCATCGATGTAATATACTATGCTTCTATTAAGCATTGACTAGGAACCACATGACATTTTCATGAAAAACAAACAAACAAACTAGAAAGATATAAAATTAACATGGTGCACATTAAATTGATTAAAAGCTGGCCAACGGATAGGTAATGGACTCAAGGGGTGACTTGATTATAGTCTATAAAGTATCTATACGAGGGACAGATGTTTAATAATGGGCTCCTCAATCTAGCAGAGAAAGGTATAACACGATCCAATGCCTGGAAGTTGAGTAGAGACAAATTCAGACTGGAATTAAGTTATAATTTTTTTAACCATTGGAACAACTTACCAAGGTGGATTCTCCATCACTCACAATTTTTAAACCAAGATTAGATTATTTTCTAAAAGCTCTGTTCTAGGAACTATTTTGGGAATGTTCTATGGTCTGTGAATGCAGGGGGGTCAGACTAGATGATCCAATTTTCCTTTCTGGCCTTGGAATCTATGAATCCATGCTGTCATATAGGATATTCAAGACACTCAAAATAACATTTTAAAAGAAAATTAATAATCCATGCATTTGGAAAATGTTATTATTTGGTTGATCCAGCACATTGTGGTTGTATTGGAGGGTCTCCATTGATTACCATATAACATTTTGTATTAATTTTAAGATTGTAATCATGATGTTTTATGCCATCTATGGGAAAATGCATCTTATACTGCTGATGTATTAATTTCATATTCTTCTTCACGTTCCCCTTGACTCTTAGAACAGAAGTTGCTAACTATTCAATTCTTTAATCTGCAGTCCTTTGGGGTTAAATCACTTTCTCATTATTCACACTGCATGCAGAACCTAATGCTTCTTGTCACGAGTTACACAGAGCATCACTAAGGCCTGGTCTACACTAGGACTTTAATTCGAATTTAGCAGCGTTAATTCGAACTAACCGCTCAACCGTCTACACTAGGAAGCCATTTAATTCGAACTAGAGGGCTCTTTAGTTCGAATTTGGTACTCCACCCCGACAGGTGGAGTAACGCTAAATTCGACATGGCTAGCTCGAATTAGGCTAGGTGTGGATGCAAATCGAACTTAGTAGCTCCGGGAGCTATCCCACACTGCACCACTCTGTTGACGCTCTGGACAGCAGTCCGAGCTTCGATGCTCTGAGCAGCCACACAGGAAACGACCCAGGAAAATTTGAATTCCTTTTCCTGTCTGGACAGTTAGAATCTCATTTTGTGGTTGGACATCGGGGCGAGCTCAGCAGCACCGGCAGCAATGCAGAGCTCTCCAGCAGAGTTCATGTAATCTCTGAATAGAAAGAGGGACCCGGCATAGACTGACCGGGAAGTCTTGGATCTGATCGGTGTGTGGGGCGAGGAGTCTGTGCTTTCGGAGCTGCGCTCCAACAAACGGAATGCAAAGACCTACGAGAAGGTCTCCAAAGCCATTATCCAGACAGAGGATACAGCCGTCATGCAACGCATCGCTGCGTGAAAACCAAGGACCCCAGACAAGGCTACCAAAAAATCAAAGCGGCAAACGGATGCTACGGAGCCTGCCACCACTGCCCCACCAGTGACCGTGGACTCTGACGATGGGACAGTGTCGACGGCCAGTTCCTCGGTGATGTTCGCGGACGGGGAAGATGAGGAAGGGTTTGTGGAGGACGAGGCAGGCGAGAGCGCTTACAACGCTGGTTTCCCCGACAGCCAGGATCTATTCATCACCGTCACGGAGATCCCCCAACAACCATCCCCGGCCATTAACCCGGACCCTGAATCAGGGGAAGGAGCAGTCGGTAAGTGCTTTAACCATGTTAACTTTTATTCTTAATATAACAGGAATCTTAACTGTGTGAAAAGGAGGACTCTCTATATATGGGGATAGAACAGAAATCATCCTTGGAGATCTCCACGAAGCTCTCCTTGCGTTAATCGAAAAGCATCAGCAGGAGGTTCCTGAGGAGAGCTGCCTTATTGGGTGCTCCGTGGTAGCACAGTTTTCTGCGCGAGGCTTTCATGAGGTACTCAGGGAGCACTGCCTCCCCGAGCACGGCTGCATCGGGCCCTGGTTCGTGCTAGCTTTCACGCAGCATGCGCTCTCTATCTCCTTCAGTGACCCTCCTCAGGGTGATTTCGCTCGGAGACTCCTGCATCAAATTAGGGTAATTACTGTAATTTTACGCCTGGTCCAAAGTATTTTTAAGAAATCTACGGACAGACGGCATAGCACAGACTCAGCACGCAGGTGCGTGACGAGCGTAACGGAAAGCCAAAGAATATAATGGACGCTCATGGCGGGAGGGGGGAATGAGGATGCAAGGTATCCCACAGTTCCTGCTGTCTCCGAAAAGTATTTGCATTCTTGGATGAGCTCCAAATGCTTCTAGGGCCAAACACAGTGTCTGCGGTGGGTCAGGGCATAGTTCGGCAATTTGCGCACACACCCCACCCACCACCAGAAGTGAAAACAATCCTCTGTTGACTCTTTTACATGTCACCCTATCTTTACTGAATGCTGCAGATAGACGCGATGGTGCAGCACTCAACACCAACATCTTTGCTCCCCCCACGCTATGGATGGCTGATGGTACAATAAGATGGAAATCCATCCTCATCATCAGCCTATTGGCACATGGGGCAGTGCAAAAGGGCTGGTAACCATGCCGACTAGTATCAGTAAGGTCAATCAAGGGCGCCTGTCCCTAATTTTTGATGGCTGATGGTACAATATGGCTGGTAACCGTCCTCATCATTGCAACAGGGGGCTGAGCTCCATCAGCCCCCACCCTTCATTGTAAATAAAAGATTCAATTGCCCCTGGACTAGCAGAGGGATGATGGGCTCCTTCATCCACACTCCTTAATGTCCTGCCTGGACTATCATTGCAGCTGGAGGCTTCCTTCCACTCATTTCTCACAAACAAGTCACTGTGTCTTATTCCTGCATTCTTTATTACTTCATCACACAAGTGGGGGGACAATGCTATGGTAGCCCAGGAAGGCTGGGGTAAGAACGGAATGAACAGGTGTTGTTGTTGCAGGAGCACCCCCTGTGAACAGCATACAGCTCATAATTTATGCAGGATCAGACACAGAGCAGCTGTGCTCTCTGGTTCTATGATACAGTGGTTCTCTAGTACACTTGCCCATAATCTAGGCAGGACTGATTCTATTTTTAGATACCAAAAAGGAGGGATTGACTCAGGGAGTCATTCCCAATTTTGGCTTTTGCGCCCCTGGCTGCTCGGCCAGGGGCACTTATGACAGCCCCAAATGGGGCAGTGCAAAAGGACAGGTAACCATGCCCATCTTATTACCATCTTATTACCAATTTATGGTATGGTAGATGGTACAATATGGCTGGTAACCATCTCTGCTGTCATGCAAAAGCAAAAGCATGCTGCTGTGTAGCGCTGCTGGCCCGCCTCTGTCAGCGGCATCTAGTACACATACGGTGACATACACAAAAGGCAAAACAGTGTCCATGGTTGCCACGCTATGGCGTATGCCAGAGCAATACTGGGAAAACGGGCTTGAAATGATTGTCTGCCGTTGCATTCCCGGAGGAAGGAATGACTGGCGACATTTACCCAGAATCCACCGCGAAAATTATTTCTGCCCCAGCAGGCACAGGGGTCTCAACCCAGATTTCACAGAGACAGCCTAGACTCAGTTAATTGTTCGCAAAAATGTATCTTTGCAAGGAATTCACTCCCTGTTTCCCATCTCACAGCTTCCACTCTCTCCAGACCTGCCACAGCATCCCCCTCGCAGAGGCTGGCAAAGATTAGGCGGCGAAAGAAAAAGACAAGGGACAAGATGTTCGAGGAACGTATGGGCTGCTACCTAGCAGAGGCGGACCAGCAGAGCCAGTGGAGGGAGACCGTCTCTCTGTGCCAGCGCTCACACAGCGAACGTGAGGAGAGGTGGCGTGAGGAAGACAAGCAGGCAACTGAAACAATGCTTGGACTAGTGAGGGAGCAAACGGACACGCTCAGGCGCCTTGTGGATGTTCTGCAGGACCGCAGGAGGACAGAGACACCCTGCAGTGTATCTGCAACCGTCCTCCCCCGCCACAAAGTCCCATACCCCCCTCACCGAAAATAATCAGGAGGAGGGGCGGCCGGGGACGTGAATACTGTCACTGCACCACAGCACAGTGCTCAAGTACCCAAAAGCTCTCATAACCTATATTTGCCGAAGTCCTTCACTTCCAGACTCACAGTAGTCCCAATCCCAGTCCCATCCCCTAACTGTCTACTTAATTAATAAACATGCTTTGCTGTTAATTACTGTTTCCGTTATGTTTTTTCAAAGAAGACTGTGTTTGAATGGGGGGCGTGGGGAAGGGGGTGGTTAATTGCATAGGACAGTCACCTTTCCCAGGGTACAGACACGGGGGCAGGATCAGCAGCGGGTCACACACACGGTGCAGTCAGTAGGCACCCTGGTCGGTTTTTGGAGGTGGTTTCCAGGATCTGTGTGGGCGGGGGAGATGTGACTTTGCAGCGGGGGAGGGCGGTTACAGATCTTATACAGCGGTCCTTGTCCTGGACCGCTGAGTCACGCAGCTGAGGAATCTGTATCCGTCCTCCTCCACCACAAGGTCACATATCCCCCCGCACACAGAATTCCATAAAGAGGGATGGCAGGCTCCGTTGAAAGAAGCCTTCCGGCACTGCGGACTGCTCTAGGAGCAGGAGCCTGTCATTCCTTGAGTTTAGAGGCGGTCTTTACATCACCGCACACCCTACCCAGCACAGCCTGCGTCCCAGTTTCAACCCTTTCACGAAAAGTCATGAATAAAGAAACCTTTGTTAAGTAGTAATGGGACATGTATTTTATTTTTACACGTGTGCTGGAAGTGGGGGTAACAGGGTGAACGGGGTATGTAACCGAAGAGGAGAGTCAACAGTCAGTGGTTAAAGAAACAGGGGCAGGTTCAGCTTCTCTGTAAAGAAACTGAACAGTCACAGGTCACGCTGCTCGCTGGTATTTGAAGAGTTCCTTGTCGCTGTCCCAGGCGCCTGTATAGGGCTTCATGAGCAAGTGCATTAGCGGGCAGGCTGGGTCCCCGAGGATGACTATAGGCATCTGCACATCCACAACAGTTATTTCGTGGTCCGGGAAGAAACTACCTTCCTGCAGGCGTCAGCCCACAGTTCCTGAAAACACACGCATCAGAACCTTGCCCGGCCACCCGACGTTGATGTTTGTAAAACGTCCCCTATGGTCCCCCAGTGCTTGCAGCACCATTGAAAAGTAGCCCAATTTCTTATCAGCTGACTGTGGAAGAGGTGGACGATAAAGTGCGAGGAGGAGAAAACGGCGATGATCGCAGCGGGCTCCGTGCTTGCAGTGCTGTGGCGTCCACGCTGTCATTGACCAGAAAAGTGCACGAACAGATTGCCCGCAGGCGCTTTCAAGGAGGGAGGGAGGGAGGTTGTGATTGACGGTTCAATGACGACACTTACCCAAAACCACCCTCGACACATTTCTCCCCCCAGCATGCATTGGGGGCTCTACCCAGCATTCCAATGGGCAGCGGGGAGTGCGGGAACTGTGAGATAGCTTCCCACAGTGCACCGCTTCCAAAGTCGACGCTGGCCCCGTGAATGTGGACTCAGAAATTCGAATTAGTGTATCTAGTATGGATACACAAATTCGACTTCATAAGGTCGAATCCACAAATTCGAACTAAGTTGATTCGAAATAGTCTTGTAGTGTAGACAAGGCCTAATTAATTTTGGGGGTAAACTGAAACACTCTCTTATTGTGTTGTCATTGGTTGTTTGGTCAAACTTTTATTTCTCTTCTTTATATATTCTACATGAGTCTGACGCACTGTGTGAATAGCAGTCTGTATAATCCGCTGCATTATTCTGTTTATTAAAAGAGGTTTTTACATTTTCTATAAATTAACTCAGTTTGCAAGCTTTGTTAAAGAAAGAAACCACCACTTGGGTAGTCTATATTGATAATCCAATTCATCAACCTAAAATAATTAAGTAGTTATCAAAGAGGCATCAATTGTAAAGAAACCTAATATTCAACATTACTAACTTGTAGATAGCTGATTTGATCCCACCTGCTGTCCCTTAAGAGAATGGTGCATTTTTGATTTACTTCCAAAGGTTCAGAACCCCAGGCCTATTATACCCGCAACCCATGAATATATGTACAGGTGGGTCACAATCTATCATTCCAAATGGTAGCAGGGACATAGTAATCTTCCAGTTTCCTAAAAGTCTCTCAGGACTACCCAGAATAACTCCTGGGATCTCTGCCTTCTCCTACAGTTAGTCTGCTCTGTTTGGATTCTAACAGTCCAGAGATGAAGAATTTTTGGGGGGTTTGGCTACACTTGGAGGTGTGCAGCGCTGGGAGCGACAGCTGTCTTCGTACAGCTGTGTAGAGAAAGCGCTGGAGTGTGGCCACACTGACAGCTACCAGTGCTGCAGTGTGGCCACATTTGCAGCATTTGCAGTGCTGTTGGGAGTGGTGCATTCTGGGCAGCTATCCCACGGAGCACCTCGTCCCATATGGCACCGTGGGTTGTGGGAAGGGGGCAGAGGGTGTGGGTCATTCTGCTTCCTGTCCCAATGCCCCATGATGCATCGCTTCACATCCCAGCAATCCCTGTTTTTCCGTCCACGTTTGGCACCATCTTGACTCTCTCAACGGTTTCTGTGCAGCGCGATTTCTGTGGGAAATGGAGCCCGAACTGCTGAGGAGTATGCTGATGAGTCTGGCCAGCACATCACGTTTGGCAGTTGAGCTATTCCTTAAGATCCAAAGTGATGAGGAGTCTGACGATGATAGCGAGTCGCCTGACACATATGACACTAAATTGCTTCTGGCATTCACGGAAATGCTCAGCACCGTGGAACGCTGCTTTTGGGCTCGAGAAACAAGCACTGAGTGGTGGGATCACATCATCATGGAAGTCTGGGATGACGAGCAGTGGCTGCAGAACTTTTCGATGGGACTGTGTGCTGAGCTCGCCCCCACCCTGCGGCGCAAGGACACGAGATTGAGAGCTGCCCTGACGGTGGAGAAGCGGGTGGCTATTGCAATCTGGAAGCTGGCAACTCCAGACAGCTACCGATCAGTCGGGAACCAGTTTGGAGTGGGAAAGTCGACCGTTGGAATCGTGTTGATGCAAGTTTGTAGGGCCATTAATCGCATCCTGCTAAGAAGAACCGTGACTCTGGGGAACGTGCAGGACATTGTGGATGGCTTTGCACAAATGGGTTTCCCTAACTGAGGAGGGGCAATAGATGGGACGCATATTCATATTCTGGCACCACCCCACCTAGCATCCGAGTACATTAATTGGAAGGGGTATTTCTCTATGGTTCTCCAGGCGCTTGTGGATCACTGTGGGTGTTTCATTGACACAGGCTGGCCTGGAAAGGTGCATGATGCACGCATCTTTCGGAACACTGGCCTGTTCAGGAAGCTGCAGGCAGGGACTTTTTTCCCAGACCGGAAGATCACAGTAGGGGACGTTGAAATGCCCATTGTGATCCTTGGAGACCCCGCTTACTTGTTAATGCCATGGCTCATGAAACCGTATACAGGGAAGCTTGACAGGAGCAAGGACCGTTTCAACTACAGGCTGAGCCGGTGCCAAATGACTGTGGAGTGTGCTTTTGGCCGTTTAAAGGGATGCTGACGATCTCTGTATGGGAAGCTAGACTTGGGGGAAAGCAGCATCCCCGCGGTTATATCCATAATATTTGTGAAGGGAAGGGTGAAAGATTCAGTCAGGCATGGACCTCCGAGGTTCAACGCCTGGAGGCTGAATTTGCACAGCCAGAGAGCAGGGCTACTAGAGAGGCCCAGCAAAGGGCTTCAAGGAACTGTATAAATTCATGGTGGCTAAGTCCATAAATGGCTATTAGCTAGGATGGGTAAGAATGGTGTCCCTAGCCTTTGTTCGTCAGAGGATGGAGATGGATGGCAGGAGAGAGATCACTTGATCATTGCCTGTTAGGTTCATTCCCTCTGGGGCACCTGGCATTGGCCACTGTCGGTAGACAGATACTGGGCTAGATGGACTTTTGGTCTGACCCGGCACGGCCATTCTTATGTTCTTAAAATAACTTTATTGACAGACACACAACATTTTGGGAACCTAAAAGGGCAAGGGGGTGGGGTGGGGAACTGTGCAGTCACAGGTTTGAATATGTCCTGTCTGGAGTGCTGTGCAATGACTGCTGCACTTCAGGATGCCTATACTGCATGGTGATGGGGGTTGAGTGCAGAGGGTAAGGGTCATAGTTCTCAGGGCTGGTTGGTGAACGTACAGGTATTGGAGGCAGCTGGTGGTGGTAAGAACCTGGATGCTGGGGAAGGGGGTTTTGAGCTGACATTGGGGCACAAGGGAAAGAGCTTTAGGATGGGGGGGAGTGGCGCAGTAGTGCTCTGCCTGCATGGCTACGAGCGCCTTGATAGAGTCTGCTTGGCGCGCCAGGATGCTTATCAGCTGCTTTGTGCTTTTCTTCCTGGTCGCTGTGTTTTTCTGGTGGATCCTGCTTTCCATTTCCCTCCAGTCCTGCAGTTTTTTATTCTCTCTGGCAGAGTGATCCATAACTGTTTGCAGCAAGTCTTCTTTGCTTTTTCGCAGCTTCTTCCTGAGGTTTTGGAGCCTTTGAGCTGTTGATAACACGGGCAGCAGCCGAGAATTCAAGGTTGCTTCTGGAAAGGCAAAAAAGAATACACTTAACAGAGGCAGCATTGATTATATCTCAGACAGTTATTCCCACACAGTGAAGGAGTAACATTCTTCACAATAGCATAATTTTCCCATACCAAAGAGAGCGCACAGAACCCACAGGAGCCACGAAATGGTGAGTAAGGGGGACTGATTGCTTCAGGGCTGATATCTCGCTGCTGCCAGTCACCTGGGAAGGGGGACTGATTGCTTCAGGGCTGTACTGGGGTTTCTGTACATTGGGAAAAGCAAACAGCTGCAGGGGACACCTACACTGAACACTCTCCCAACATTTTCCACAGGAGTTGATCCTGGAAGATATCTCGCTGCTGCGGGTCACCTGGGAAGAGCGGGAGGGTCTTCTACAGCAATGCGGATTCCACCCTGGCCCCTATGCAGCTTGCCTGTGTGCAGCAATGGTCCCCCCACCCCTCATGGCACAGTGGCACGGACGCCTTAGCCTGACTGGGACAAGGACCATGGTGGCTCTCCCAATAAACTTGCGCAAGTGCATTGCCCACGCTCTGACTGAAACTTTTGAAGAGATTACCGAGGCCGATTACCGTGACGTGATAGACCACATCAATGCGCTATTCCACTAGGCATGCATGCATGCAGCCCTAACCCTCCCTCCTCTCCCGAAAAATTTCCATCCTGAAAATAAAAAGCCGCTCACCGGGAACCCGCTCCTCTGTTTGTCCTCCACCAAGTACCGGCTGCTGTGACTGGCTACCTTCCTCCTGGCTTGAGAAGAGCTCCTGGCTGCATGCCTCCTGGGACTCCGGGGTGTCTCCCCCCAACCCAGTACCCTCACTCTCGGTTTCTTCCTCTCCCCCCCTCCTCCTCCTCCTCCCCCTCCCTCCCCCGCTCTGAAGTGTCCATCGTGGTCCTCGGCTTGGCGGTGGGGTCACCCCCAAGTATTGCGTTCAGCTCTTTGTAAAAACGGCAGGTCGTGGGGGCAGCGCCGGAGCGGCAGTTTCCCTGGCGGGCTTTGCAATAGGCACTCTGCAGCTCCTTCACTTTAACCCTGCACTGCAGCGTGTCCCGGTCATGGCCCCTTTCCAGCATGGCCTTTGATATCTGCCCATAGGTATCGTAATTCCTACGGCTGGAGCGCAGCTGGGACTGCACAGCTTCCTCTCCCCAAACACTGATGAAGTCCAGCAACTCGCCATTGCTCCACGCTGGGGCTCGTTTGGCGGTGGAGGCATGGTCACCTGGAAAGATTCACTGATTGCACTCCACACCTGGCTGAGCAAACAGGAAGTGGATTTTTTAAATTCCTGGGCATTTAAAGGGCGGGTCACCTGAGGCCAGGGCAGTAGAGTTCGAAATGATGAGCAGAGTGGCTGAACAGGCATTCTGGGAAACCTCCGAATACCTCTGGAGGCCAATAACAGCGCTTTTGGTGGCCACACTGGCGGAGCAGCACTGCATCACCAGCGCTGCAGTCGTTATTCCCCAGGCAGAGGTGGAGTACAGCCAGTGCTGTAGCCAGGGAGATACAGCGCTGTATGTGCCTTGCAAGTGTGGACAGTGAGTGAGTTGCAGCGCTGTAAAGCCACCACCAGCGCTGCAACTCTCCAGTGTAGCCAAGCCCTTAGTGTCCATACTTATAGGTTCTCACAGAAAACAATCTGACAGGCTCACTACCTACATGGCCTCTTTAAATTCACAGCCAACCAAAGAGAGTCTTTGATCTCTGATCACCCTACAGAATGAAAAGTTGCCTTCAAATGCTCAAGAATTTGTACTTTGCTGTAAAAGTTCTCCCTTTGCATTACATAAGGTTTCTTTCTCATTTGGTGAGTTATTTAGCTATAGGAGTATATACAATGTAAATGTTTGCTGGTACATTATACCAGAATACAAATAGGTGAAAACAATGCATGCAGCACCCCATTAGTTTTCACGAATTTAAACACCAAATACATTCTTATACATTTAACAATCACTTTGATCTACACTTACACATGAGTAAATTAACCTGGCTTCCAGCAATGCTTTTGCAAGGTTTAGTGAGGTCTGGGATTTTGGCATAAGCTGGCACCTGCTTAAGCATGATTTAGACAATACATAAGCCTGATTCCGGTCCTCTGCAGAGGGATATATTTCACTGCTAGTGAACTAAAAAACAATTTGGAACACTTAAATTAGGGTGGGCCCACTTCGTGACATGATCAGTCAGGAATGCTAGGAAACCTATGTTATTCAGATAAATTAAATCTCTCTAGCATCTTCAAGACATCGTTGTTTGAAAAAGTAACTTTAATTCCAATTCAATGCAAATACTTTTCACTCACTACCATTCCCAATGCACAATCAACTAAATTAAAAAATCTGCAAACCATTTTGTGTAATACCCAATAATTAAAAAATATGACTCATTGGTAGGGGCTGGAAATATCTGTTGTCCCTTAATGAAAGAATCTAAAATTAAAACAGAATCTTTAGAAAGTGCATTCATGTTAAATCTCCAAATTCGTACTTTCATCATAGACCTTCACAGATTGTGAGTATGCACTGAAAATCTGTAAATCCATCTCTTCTATATTCAACAAAAGTTAGTAAAGGAATTTAAGATCCTCTCACAGAAGGAAATAGAAGTGTGTTACTATTACACATCCAGATTGCTACAAAACTGAGTCCAGCACACATTAAATCAAAAGGATATAATGAAATTTCATAAACTATTTCCCCCAATGATATAAACACTGATTTCTCAGTATGTTGCTCTTGCTGTATGTTCTGAAATGGTACTGATTTTCTGCTGGAATTCAAAGCATTTGCAGTGTAATTGCCATTCCGATGTTCATTGTGAAATAGTGTGGCAATCTGTTATAGATTGTAAATGTGCTTCTTGCCTTTCCCCTGACCTGCTGAATTCTCTTGATGATGCTGATACCATCACCTGAAAACATCATAAGGAGGAAAGTTTCAGCTAAAAGTCTTGAATATAAATGAACTAGATTTGTTTTGATTTGGGGAGGCGAGGGGAGAGAGAGAGAGAGAGAGAAAGCCTTACAAGACTTCCTATGCCTGATCTTTTATTGGATAATATCGTTCCAGTACAGTAGGACTTAGTCTCCTGCACTCTTGAGAACTCTCGGCAAGGTTTCAGATCTTGAATGATCATAGTAGGTGTCAAATGATCAAATCTATTTGGATCAAGTCAAATCTATTTGGAAGGAGGGGAGCATTGGTCTGAAAAAGCTTTAAAATCCACTGTTTTATGCTTAGACAAAACATCTTTTTTAGTTTTCTACTGTCACAATTAGATCCTTGTCACAAGTTAAGTGAAATGGCCAAGACAAGCTATAATCATATAAAAACCTTGTCCAGAGCCCCGGTACAGAATCAGATGAATAAACCAGACAAGATCTGCCTGTACCCTTCATGGATAGAATGTATATTATTCTCCTGTGTACAAAGAAACATCTTTAATAATTATAGTATGTTAATAAGATGATGATGTTGAATATACTTGTCAAATCTGGCATCCCAGAGCTGGCCTCAGCAGAACAAAAATAAATGATGGACATGCCATATTGATCAAAAGGGCTGCATCAGTTTTGTCTGGTTTGACTCCCAGACAGATAGCCCTCGTACAGGTCCTAATCTCTGTTAGACACTGGGTAAATCATTCCACAGTACTAGCTGGGTTTGAAGAGACAAAATATAAATCTGGGAACTGTCAGCATATTGAAGATTCTGCAACACATACTGACTCATTCTTAATGGCCTCTGAGTGGGATACCAAGAATGACAGAATATTACACTGTAAATATGTACATGAGAACTCTCGCAGGGAAGAAGAACTACATCTAGCCGATTAAAGTATTATGGATATCCCACTTTCGGATCCAACTTTTTCTAGCCTCTCAGTGCTACTTTCAGCTATAACATTTCTCTAATATGTCAGAGTCCCCAGATAGGCCCTTGAGCTCCAAAGTGAAAGTATATGAGCAGCTAGATGATAGATAAGCAGTTCTTCCTTGTGTTGCTGTGAAGATGACATGATAGCTTTTTCACCGGTTCTGTGGCACCTATGTGGAATTATTCTATATCACAGTCATTACACAGGAATAAGGCTGACTTTTGCATTTATAAATAATTGAATATTCTTTCAGTTGCTTAATTAACTGAGACTCTTGCTACTGTCCTTTATGAAGTAGTCTAAAAGTAGAGCTTATTTTACATTTATTAAATAACTTGATTTTTCCAACAGCAAAAGCGCTTCATTTAATAAAGTCATAAATATCTCTGAAAGTCTCTCCTTGTATCTTACAATGGTATCAAGTATTAAAGTAAAAAAGTAGGACTAGTTACAACAGAATATAAACATCACTGCTATATTTTCAAGGATTTTGCTGAAAAAAAAATTCCCAACAGATTTCAGCTGTTTCCATATCACTATGTTCTATATTCTATCTTTGTTACAGATTTATACACAAAGAGCAGTGTGATTTCAATTTAGAGAAGAACAATCTTGCAGTATCACAAATCTTGTGAGCTGAAACCATTTGATATAAAAGCTTTGATAGGAAATAAATAATGTGGAATATTTAGATGATATTTTTACAGCGTCACTTTCTTGGCATATACTTCAGAGATGTTCCCTGTTGCCTATACATCGCTGTCTGGCTCTTTCATATGCTCGCATATGAAATGAAATAATTACTTGCCCTTTTTTCAAAAAATACATTTCAGATAATATTTACAAGTCTATTAATATCTTAGGAGCTGATTCTGATCATACTTACCTTTAATAAATCAGGAGTAAATCTACTCCATAGAGTGAAATTGGTAGGACCCCAGTGCTAATAAGATTAGAATCATATCCTTATTATCTATCAACAACTTCAATAAATTCACAAGGATTTACAGAAAAGAACTGTTGTTTCTATCTTAGAGTTGCCATATCAAGAGTTGTATGAATCATGAACTTCTGCTTGGAAAGAAAAAGTGTACATCAGCATAAAATAATGCTTCAAGCGAATTGGACTGCAGTGAACCCATCCTAAATGAATAAGGAATATAATTTTCCCATCAAAATTAATAACCACCAGTCTCTATATTTCACAAAATAGAAGTCACTCAAGTGAAAGCATTTTATTAGTACGTATTTTTGGCAATCCAGTCAGCCTGATAATCATTCTAATGTGGAACCTTAGTCCCCAAACTTAGAATGAAGAGAAGAAAAAAAAAGAGTGTACACAATATACAGCCTTTGTGAAAGATACGACATCCTGCTGCATCTTCAATAATTACTTTTACTACATATGGAATGCACTCCCTGATCTGATAAGGCCACTCACCACCATTTCTTCTCAATATCTATTCTGAAGATTCACATGAACCATGATCATGGTATGATTTTAAAGAAGCATGTGTTTTTGCCTTCAGGTAAATCAATTTTGGTCACTTCACTTATCCCCCAAATTATCATCCATTTTAAATATATTAGAGAATCTGTTGCTCATAAGAGGTGTTAGAGACTCAACATAAAAAATTCTCTGTTTATCCACACAGACAGGACAATAGTGGTGATGGGGGACTTTAATTACCCAGACATCTGTTGGGAAAATAACACAGCAGGGCACAGATTATCCAACAAGTTATTGGAATGTATTGGAGACAATTTTTTTTATTTCAGAAGGTGGAGAAAGCTACTGGGGGGAGGCTGTTCTAGATTTGATTTTGACAAATAGGGAAGAACTGGTTGAGAATTTGAAAGTGGAAAGCAACTTGGGTGAAAGTGATCATGAAATGGTAGAGTTCATGATTCTAAGGAATGGTAGGAGGGAGAACAGCGCAATAAAGACAATGGATTTCAAGAAGGCAGACTTTAACAAACTCAGGGAGGTGGTAGGTAAAATCCCATGGGAAGCAAGTCTAAGGGGAAAAACAATTGAAGACAGTTGGCAGTTTTTCAAAGAAATATTATTAAGGGCACAAGAGCAAACTATCCCACTGTGTAGGAAATATAGGAAGTATGGCAAGAGACCACCCTGGCTTAACCAGGAGATCTTCAATGATCTAAAACTCAAAAAAAGAGTCCTACAAAAAGTGGAAACTCAGTCAAATTACAAAGGATGAATATACACAAATAACATAAGTTTGTAGGGACAAAATTAGAAAAGCCAAGGCACAAAACGAGATCAAACTAGCTAGGGACAAAAAAGGAAACAAGAAAACATTCTACAAATACATTAGAATCAAGAGGAAGACCAAGGACAGAGTAGGCTCATTACTCAATGAAGGGGGAAAGACAATAACAGAAAATGTGGAAACGGCAGAGGTGCTTAATGATTTCTTTGTTTTGGTTTTCACCAGGAAGGTTGGTGGTGATTGGATGTCCAACATAGTGAATGCCTGTGAAAATGAGGTAGTATCAGAGTCTAAAATAGGGAAAGAACAAGTCAAAAATTACTTATACAAGTTAGATGTCTTCAAATCACCAGGGCCTGATAAAATGCATCCTAGAATACTCAAGGAACTGACTGAGGAGATATCTGAGCCATTAGCAATTATCTTTGAAAAGTCATAGAAGATGGGAGATATTCCAGAAGACTGGAAAAGGACAAATATAGTGCTCATATATAAAATATATATAGTGCTCATATATAAAAGTGCTCATATATATAGTGCTCATATATAAAAAGGGAAATAAGGAAAACCTGGGGAATTACAGACCAGTCAGCTTAACTTCTGTACCCAGAAAGAGAATGGAGCAAATAATTAAGCAATCAATTTGCAAACACCTAGAAGATAATGAGGTGATAAATAACAGTCAGCATGGATTTGTCAAGAACTAATCATGTCAAACAAACCTGATAGCTTTCTTTGACAGGGTAACAAGCCTTGTGGATAGGGGGAAGAGGTAGATGTGGTATAGCTTGACTTTAGCAAGGATTTTGATACTGTCTCGCATGACCTTCTCATAAACAAACTAGGGAAATGCAACCCAGATGGAGCTACTATAAGGTGGGTACATAACTGGTTGGAAAATCGTTCCCAGAGAGTAGATATCATTGGTTCATAGTCATGCTGGAAGAGCATAATGAGTGGGGTCCCATAGGGATTGGTACTGGGAACAGTTCTGTTCAATATCTTCATCAATGATTTAGATAATGGCATAGAGAGAACACTTATAAAGTTTGTGGATGATACCAAGCTGGGAGGAGTTGCAAGTGCTTTGGAGGATAGGATTATAATTCAAAATGATCTGGACAAACTGGAGAAATAGTCTGAAATAAATAGGGTGAAATTCAATAAGGACAAATGCAAAGTACTCCACTTAGGAAGGAACAATCAGTTGCACGCACACACAAAATGGGAAATGACTGCTTAGGAAGGAACACTGCGGAAAGAGATCTGGGGGTCATACTGGACCACAAGCTAAATGTGAGTCAACGGTGTAACACTGTTGCAAAAAAAGCAAACATCATTCTGGGATATGTTAGCAGGAGTATTGTAAGCAAAACATGAGAAGTAATTCTTCCTCTCTGCTCCATGCTGATTAGGCCTCAACTGGAGTATTGTGTCCAGTTCTGGGTGCCACATTTCAGGAAAGATGTGGACAAATTGGAAAAAGTCCAGAGAAGAGAAACAAAAATGATTAAAGGTCTAGAAAACATGATCTATGAGGGAAGATTGAAAAAAATGGGTTTGTTTAGTCTGGAGAAGAAAAGACTGAAAGGGGACATGATAATAGTTTTCAAGTAGAAGAAGCAATGGGCTTAAATTGCAGCATGTTTAGGATGGACATTAAGAAAAACTTCCCAACTGTCAGAGTTGTTAAGCACTGGAATAAATTGCCTAGAGAAGTTGTGGAATCTCCATCACTGGGGATTTTTAAGAGCAGGCAGGACAAACACCTGTCAGGGTGGTCCAAACAATACTTTGTCCTGCCTTGAGTGCAGGTGATTGGACTAGGTGACCTCCCAACGTCCCTTTCAGTTCTATGATTCTATGAATAAACACAAAGCTTACCTAAGGTTGAGCTGCAGCATCCAATTCTAGGGATGAAATCCCCCATGCATATTTACAAAAAAAAGAGAGAAAAAAAAATGAACAAGCAGAATAATTAAGGAAAGCTATTGAAAATGCCAATCAAGGTTTCCTACAGTAGGCCATTGGAACAGGACAATAAGAACATAAGAACATAAGAATGGCCGTACCGGGTCAGACCAAAGGTCCATCTAGCCCAGTATCTGTCTACCGACAGCGGCCAATGCCAGGTGCCCCAGAGGGAGTGAACCTAACAGGCAATGATCAAGTGATCTCTTTCCTGCCATCCATCTCCATCCTCGGACGAACAGAGGCTAGGGACACCATTCCTTACCCAGCCTGGCTAATAGCCATTTATGGACTTCATCACCATGAATTTATCCAGTTCTCTTTTAAACACTGTTATAGTCCTAGCCTTCACAACCTCCTCAGGTAAGGAGTTCCACAAGTTGATTGTGCGCTGCGTGAAGAAGAACTTCCTTTTATTTGTTTTAAACCTGCTGCCTATTAATTTCATTTGGTGACCCCTAGTTCTTGTATTATGGGAATAAGTAAATAACTTTTCCTTATCCACTTTTTCAACATCACTCATGATTTTATATACCTCTATCATGTTCCCCCTTAGTCTCCTCTTTTCCAAGCTGAAGAGACCTAGCCTCTTTAATCTTTCCTCATATGGGACCCTCTCCAAACCCCTAATCATTTTAGTTGCCCTTTTCTGAACCTTTTCTAGTGCTAGAACATCTTTTTTTTGAGGTGAGGAGACCACATCTGTACACAGTATTCAAGATGTGGGCATACCATGGATTTATATAAGGGCAATAATATATTCTCAGTCTTATTCTCTATCCCCTTTTTAATGATTCCTAACATCCTGTTTGCTTTTTTGACTGCCTCTGCACACTGCGAGGACATCTTCAGAGAACTATCCACGATGACTCCAAGATCTTTTTCCTGACTCGTTGTAGCTAAATTAGCCCCCATCATATTGTATGTATAGTTGGGGTTATTTTTTCCAATGTGCATTACTTTACATTTATCCACATTAAATTTCATTTGCCATTTTGTTGCCCAATCGCTTAGTTTTGTGAGATCTTTTTGAAGTTCTTCACAATCTGCTTTGGTCTTAACTATCTTGAGTAGTTTAGTATCATCTGCAAACTTTGCCACCTCACTGTTTACCCCTTTCTCCAGATCATTTATGAATAAATTGAATAGGATTGGTCCTAGGACTGACCCTTGGGGAACACCACTAGTTACCCCTCTCCATTCTGAGAATTTACCATTAATTCCTACCCTTTGTTCCCTGTCCTTTAACCAGTTCTCAATCCATGAAAGGACCTTCCCTTTTATCCCATGACAGCTTCATTTACGTAAGAGCCTTTGGTGAGGGACCTTGTCAAAGGCTTTCTGGAAATCTAAGTACACTATGTCCACTGGATCCCCCTTGTCCACATGTTTGTTGACCCCTTCAAAGAACTCTAATAGATAAGTAAGACATGATTTCCCTTTACAGAAACCATGTTGACTATTGCTCAACAGTTTATGTTTTTCTATGTGTCTGACAATTTTATTCTTAACTATTGTTTCGACTAATTTGCCCGGTACCGACGTTAGACTTACTGGTCTGTAATTGCTGGGATCACCTCTAGAGCCTTTTTTAAATATTGGCGTTACATTAGCTAACTTCCAGTCATTGGGTACCGAAGCCGATTTAAAGGACAGGTTACAAACCTTAGTTAATAGTTCTGCAACTTCACATTTGAGTTCTTTCAGAACTCTTGGGTGAATGCCATCGGGTCTCGGTGACTTGTTAATGTTGAGTTTATCAATTAATTCCAAAACCTCCTGTAGTGACACTTCAATCTGTGACAGTTCCTCAGATTTGTCACCTACAAAAGCCAGCTCAGGTTTGGGAATCTCCTTAACTTCCTCAGCCATGAAGACTGAAGCAAAGAATCCATTTAGTTTCTCCACAATGACTTTATTGTCTTTAAGCGCTCCTTTTGTATTTCGATCGTCAAGGGGCCCCACTGGTTGTTTAGCAGGCTTCCTGCTACTGATGTACTTAAAAAACATTTTGTTATTACCTTTGGAGTTTTTGGCTAGCCATTCTTCAAACTCCTCTTTGGCTTTTCTTATTACACTCTTGCACTTAATTTGGCAGTGTTTGTGCTCCTTTCTATTTGCCTCACTAGGATTTGACTTCCACTTTTTAAAGGAAGTCTATCACTGCTTCTTTTACATGGTTGTTAAGCCACGGTGGCTCTTTTTTAGTTCTTTTACTGTGTTTCTTAATTTGGGGTATACATTGAAGTTGGGCTTCTATTATGGTGTCTTTAAAAAGCGCCCATGCAGCTTGCAGTGATTTCACTTTAGTCACTGTACCTTTTAACTTTTGTTTAACTAACCCTCTCATTTTTGTATAGTTCCCCCTTTTGAAATTAAATGCCACAGTGTTGGGCTGTTGAGATGTTCTTCCCATCACAGAGATGTTAAATGTTATTATATTATGGTCACTATTTGCAAGCGGTCCTGCTATAGTTACCTCTTGGACCAGCTCCTGTGCTCCACTCAGGATTAAATCTAGAATTGCCTCTCCCCTTGTGGGTTCCTGTACCAGCTGTTCCATGAAGCAGTCATTTAAAGTATCGAGAAATTTTATCTCTGCATTTCGTCCTGAAGTGAAATGTTCCCAGTCAATATGGGGATAATTGAAATCCCCCACTATTATTGGGTTCTTAATTTTGATAGCCTCTCTGATTTCCCTTAGCATTTCATCATCACTATTACTGTCCTGGTCAGGTGGTCAATAATAGATCCCTAATGTTATATTTTTATTAGAGCATGACATTTCTATCCATAGAGATTCTATGGAACATGTGGATTCGCTTAAGATTTTTACTTCATTTGAATCTACATTTTCTTTCACATATAGTGCCATTCCTCCCCCTGCATGACCTGTTCTGTCCTTCCGATATATTTTGTACCCCGGAATGATAGTGTCCCAATGATTGCTCTCAGTCCACCAGGTTTCTGTGATGCCTATTATATCAATATTATATCAATATCCTCTTTTATCACAAAGCACTCTAGTTCACCCATCTTATTATTTAGACTTATAGCATTTGTGTACAAGCACTTTAAAAACTTGTCCCTGTTTATTTGTCTGCTCTTTTCTGATGTGCCAGATTCTTTTTTATGTGACTGTTTATCATCTGATCTGGCCCTTACATTATCCTCTTCTGTCCTCTGCTCCTGACTATAACCTGGAGATTCTCTATCATCAGACTCTCCCCTAAGAGAAGTCTGTGTCCGATCCACATGCTCCTCTGTAGCATTTGGCTTTCCCCCATCTCCTAGTTTAAAAACTGCTCTACAACCTTTTTAATGTTTAGTGCCAGAAGTCTGGTTCCACTTTGGTTTAGGTGGAGCCCATCTCTCCTGTATAGGCTGCCCCCATCCCAAAAGTTTCATCCACACATTGAGACTCTGAAGCTCTGCCTGCCTACCTGGCCCTGCGTGTGGAACTGGGAGCATTTCTGAGAATGCCACCATAGAGGTCCTGGATTTCAGTCTCTTCCCTAGAAGCCTAAATTTGGCTTCCAGGACATCTCTCCCACCCTTCCCTATGTCATTGGTACCTACATGTACCACGACCACCGGCTCCTCCCCAGCACTACACATAAGTCTGTCTAGATGCCTCGAGAGATCCGCAACCTTCGCACCAGGCAGGCAAGTCACCATACGGTTCTCCTGGTCATCACAAACCCAGCTGTCTACATTTCTAATGATCGAATCTCCCATTACTAACACCTGCCTTTTCCTAGAAACTCCCCCAGGGAGGTAACCTCAGTGCGAGAGGTTGTGCAGGTTCTGGCCTTTTGCATGTCATTTTATATAACTGAATGGTATAAAGATCACATTTACATTGAATTCCACTGCTACACTTGAAATCTCCATTTTAACTACTATTTTTAGTCCTTTAATTAATATAATTTGAAGTAGGCAAATCCACAATAAGTCAACAGACGTAATAATACAGTCATGCCCACACATCATTTAATAATGTAGTAACGTAATTCAGTAGAAATGGGAAAAAGAAAAAAAATGTTTCCTGTTCCAGAGCCGTTTTAGCTCCCTGAAATGATCAGTTAAAAACAAATGCATTAAGTTCATTAAGGATGAAAACCTGGACCCATTGAGGTCATCATAGCTTTCTGCAGAGATAAGAAGACGGGGGCTCAGATTTTGGCTAGAATAATGAGATGAGAGCATCCAGGGTGGGAGTAAGCTCAGTGCTGCTCTTATTCTGCTCTCACTGAAATCCACGATAAACTTTGTTTTGAAATCAATGGGTGCAGAGATAGGTCAATACTTAGTGGTTTTGAAAATCCCACACCAAATTAGCAATCTCAAGAGATCCAAATAACACTCTTTTCCCTACCAATTATGGGGATGTATTAAAAAAGACTTTGGTTCCTCATTGCTGAGCTGCTCTATAGAACACACCACAGGTTTCTCAAATATCAATCACTGGTCTACAATTTTTGAGAAGTCGTCTGCTTCAGAGATAAAATGTGCTATTTATTATGTATTTTGATGTGCTGAATTCAAATATGACAATTAAAACAACTGATTGGCTACTGTTTCTAAGACATTTAAGTTTTTACATTTTATATCTATGTATATTGTGTAGATAGTAGAGTTTTAATCATAAATTGTAAACCTAGGTCTTTTCATGTGTTTATGGTTGCTTTACATGATAATATTTCACCTGTCCTGTTTATGTAACACTTTAAAAATCAGCAAAAGGGTTATATAAATAAAATTGATTATGAAACAAAAGGCAAAAACTATTATGTACATAGTTTAGTCCTATTCAGTGTCTACTCGGCGCTTCTTGGCTTGTCTCTTGTATTCATTAAATGGAGCATCTCTTGTCACTGTCCAGCAATAGTCTGCAAGCATTGATGGGCTCCATTTGCCCTGATAACGTTTCTCCATTGTTGCAATGTCCTGGTGAAATCGCTCACCGTGCTCGTCGCTCACTGCTCCGCAGTTCGGTGGAAAAAAATCTAGATGAGCGTGCAAAAAATGTATCTTTAGTGACATGTTGCAACCAAGGCTTTTGTATGCCTTGAGGAGGTTTTCCACCAACAACCTGTAGTTGTCTGCCTTGTTGTTACTGAGAAAATTTACTGCCACTAACTGGAAGGCTTTCCATACCGTCTTTTCCTTGCCACGCAGTGCATGGTCAAATGCATCATCTCGAAGAAGTTCACGAGTCTGAGGACCAACAAAGACACCTTCCTTTATCTTAGCTTCACTTAACCTTGGAAATTTTCCACGGAGGTACTTGAAAGCTGCTTGTGTTTTGTCAATGGCCTTGACAAAGTTCTTCATCAGACCCAGCTTGATGTGTAAGGGTGGTAACAAAATCTTCCTTGATTCAACAAGTGGTGGATGCTGAACACTTTTCCTCCCAGGCTCCAATGACTGTCGGAGTGGCCAATCTTTCTTGATGTAGTGGGAATCTCTTGCACAACTGTCCCATTCGCAGAGAAAACAGCAGTACTTTGTGTATCCAGTCTGCAGACCAAGCAAGAGAGCAACAAACTTTCAAATCGCCACAAAGCTGCCACTGATGTTGGTCATAGTTTCTGCACCTCAAAAGTTGTTTCATGTTGTCATAGGTTTCCTTCATATGGACTGCATGACCAACTGGAACTGATGGCAAAACATTGCCATTATGCAGTAAAACAGCTTTAAGACTCGTCTTCGATGAATCAATGAACAGTCTCCACTCATCTGGAGCGTGAACGATGTTGAGGGCTGCCATCACACCATGGATGTTGTTGCAGGCTACAAGATCACCTTCCATGAAGAAGAATGGGACAAGATCCTTTTGACGGTCACGGAACATGGAAACCCTAACATCACCTGCCAGGAGATTCCACTGCTGTAGTCTGGAGCCCAACAGCTCTGCCTTACTCTTGGGTAGTTCCAAATCCCTGACAAGGTCATTCAGTTCACCTTGTGTTCTGAGGTGTGGTTCAGAGGAGGAGGATGGGAGAATTGCTGGTATGATCTGTTGGCTCTCTCCAATTCATTGGCACTGCAAAAGGCATAGATTTCCTTTTCCTGTTCAACCACTGGCGAAGATTTGTTGCACAAGTGTTGCAGCATATGTGTGGGGCCCACCTCTTGTCCTGATCTCCAATTTTGCAGCCAAAATAAAGGGGATAGGCTTTCTTAACCATAGTGGTTATACTTCGCTTTTGTGATGCAAAAGTCATTTCACCACAAACATAGCAGAAGTTATCTGCACTGTTCACACAAGTACGAGGCATCTCTGCTCACTTTGGCTAAACGGAAATGTGTTCCTTTGCAAAATCAAACACTGACAAATAAGAGAGCACGACACTGTATGATTTCTAGAGCTGATAGAAGGCAATTTGTTCAGCAGAGTGATGTAAGCTTTGTTATGATTGCATCATCCATGACTTCTAGGAACAACATGATGCAATTCATATCATGTATGATGCAATACCAGCTTCAGATTGCATCATTCATTGTTTTGCCTAAAAAGCAAGTACTGTCCAAACCCAGTCATAGATTTATTCATAGATCCAGTCAAAGATGTATTTTAGTCATTTCTGGTTTAAATTGAGATCCCTTCCCTTTATAACTCACTTATCCTCCGCTATTCCCAAGTCAAGGGTCGTATATACTGACCCAACAGCATAACTTGAAAACTAGAGCCAATCAACAATTTTAAGCATCATTTTCGTTCTCAGTGACCCAGAATTAGTAAAGTTTGACTACATTTATTTCAGAAGCATTTTGGCTGTAGAGCAGTGATTGACCTCCATGAATCCTAATATACGAATTTCATTCCCCCAAAGATTCATAAATTAAGAATTTTTTTTATTCTTCAGTCATCCCTAGTTCAAAATTAATCAGCCTTTCAGATGCAGAAAACAGTCTGATTATTCAGCATTTTCACAGTGCAAACACAGAGGCACTAGTCATTGAGCTTAAAGTGTAGTTCAGTGGTGAAAAATGATTTAATAAAAGTGGAATTGTGGGATTCCTTGATTTCCAGTTCAAAATTGCTCAGTGTATAAATAGAGGGTTGGTTGGTTTTAGCTCTCTGTCATACAAACTTTATCTAGGATCTAAAAGTCAAGCTGGATTATTTTGTTCTCATGCATCAGTGTCAATTGTAACGATTTTTAGTAGTCTTTATATCTTTATTTGTGATCGATTGTATAAATGAGGGCAGAATTTGGGCCTGCAATTGGAATTTAGGTAGTAATTCTGTTGATAATGTGAAAGAAGATATAGAATCCAGCTCACACTCACTCTTTTGGCTCAGAAGTGAAAACAGTAAAAAAGCAGTAAAAATGTAGTATAAAAAGTAAATAGATATGATCTTGCCCATATGGGAGACGGGTGAATAAGTCGTTGGGGAGGTTAGCCCCCGGCCCCTCCACCTCTGCCTGAGGACCCTCACCCACTGCTTTCTCCCCCTCCACACACCGGAGCCTAGAGCACCCCCACCGTGGCTACCAGCCCCCTGCACAACCCCAGCCCTGAAGCGCTGGACAAGCGGCTTGGTCCCAGCTCCCCCAACCCCCAACCCTGGAGTGCCGGGTGGGCAGTATGGCTGGAGCACCCCCAGTCCCAGCTCCAGAGTGCTGGGACAGTGGCACAGCCCAGTGCCTCCAATCCAAGTCCCAGAGCTCCAGGGAGATGGCACAGCACATTCCCAGCCACTGGCCTTGCGAGCACCAGCCGCAGCTTTCCTGCCCCAGATTCTGGGCCATGGAAGAGCAGGAAGGGAACTGGAAGCAGGCAGGAAGGGGACTGGGGGCAGAGTGTGGGCGGGGTCACACCAGGCTGTTTAGTGAGGCACAGCCTCCCCTGGCCTATGATACCCACCGCCCATGCCTGCCTATGATATTGGATGCAGGTCTGACAGGGAAGAAGGTGCTGTTTTTAGCTAGTTACTTTTCTGAGCAGAGCCACGCTTTAATTGTGCCCAAAAAGAAAGTCTGTTGTCATCTTTGAAAAATGATTTTCATTGTGGTGAAATTTGGCTTATCCTACAGACTTACTACAAGTGACAATTCAGATTTTTTGCTATAATATAAAATCTGTTCCCTGGGGGGGGTACAAAGACATGTGCAGTTCATTAAAGTAATTTAAAACAATTCTGCCAAACCAAAAAGCAAATCTGGACTATCACTAATACTCTGGTATATGTCAGAGATGCATTTGCCAATCTTGTCATGAGATTTGCTGCTGAGTGACTACGAGATGTGTAATAACAATTATTTCATAACAATGTCATTAGAAGAACAGATTAGAGGCCTGTTTAATTCATTGTAATAAAAATCAATAAATCAGAGTCTAGGAAGAGAATGCATTGATATGGATACAGAGCTAGGTGAATGGAATGAAATAACTTTGTCTATAGTTAATTAAAATAATAATGCAGTCTAAGACCGCTAAATCAAGAATTTGAAGTCATAAGCAGAACTAATTTATCTTTCTTCTCCTCTTGGAATTCCCATTATAATAGACAATGCAATTCCAATACACAGTTTTCTACTTGCTCTAGATCATCTAATGATAATTAAGAATTAGACACTCCCAAAAGCACAGGAATTAAACTAAGAGCTCTCTCCAATAGAATTTTGAACATAACATCAGAAAGTAAAATAAATAAAGAACAACAACAAACAACTTTAGGACATGAAATTTTCAGAGATACTATTTTTGTAATGTAAAATCAGAGACTTCAACAAATGTGAATACAAAGAAAATAAATTATTGCATTAATGTTCAAACAAAGCATAATATTGCAACTGAGCTCACAAAGAGTATGTGTTCATGTTCACTATGGGCCTGACTGAGCGACCCATGATAAGAACACATACTCACACGAATAACACCATTACAGTCAGTAATATGTGTGAGTAAGTATTCAGCAACATGAATAGAAGCTGCTCTATAAAAACTGCAGAGAAGAAAAAATAATGCTGTAAAAAAATTCACCAGCATCAATATCCCCAAACTGGGAAAAGCAACCATCAAAAATCCTTGAAATTTTTTCCTGTAAAAAGGAAAATTACAAACGGTAAATGCTTTTATGAAATGAAATTAAGTTACCATCATATTTGGTGCACTTTGTTTGCAAGTGTAATCATCAAATATAAAAAAGCACACATTGCTGAAAATGAAAAGTTTGTAATTCTGTAAGACATTAACAAACTGTAGAGGAAAGGTGACTCAATTAATTTGTTACGCCTGCCTCTTTTTTATATCTATCCTTAAATATGAATACACTTTTTTTTACTAACTTTACTTGCTTTTTCAGCATATGCTTTATTAAGAAATGTGGACCCAATCAATCCAAATGTGCTAAAACTGTACTCAGTTGATGCTAAACTGACTCAAAAGGTGTTTCCATCTTTTGAAAAAAAATCAAAAAGTTAATTGAATATTCTGTCTTTTATTATTTTGTTTACACAATATTCCACTATTTTGATACAATGAACGTTGACAACCTTCTTCACAAACATAGAAACCTGGATCTTCTTGTTCCAGATTTAACCTATAATCTTTGTATTTAGAATCATTTATGTAGGGTAAGTAATGACAAAAATTACATATAATCTTTGAAACTTTTTCTGATTTTGTTCTAGGTTGGATTCAGAGTGTGGTGGTTTCTTTTTTTTGTTTTGGTTAATTATATGAAGCAAGAATTCTACTGAGATGCTGTCAGTGTTGATATCAGCCTGTAATCTGTCAAAGTCCCTCCAAAATCTCCTTCAGTTGCTTTTGTAAATTTTGTGCCTCTCTCTGCAAAGTTCCTTGTTATGTAAATAAGCATTGTGTTTTGATCAAAGTCATCCCTGTGCTCACTGAAATTTCAACATGCTTAGGATGGTTGGATGCAAATGTAGACACATTATCTTCTTAAATTCTATTGTGTCAATGGGAAGCTGGAAGCCTTTTCAAACAAAAAAATCAGAATCTGATGGATTTTATGGAACAATATTTGAAGTTCACAGTGTGCTAGGGATACTTCTTTCTCAGTAAAGTTAAATTAGTGTGATGAATGCATGTATATCAAAAGTTTAGGATGACCACTTCTGAAAGGATCTTTCATCTTTTTCACTAAGGTTTCAATGTCTGAGTAAGTAGCAATGACTTATCAGGCTTTCCTTCTTGGCTGGCTTCTTCAACTTGGCCACAATATTTCCCCCCAGTTTTAAAATCAATACCATTATATAGGGATGTGTGCAGCCACTAATGGGTTATTTCTCAGATTCTAGAACATTCTTGTGTTAATTTTAAAGTTTATTTTTTATTTTTGGAGTTTTTCCTACTTCTTCATCTACAGCATCTAGTTTTGAATTAATTTAAGTCAAGTCTGTCCGGAGGAGTAAATCCCAGAAAAGTGCTTCAATCATTCATTTCAATATTCAATTTGTACTACACTTAAGGCATTGTTAGCAGAAAAGAAGCATGCAACTTCCAATCAAGTTCAAGTCTTTGCCTTTAGGTTGTTTATATGACATAGTCTGAAGCTAAAAGAAAGGAGAGACTGACCACCTTCCCCTGCACAAAATAAGCTCAAATTATTTGGAATATCAGAACTAGTTCTCAACTACAACCAATCTCATGAGTTAGGCCTTGTCTGCACTACACAGTTTTGTCAACAAAAGTCAGCTTTCATTGACAAAACAGTGGGGGCTTACAACTGAAATGCTCCTCCTACAATGGCTAGGTCTACACTGGGGGGGAGGGTCGACCTAAGATACACAACTTCAGCTATGTGAGTAGCATAGCTGAAGTCGGCATATCTTAGGTCAATTTACCTGGCCGTGAGGACGGCAGCGAGTTGACCGCTGCTGCTCCCCCGTCGCCTCTGCTTACACCTCTCGCCGCGGTGGAGTTCCGGAGTCAACGGCAGAGCAATCGGGAATCAATTTTATCGCGTCTACACTAGACACGATAAATCAATCCCCGATAGATCGATCACTACCCGCTGATCTGGTGGGTAGTGTAGATGTACCTAAGGTAACTCCCCTGCTATGCTGATATAATAAAACCACCTTGATGAATGGCATAAAGCTTTTTGTGACGTAGCTAGAGTGATGCAGCATCAGTGTAGACGGCTCACTTGGTTATGTCACCCTAACTGGCCTCCAAGAGGTGTCCCACAATGCCCATCATGACCACTTTGGTCGGCAGCTTGAACTCTGCTGCCCTGAAGGTACATGGGTACTCACCCCTCCCCTGTTTAAAGGCCTGGGAATTTTTGAAATTCTCTTCCTGTTTGCTTGGCATGCACAGTTCACACAGCATCTTCCCAGCTGACCATACCGACTTACGCAGCAGATGCTTTCCCATGTGAAGCACACCAGAGTTGTTGGGTTTGCTGAGTATATGGAGAGAGGAGGTTGTGCAGTTGCAGCTTCACACCAGCCATAGGAATTTTGATACCTATGGGCTGATTGCTAGTGGCATGCAGGAGAAGGCGCATGAAAGGGACATGAAGCAGTGTCATGCTAAAATCGAGGAGCTCAGGCAGGTGTAGCAGAAGGCAAGGAATGCCAACCGTCACTCTGCTATGGTGTCGAAGACATGACACTTCCACAGGCTAAAGGTAATCCAGGATGCATCTTCTGTGATTTGAGACCAGCCCTGGTTCCATATGCTGCTCGCATGTGTGCTGCTCTGGTCTCTGCAGAAATAATTTCTGGGTGGCACAGCATAGTGTCCTACAGTGGGGAAGAAACAAGGTAGCTCTCCAAAGGAACCTTCAGCAGAGGATTACAGAATACCTATAGAAAAGTTTCTTAGAGATCTATATGAAGGATTCCCGGGACATCAGCATGTACATTAACAAATGTTTCCGCTGAGTCTCCACTGAGTAGATGGACAGGCTCTGTTGTTAATTTCTGTCCCTTATCCATCCTCTACCATATTACAAAGTACAGGAGAGTTCAATCTCCTCTCATTGTGCAGCATCAAAGCAAAATGAGCATGTATGGGAGTGCCACTGTCCTGCATCCTGTGCATGAAAGCCAGACTGCTGGGACTGGTTAGACCCCTCCAGAATGGAAAAGCGTTCCTGACTCACCACACCACTGAATGACCCTGCTGTGTGCTCCACACTGTTCTCCAGCTCCACCTCCTCTTCGGGGTTGAGTCTGCTGGCTGCTGCCTCCAGTTCCCCTGAAATATCTATGGGGCTCTTGGTGGTAGAGATGGGGTCACTGCAAAGGATATATTTAGCAAAGTGTGTTCCTGGTCCCTCAGAGTATGCAGTGCAGGCCACTGGTTTTCCAGCGAAAACTGGACTTACACCCAGCTGTGAGAACTGTAACTGAAAAACTGTTCCTCATTTTCATGTCCTCTGTTTGACCAAAAGTTTGTGGTTTAGCCTGTTATTAAACAAGTCTTTATTTGTGACATACATATATCGCTCAGTGCTAACATTGAAACACAGAGGCTATAGGTAGCATTATTTGCTCCTTGCAATTAATGCCCAGGAAGCCAGCATTACAGGGAAATTCATGACAGCAAGTAAACACTGCCTGGCCAATGCATCATGTACAGACACATTTCTTGGAATCATTGTCGTGAGATAGCTACCCACGATGAAACACTTTCTCTGTCAATACAAGAGCAATGACTGTGGATGTGCTCAATTGACAAAAGGAGCATTGTGTGGACATGTTCCATCGATGCTATTAAAACAACTTATGATCATTGACATACCTTAAGTCAACTCAACTCTCTAGTGTAGACATGGCCTTATAGACTCTAAAAAGATGCTGTGACAGTGATTTTACATAGCCTTCAGAGGCATTTGAACTCTCTAACATTGCATTAGAGAGTGTGTTTGTGTCTGTTACTAACCATTTTCCCAGGTAGACACTAACCTAAGCCCAAATCTATTTTTTAACTAGAAATTATTTTTGGTTTTAAGTGTGGTATTCGAAAGCTGCTACTTGCCTGATTTAAGAATCTTTCTAAAAAGTGAAAAAGAGTCCTCTGGCACCTTATAGACTAACAGAAGTATCTTTGTCGCTTTTTACAGATCCAGACTAACAGGGCTACCTCTCTGATACTTAAGAATCTTTCTGTCACTTTTACACAGATCAACACTGTGGGAAGTGGAATGAGCTAAGTAAGTAAGAGTCTAATAAAACTGGTTGTATGTTCAAAGAAACTTAAGGTGGAACATCAAAGTAGGAAGCTATAAAGAAATCATTCTAAGGGCTGGTCTACACTGGGGGTGGGATTTACCTCTCGTCCTCATGGTGTGGGATCGATGTCTGCGGCTCCCCCTGTCGACTCTGCTACCGCCGTTCGCACTGGTGGTGTTCCAGAGTCAACGGGAGTGCATTCGGGGATCGATATATCGCGTCTAGATGAGACGCGATATATCGATCCCCGAGAAATCTATCGCTATCCGCCGATACCGCGAGTAGTCTAGACGTACCCTCAGAAAACTCTTCCTTAAAACAAAGAAGAGAGCCAGCTCCTGCTTTTAGCAGACTCTTAGTTCAATTGATTAGATAAAAAGAGAGGTGTTCTTCCTTAACCTTCCTGTGAAGTATTGAAGTTACTCTTGTGTTAACCTTCTAAATTGATGTAATTACTCCTTGTAGTAAATGGCAAGCCAGATAGATTAAACCATTGATCTACTGATTGCATTTCAGTTGTAACTTTAATTTGATCACTGTATTGTGTTATATTTGATTAGTTTAGGGAAATGAGAAGTAAATTAGTTAGTGACATATTTGTTTAGCTTCATATTTGTTGTCTTATCCTTTTAATAAATCCATAAAAGCACACTGGACTGGTTCCTATCTCAAAACTTCAATGTGTGGAAAAAAAACTATTTAGAGGTAAATGTAAATTAGCTCCTGGAGCCATATTTTAAATATTTGATTAAAATTATAATTGACACAAGATAAAACCTAATAAAACCCACTAGTATAAACTCTTTCGGCAAAAATTTGATTTTTACAGACTTGATGCTGACAGTACAAAAACCAAAGACAGTGACACTTAGAGCTGGGCAGCAAACTGTTTTCTTGTCCCATAAGAATTTTTGAGATTAAAAAAAAAAACTTTTCTGTCCTGAATTGGGATGAAAATTCAAAATTTCAAAAATTTTCATGAACCAAAACTCTCATCACATGTATCAGGTCATTCAAACATTTTGAAAATCTCAAAACATTATATTTCAGTTTTGAGCTCTTACTATTAATTAATGAATTTCAAAATGAAAAGTAATTTCAAACCAAAACAACTGAACTTTGCATTTTGAAAACGATGAAAGTGGATGTTTCAATAATTTTGAATATTTTTCACCTTTTCACTTGGGTCTGGAGCCAAGTGGTAGGGAAAGTGTGAGACAACTGGAGATTTCCAAATTGCTGCAGCCTTCATCCACTTTCACAACCACTGAGATCCGAAGACCCTTTCCCACCTGATCCACCATTGAGGTCTTGGGGGACTGGAGCGTGCTTTGTCTGGGACCTCTCCTCAGATCTGTTTGCCTTAGGAGACGCAGGAGTATGAAGCTCCCGACAACATAGTTCTCAGGATCATTGGAACACGCAAGCCCCTTCACCACAACAAAGTAATGGTCCCCGAAGAGGAAGCCCATTACTAAATGAGGAAGGAAAGACAATAACAGAAAAGGCAGCAGTGGCTAAAGTGTTAAATACCTTTTTTGTTTCAGTTTTCACCAAAAAAGTTAGCAGTGATTAGACAATTAACATAGTGAACATAAGTGTAAATGGATAGGATCTGAGGCTAAAAGAGAAAAGAACAAGTTAATAATTACTTAGGGCTGGCCTACACTACACAGTTAGGTCAACGCAAGGCAATTTACGTCAACCTATTTATGTCAGTGTCTACACTAAAGCTTTCTCCCACCAATATAAGTGCCCTACTACACCAACATAACAACTCCACTTCCATGAGAGGCGTAGGGCTTATGTGGGTGTAATTAGGGTGACACAGTGTCTGTGTAGAGGGAGTGTCTGCCTTACTTACATTGGTTGTTGGCTGTCTTCTGGGAAGCTAGAGCCCAAGTGCCCCACTCTCCCCTGGCGGAGTGGGGCGGCTGCCCCCCGCTCCCAACTGGGAGCCAGGGCAAGAAGCCCTAGAGGCTGACCCGGCTCCCAGCTGGGAAGTGAGAGGAGAAGCGCGGGTGGCTGGTCTGGCAGTTGGGGTGAGAAGCCCAAGAGGTTGGGAGCTCAGGTGAGAAGCCTGAGCCCCTTCTCCCCACTCCCAGCTGGGAACATTGGACCAATTTTACGGTTGGGGGTTGTGAAATTGACAAGGTTGCCTGGCTCCCAGTGAGGAGCAGGTTCGAGAAGCCAGGGCAGCTGGACCTCACTTCTGGGGGCCAGAAGCCCTGGGCAGCTTTCCCCCTCCTGACGGAGAACAGGGAGGAAAGCAGGGGAGTGGATGGGGAGGGCATCCTCCTGGGAGCCTGGGAGTGTGGGGGAGACCCAGCTCTCCGCTTCCCACAGTGCCCCTCTTAGGTCAGTGGAAGCGCTTCTGGTGAGGACACGCACAGCCTACCCAACAAGGGTAGTGTGGACATGCACCACTGCAGTAATTAAGTCGACTTATATTAGTTACATTTCTACTGTAGACACACTTTTTAAATGTCTTCAAGTCAGCAGGGCCTGATGAAATACATCCTAGAATACTTATGGAACTGGCTGAAGAGATCTCTGAGCCATTAGTTATTATCTTTGAGAACTCAGGAAGGATGGAAGAGATCTCAGAGGACTGGGAAATTGTATTAAAGGAATTATATGCCAGTCATCTTAACTTCGGTATCCAGAAAGATAATGGAGCAAATAATCAAATAATCAATTTGTAAGAAACCTAGAAGAAAATGAGGTAATAAGTAACTGCCAATATGGATTTGGTAAGAACAAATCATGTCAAATCAACATAATATCCTTCTTTGACAGGGTAACAAAGCTTGTGGACAGGGGGAAGCAGTAGATGGTGTCACACTGTCTGGAGTGGCTCACAGCTAAGAGTGCCTACCTCAGGGCAGACTGTCAGAAAACAAGGGCAAATACCCCAAACTGGTACTACATTCTATTATTATATTTCACCAAGCCAGTAACAAATGTGAACTCCTGGATCACTATACCAGTCTTACCATAGACTCCCTTAGACTCTCCACCATATCTTGCCACCCAGACAAATTGGACTTTGTGATAAAAGGTCACTTAAACCTAAAATCACACCAAATCAGGTTTCTTCCAGTCTCAGGAGACCAGTCATTTAACCCATATTGATTGGTATTCCAGACCTTACAGCAAAGGCAATGCTGACAGTAAACTAACTAAAGGTTTATTAGCTAAGAAAAAGAATTAGAGTTATTGAGAGGTTAAAGCGGGTAAAATATAACAACAGGTAAGTCCCAGTTTGCAACTTCAAATGGTGGCAGTGATATAATAAACTACACATTTCCCCAAAGTCTTTCAGGGCTACCCACGATAATTCTGGGGATCTCTGTCTTCTCATTCAGTTGTTCTGCTGTGTTAGAATCCAAATTAGTCCAGAGGTAAAGGATCATTATTAATATCTTCTACTCACAGAAGAAAAGCTGAAAGTCTCTTTACCCACATGTTGGTTTTTTTAATTTGTTTTTTTTAATGAGGGTGAGTGAGGAATGCACTTAGACTTTTGACCTCCAACCATATACATAATGGCCACTTGCTTTGAAATTAGCATTTTCTGTTAAAGTCCTTAAGAATTTCACAAGAATTTTTCAATAAGTAATTTAGTTTCAAGTGTATTTACCATGTAAATATTTGCTATTATATTATGACAGGAACAGATAAGAACCAAATAAATAAATAATATACAAGTAACATTCCACTACTTTTCATTAAGTTTAAATATCTGAATACACACTTATACATCTAACCATTACTTTGATATACACAAGTGAATTGACCTGAATACACGCAAGTATGACCTGGTCTGACAACGTCAGAGATGGCATATATCTCAACTTTAGTAAGGCTTTTGATACTGTCTCTCATGAGCCGCTCATAAAAAGACTAGAAAAATATAACCTTGATGAACTTACTATAAGGTGGGTGCACAACTGGCTGGAAAACTATACTAAAAGAAGTTATTAATGGTTCAGAATCAAGCTGGAGGGGCATATCGAGTGGGGACTGCAAGATTGTATCCTGGGTCTGGTTCTATTCAATATCTTCATAAATGATTTGGATAACGGCATAAAAAGTACACTTATAAAGTTTGCAGGCAATACCAAGCTGGGGTGGGGGGGTTGCAAATGCTTTGGAGGACATGATTAGAATTCCAAATGATCTTGACAACTGGAGAAATGGTCTGAATTATATAGGATGAAATTCAATAAGAATAAATGCAAAATAGTGTACTTAAGCAGGAATATCAATTGCCCAAATACAAAATGGGAAACGACTACCTAGGAAGGAGTACTACAAAAAAGGTCGGGGTTTATTGTGGATCACCGACTAAATATGGGTCAAAAATGTAATATTGTTGCAAAAAAAGCTAACATCATTCTGGGATGCAGTAGGACGAGTGTTGTAAGCAAGACATGAAAAGTAATTCTTTCACTTTACTCAATGCTAATGAGGTCTCAACTGGAGTACTGTGTCCACACACAATACTCTTGAGCATCATACATCAGCAAAGATGTGGATACATTGAAGGAAGTCCAGAGGAGAGCAACAAAAATGATTAAAGGTCTAGAAAACATGACCTACAAGGAACGACTGAAAAAACTGGGGTTGTTTAGTCTGGAGCAGAGAAGACTGAGGGGGACATGATAACAGTTTTCAAATACTTAAAAGGTTGTTAAAAATAGGAGAGTGATAAATTGTTCTCCTAAACTACTGAGGACAGGACAAGAAGTAATGGGCTTAAACTGCAGCATGGCAGATTTAGGTTAGACATTAGGAATAACTTCTGAACCTTAAGGGTTAAGTATTGGAACACATTACCTAGGAAGGTTGTGGAATGTCCATCATTGGAGGTTTTTAAGAACAGGTTAGACAAACACCTGTCAGAAACTGTCTATATAGTACTTAGTCCTGCCTCAGTACAGGGGACTGGACTAGATGACCTATCATGGTCCTACATTTCTATGTTTCATCCTTCCTGCAGCAAAACTAACTCACCTTATAACTGCAATGCATTAATCTGTTTGGATCATAAACTGTAGTTTGGAGTCCTGTAGTCAGTTCACAATATAACTATGGGTAGAATGTTGAGGCCCGGCTACAGACAAATGTGAAGTAGCATGCATTTTTGTTAGCACACCTCTTTGAAAATATGACTCTACGGTGAGAATTTTCCAAACCTTTTTGCAGCTAAAGATGACAGTTTTGGTACCTAAAAGGAGCTTGAAGGTCCTTGATGCATGTAAAGCATTTTTAGAAGGAGATGTAGGTGATCGCAAAGGGCCCTAAGCTCGTAGGCAGAGGGAGAAGGAGTAGGGCTAAATTCATGGTCAATCCTTTAGGATTTTAAAAGGTGCTCAGAGCAGCCTCCTACACACAAATGGGTGCTGCTGTTCATCATTTCCTGAACCACCATTAACTCAGCAAGCACAGGTCAGCACACTCACTTCACAGCCACTTGCACCTTACCCACACACCCTGTTGCACACAGATTTCAGAGAATGCATACACATAGAATTTTAACTGCACATGAACACTGGGAGCAGCACATGCAGAGAGAGCAAACATATATTGTGGAACTCCTGAGAATGGATTTCACAAGGAAGGGACAGAAGTATCCCAAGGAGGGAGATGCCATAGCACTGCTTGTGGTTTAAAGTTCTACTCAGCATGAGCAAGTGTGGAAAAATCTGGTCCTTATTTATTTAGGCACAGGTTCTGATGCTGTAGCTCATGTTTTAACTTCAATGGGAGTTGAAGAATCACTGAAGAAGTTATTATTTCAAATTGAATTCTGTGTTTAAGGCACATAATATAACATCACAGAGGTCATTCGAAGTAACTTACTTTAAAAACTGCCTTTAAGAGATACAGGCTAAGTCACTTATAGTTGTGATATCCAAATACCAAATATGTGTATGAATGTAGTATTCATAATGTCCAAAGTGACCTCAGCTCTCTGTGGGGCCGGATTAATGCATATTCGCAACAGACTTTGGATGTCAGGTGATTACAGAAGAATCTCACAGTGATAAATAAAAGCTTGAAAACGTGATCTGAGCTACTGAAGTAGAGGGTGGGCCCACAGCCTGGGGGCTGAACCATGAGGACCCCATGTTATGGCATGCCTAAGGCCCAAGATTGCCTTAATCCAGTACTGGCTCTCTGCCTCTTCACATATTAGTTCTCATATGCATGTCTTCTTATTTTTCCTCCCATCATTATATGGCCTTTGGAAAAGAACCTATTATTGGGGAAATCCTGTACCAAAAAGGTGAGTCATGCACTTTGATCTGAATGTTGGCAAACTTTGGTTTATTTCCTCTGCTAAGCAAATTCAGAGGTAGAGTAACACCACCTATAATACTTTATTCTTTGGCCCTGAAAGCAATACCCTGTGTTTTATTAGCCACAGCTTTCCTATAGTGTAGCTTTGTCTCTTTCAGTCATGGAGATGTAGGTGGGCTATAATATATCTAGCTCCTAGCCCAGAAAGGGCCTTGTAAATTGGAACCAGGGTATGAATTCACTCTGGAAATGAATGGGGAGCTAGTTCAATATGTATGGTGTGTTCTTGTTGATCTTTCTTGCATAATAGGTAGGCTGCTGCTTGTATAAATTATAATTCCCAGGTGGCTCTCAGTTTAATACTTTAATATAGTGAACTACAGTCATCTAACATGGAGATGACAAAAAACAAGGATCACAATGTCAAAGTCCTCATTTATTCAGGCTCATGACTAGCAAGAAATGAAAAAGAACATTCCTTTCCTCTGTTGCAATGTTGGGTCCAGGAAGAGAGAAAAGTCTAACATAACTTGAGGCTGTGTGTTATCTTAGACCTTGGTCCTGCACAAGAGAACTGTGCAGGTATACGGGTCTACATCTGCATGATTCTCCATGGATTCCCTCAGTGGAAGGTGAGGTTATTGCTTTAGTGAGGTCCTCAAAATGTTTCCTTTTACTTTTCACATCACCATTATCTTCCCCGGATTACGTTTCAACCAGATGTCTTTGTTCATCTGCTTATTTCTTCTAGGCACTGGGACGTCTTCATAACATCAGACACTCTTTTTCCTGAGAAGCAGATGAAGAGCTGAGTATTGCCTGCACTAGAATCCATGACGTTTCATAGTCTCTTAGAGTAATCCCAATCTATTTTGAAGAAAATAGTTAAAGTGATGAACCCTGTAGAATGTAACGTGAGGATTTGGGGGAAAATGAGCAGATGTCCATCATAACTTTTTGGGAGCTGTGTAAGGGGAATAAGTAGAGACAATTTAATGCTACTCCATCCTCTCTTGTTGTGTGAAAGTCAGTTATCCCATAAGAGCATTGAAGGTTGATGAGAGAGCAGGTAGCATAATTATATCCTATATGCAAGGCTGCTTTAAGTTAGCCCTAGGAAGTAGTCCAGCACAGACCAGGCTCAAGATTCAGGAAACTCAAAATAGGGCTTTTCAGCCCTTTGTAAACACACTCCATAGCTGCAACACAGTTTAGTGGGACCCCAGAATCTTGCTCTAGGTTTCTTCAGAGCTGGCAATACTATTGAACTCTTGAGATTGGTTTGAATGAGACACTGATAAAGCAAAAGGATATAATGTGCAGAACACATCTTCAAGTGATATATTTGCAAAGGGGTCTTCTTGCTCTGGGACCCTGAGGAATTAGAACTAGTTTCACCAATATACTGGTGACGCTCAGCTCCCTGACACAACAGTTTTCCTGCTCTCCTAATTCCTGTCAGAGACACTGACCTAGATGAAAGACAGCTGACTTAAGCTCAATCTGAGTAAGATAAATGAGATTCAAGTTGACAGAGGGGAGCAATCAGAACCGGCAAAGACAATGGACCTGATATTTCTGTCAGGCTAGTTTTAAACCAGTGTAAATTCACTGACATCTATGCATTTATTCCTGATTTACACCAGCGTACGAAGAGAATCATGGCCATTATCTCCAGTAGAAGTGATTGGGTCACCTAATAACTTTAGTTAGCAAGCTCATGTTCTAATAGGACTCATCTGTACTGCCCCATGCTTATATTGCAGCAGTGGCCAGGACAACCTTCTTTCTTATTTAGCAGACGAGGGAATTGCTGCCATTGCCCTTAGTTGCAAACCTTGCCGTGGTATTTCATTCTTTTGATACATCAAGTGTGGACTATTGCAATATTTAATTTTTCTGGCTGCTGTTTTCCATTTGGGGCTGAGTTTGCTGCTGCAGACGGTCATGGACAATATGCTCCACATTCTTCTTAAAGTATTTAGACCCGCATCCTCAAAGGGAGTTAGGCACTTAAATATCATTGAGGATCTAGGACTCAGCTCTTTTAAACTTGTGATAAGTGTGTTTATATAACACAGCAATAGCTGCCTATTTTGAGCAGGGCTAAAGTGGAACTTGAATGATACATAGGCCTCATTCTGGCCTTTTGCACTGGGATAAATTTCTTTAAAGTCTTCTTATTGAGATCTTCTGGCACTGGAGAGTTACAGATCACATGTGTTCTTAACAAACCTAATTGTGTAAAAAATAAGATGAACAGATGAGAAATAGCAGGGGGAAATCTACTTTACAAATTTGTACTTTACAAATCATAAGACTAAGACTAAATAAATGGCATAAATTAAAGATAGACTGTGGACATTTTCCTTTGTGGAAGCATAGCAACAAAGACTTTAGAAAAAATAATTTATCTGTGTGTGTTTCATTGAAAGGAAAAAAAAAACCAACATAGTATTTGAATAGAACTATTACTACCCCCCCAACTCATCCATGTGGAAAAATAATTTATATTCTATAATGAAGGGTAGCAGGCTGAAATAGTGCATTTTAAATGGATATTGCTGAATCTTCTTGGAAAGCAAAATTTTAAATTATGAGTATTCACATAGACAATCTGATCCTAAGAGTTAATATCATCCAATCAAGCTGCAGAATCCTCACATAAGAGCTGTGCCTGAAATTTTCCAAAATGACTAATGATTTTTGGGTCCTCAATTTGTAGGTGCTCAATTTGAGACATCTTAAAAGGGTCTGATATTCCAAAAGTGCTAAGCACCCAACCTCAGAAAGTCAGTCTCTTTTTAAAGTGTCTCAAATTGGGCACTCACAAGTTGAGGTACCCAAGATCACTAGTCACTTATAAACAATTGGGTCTACGTGTCCAGTCAAAATAACTCAATTTTCCCAATTGCAGATGTTAACTACTTGAAGCAACACTCACCAAAAAATAGTTTTTGCAAGTGATTCAGTGAAATATGTTAGATAAAGCAGTAGCGGTTTGTTTGTGTCCGATAGGCACAGCTTAAAATGAGTGGCACAGTAAGGAGACCAGCCTGTTCCCCGCTTTGCATTGGTTCCATTAAGATGGCCAGTATGTGTGGAGGGGCTATGACCCTTCTCCTCCTTGCCTCCTGAAGATGCCTAGATTGCTAATATGCCTGATGGTAAGATGCAGCATGCTATTGCAGGAGGAACAGCTCCTTGCACCTTCCTCCTCTTCCTTTCCCTAACTGCACATCTGGGTAAGGACAAGGTAGAATCTTGACCTATTGAGAAACAATATCTAGAACACCAAGATGTACTCCTGACCAGTAGATGAACAGGGGAAATGGCTTCATTCATGAATTGTTCACCGTAAGCAGTTTGCCTAGCTCTAGCCTTTAGCAGGCTCGATTCAGCTTGGTATGAGATACTCAGGTAATCAAGGCGCTTGCCTCATACAGGAGCCTCTCTTGGAATATTTTTACTATCTGAATCAATGCTCAACTGTCAACACTGTGTGCTGTTATCCCCCAATGCTCATATAAAAGTGTGCATTGCTAAACCACTTCATTTTTTTTGTAAAGTATGTTTCTGGGATGGTCTTAATTTGAAGTCTTTAGCTGTCTTCAGCCCTGTGGAGAGGATCAGCATGGACTGAAACACCATCCAAGCACTCAAAATATGGCTTAAGCATTATGTAGTCCTTTTGCTGGTTCTCTGCACAGGGGTGAATTTCACTCTGTGGACAGAACAAACTTCAACCCAAAGCAAGTTCTGGTAATTATCATCAGTAGAAACCAGATCTTCATTTTGCACTCTTTATTGTTTGTTTCATGCAACTACATGATGTGCTATTTCTCCAAATAAATTCCTCAGTTTGCACAAGAAAAGGCAATTGATTAATATTACTAGTAATTAGAACTTTCTGAATCTCAGAAAAGGGAAATATAAACTTTGGACTGAGGATAATGTAAGACAAATTTGCTACTTTAGCTCTCAGAGGAAAACTTTCTTAGAATTTGCAATACTCTTGGAGTGCATACCAGAGCACGTGAAGCTTTATAATTATTATAATTAGGATGATAATTGCCTACATCCATAAAGCTGAACTAATGTTCTAATTCAGCTTTTATTAGAAAAGCACTCTTTGAGGAAAAAAATATTTTGATATTGGAAACAGGATCATTAGTTTTATAACATGATAAAACTTCAGTATATTAAACTGAAATTTTAAAAAATGCCATAACCCTTAAATAATACAAAGAAGATACATTGCTGAATTTGTCAGATGGTATGGTAGTTTTCTGCTATAGCTCACATTGTTCTGAATCTCCATTATAAAACAATACTCTCCTTTTTATATAAGAAACTAGTCTCAAAATAATTGCTGCAAGTTTAAATTTGGCTTATAAGGCTTCTGCCTAGGTTTATATATTTATAAAACTATTAGAATATATCAGGGCAATAATACCTGGATCAAGATTATTAGGAAGCCATTTTTTTATTAGAATGCTCACCTTTAAATCCCATTGAGAACCTTGCCTGATTGTACATGAGATGCAGTGGATTATAACTTTGCTCTTGCTAATTAAACTGAATTTCTAATTTCATTTCATATGCAAAGGTTTTCAACATCATTTACACTCCCAGTTTAATGCCAATCTCACAACGCAGAAATCAACAGGGAAAAATGTGGTGAAAAATAGTACACCTCTAGATTAGATTGAGAACCCTAGTGTTCTAAGCATTTATAGTGTGGCAATTTTATTATCAAATCGGCCCCTGAATTTCTCTCTCCCTTCAAAGAGGAAAATATTTTAGACTCCCTGTTTATCTTTTTGGGGAGCTGGTTTATTTAATAAGATCCAAAGTAACATACCCTTATGAAGCCTTTTGAAAATCACTTGGTATTTGTGAAAGATTTGATCTGTTCTCTTCCAACAAAAACACACTGCAGTCATTGTTCTTTAATTGCAAGACATTGGAGACAATATCTTATCTGTATCAAATGCCTCATTGGGCCCTGATTATTATTCACTGCAACACTCTCTTATGTTGCACACATTTAAATGTCTTCCTGATTGTACCACTGCTAACAGGGTTCTGAAAGCTGCCTGATTTGAGTATGTGAAGGAAGAGAAACTCAGAAAATGAAACTAGCATATGGGAAGTTTTATTTGGTCTCTTGTAATCCTCATGGACACAAGTGGTCCCATTAAAATCATTGGGATTACTTGTCTGAGTAAGGGCTACCTGTGTGATTAATGGATGCAGAAAATGGCCTGCAATGGGATGCCCAGATTTTGGCACCACTTGGAGGGATCCTGAAAGCTGTCATAGCCACCCCAGTTCCCAGCTACCCCAGTAGACAAAAGTCTACGATGCCAGGGTCAGAGGCCTCTTAGGGAAGCATTATCATCTGGCAGCTAACTAGGTACAGCTGAACCTATTTAATCTCAATATCTTAAAAGAAAGGCATGTTACTCTGAAAGGGGAAAAGAACAAAAAGGTTGTACTGAGCAGAAACCAAGGCAGGGAGCTTTGGAGAAACATAGGAGCTGCCTTGTATAGTTTGTACTTTTTGAATACAGAAATTTGCTATTTGTGAAACTTCATGGACTGCATGCAGATAAAGGATTTTTGTCGAATTGGTGTGTGGATTTACCCCCTGCAATAAACTTGAGGACAATTTGTGTTCAGACCTGAGCCTGTAATGAGTCCTCTCTCCTGTTGTTCCTCCCCAGATTTGATCATTTGCATATGTGAACTAATTGCAGCATAGCTTTTGTTAAAAGCATTCTTAATAAAAATCACATTACACATACATATTGCTATGGTAGCACAGACTCACTGTGAAAACGATCAGTCACACCACCAGCATGCATATCAAATAGGCATTCGTGGCAACAGTACAATGAACAAATGAAACAGCCATGCTTGCTCACTGGAATGATACTTCCTTCACTAAAGTTTATTACAGAGTCAAATTATTTCTCAAAAAAGAATGGATTTGATGAATTGAGACATTTTTTCTCTTCACTATCCACAAACAAGACTTGATGTTTATAAATGGCTTTGTTACTCTCCAGTATGTAATGAATAGTCTCTACAAATTTTAGTTTAGTTTAGTTTTCTTCACCAATTTTTGCAGAGTATTTGCTATTCATTATTTGATATTCATGCCACATGCTTGATTTCTGCGTTGTTAATTTCATGGATTGGATCTGTTATGTAATATATTGGCAAAGTCATCTAAAGTAGTGAGTGGGCACACTTTAATGTTAAATCAAAGGAATGATTAATAACAACAGTAACAATAACCCCTGTATATGATTTTATTTCCAGTCTCTCAAACTATCTGTGCATATTTGGGGCTGTTCCATTAACTGTTCCAGGAATCCATTGTTTGAATAATAGAATGAGCTTTTCAAAATGGATGCTGGAGCACTTCCAGTTTGAATGCTTTGGGGAATTTATTATTGTTTGTTATGGGCTCCATTCTAACCCCCTTATGCACGTGTGCAATGTTGGGGAAGATACCCCTTCCCTTCCTGTTTGCACAGCCTGCAGAAGCAAAAGTCAATTTGAAGCTCTTGAGAGCCAAGAAGTCACAGATTATTCTGCTTGCAATCTCTAGGGGAATGTGCAGAGTCATAGCTCTGCCAGCTGGGGACTGGGGAATTATGCTACAGCCCTCCGAGGAGGACATAGTTTGTAACACATACCCATGCACTGGCAAGCTCCAACTGGGTCTCGGGAGGTGATCTAACCATTTCCCTTTAAAAAAAGAAATCTCACCTGTAATTGTGATTAACTCATTTATTCAAGACATTGTAGCCTTCCACAAACTTTCTTGTCAGTGAAAACTTGCTTACCAAAAGGTATATGAATAAGCTGACAAATGTGATTATAAATGCAAGTGAAGCAAATCAAAAGGTTTTAATTGAATACATTAATACAATACAGAAATACATTGAGGTTATTTATTCAGAAACCTTTACTCACAAGAGTAGGATTTGCAGGATTGGGTCTTCCCTTTTTATTTTATTTTTTAAAGCACTGTACATAAGGTTTTTTATTTGGACAAGTTATGTCCCATTTGGTTACACTAATCAATTAGGTACATCATGGACTGATTGTGGTTCCTTGCTATGACATATTCATCCAATGCCACTGCTGGGCAACCAGATCAAAACAAAAGTTTTTGTTTTCTTTTTTTTTCTCAGCCTTATTCTTATGAAGCAGAGCTGATATCTCCAATATTTGATATGGTTTCTCTGATATTCACTAAGTGAAGAAAAGAAAATTGGTTGCAGCTGATCTATGAAGAGTCCAGTTTCTACAACTCAGCTCTAAGCCATTAACATCTCTGTACTACCATGCTGCAACATTTATTTACGTGAGATTTTGATGCATTGCAATCAATTAGCCATATTTCCAATATGGAAACAGTATGAAATGCTACTTATTTATCTCTTTTGTCCTCATTCCTCTGACCATACATAGCTATTACCTTCAGCTTAAATTACTGCAGTTATTTTTGGCTGGCCTCTCTCTAATTGCTTTTATGAGACAACATTCAATGTATATTGTATATTGTATCACTTGTCCTAAAGGAAAAGTTCATGTTACCCCTCCCCCTTTCACAGTTCTTACATTCATTTTTGTATGGCTTTTTAAGCTCCTACTCCCTCTTGCTGGTTTCCCCTCCCTCGACTTCATCCCGAATGTGGAAATCCCCCTTCCTAATTTCCAGCTCCACCAAGTGATGTTATCCACTTGCCACTCATTGTCCAGTTCCCTCCCTCAGTCCATTCCTGATACTGCATTTATCCCTTCTACTGCTCTTCTCTCCCTTTCCCTCTTTCCAGATGGACTAGTCTCACTCTCTATAGTGTCTGATCCTCCACTGGTGTATATTGGCACCAGTAGAATTCAATGGAGTTATGCCAATTTACACCAGCTGAGCATATGACCTTATATATATATATATATATATATATATATATATATATTCCAGAGCTTCCATACCCTATATATATATATATAGGGTATTGGTATTTAGATTTGTATTCCGAATGCAGAAAACTTTTAGAAGATTATTCAGTATTTATCTGAATGATAAAAATGTCAATTTCATCTCATCACTACATCTGCTTTTAGAAATTACAATTGATTAGCTGTTATTAATATTTACTGTTGCTCTGGAATTTGTTACATTCTTATGTTCCTTCTCATACATTGTGATTTTTCGTTTAACAAAAGTTCCTTATTACTTTTCTGCTACAAGCAGGACACTGTGAAGCTAAATTTTGAAGACATTCTGTTGACATTTTATGAATTACTTGTAGGAATATACTCTCCATCCAGGCTCCAATTACCTAGTTCAAACGTTGAGAAGGTCTGTATGCATGCATGTGTGTGACACACATGTAGGTATAAGCGTGTGCATACACTATGTATATAGTATATATCTATATATATATCTATATCTATACACACACACACACACACCTCTATATATGCGCAGGTGTACAGACACACATGCAAAATTAGAAAAACAATAAGCTAAAGTGGCATTCCCTAAATCAACAGTAAACTCTCTGAATTGCAGGCATCTTTTCATCTTGAAAATTCAAGATCTCCCCCCCTCACCCTCAGTCATTTTAGTTAGTTAAAAATGTACTTACAGAATTCTATTAGTAAACCAGTCCAAATAAAATGTTTCTAAATATTCCTCTTCCCAGCTTTATGGTGCATTTTTGCAGCTGTAATATGCTACCTACAGCACAAGTGGGTTTCAAAATAGGAAGAAAATAGAGAGTGCAAATTATCAATAAAGCAGGCTTCTGCTTCTGAACCAACTACTGCAGTTTCTACTGAAAACAAACAAAACAATTATGTTGCTTAGGGATTAGAGAGAGGGAAAAAGAAATCATTTTCTGTCAAGGACAACAGTATACCAAACCAGGTAGAAATGACAGGAGAACTCAGGGAAGATTCTTATCTGTAATTTGATCAACACCGAGAAGGCATACAGTACCTAAGAGCGTGAGCCGAATCTGAGGTTTTAATAAAAACAAAAAAGAGCTCCTTAACCCCGTCTCTCCTGAATTATATTTTGACATGTTCTGAAGTTGGGATGGAAGGAACTGTGTCTTTACTTTTTGCACAATAGATGTAATACAAAAGAACCACACATCATAGAATATCAGGGTTGGAAGGGACCTCAGAAGGTCATCTAGTCCAACCCCCTGCTCAAAGCAGGACCAATTCCCAGACAGATTTTTGCCCCAGATCCCTAAATGCCCCCCTCAAGGATTGAACTCACTACCCTCAGTTTAGCAGACCAATGCTCAAACCCACATACACTGTTGGATCCAAATAACCATGTTTACGAACAATGTGCAACATGCAAGGTCTAACCATATATATATATATATACACATTGCTGGCAGGACTCTAGTGGTTCTTGAAACATAGAAGAGAGTGAGGACTACTGGAGGGCACACAAGCTATTTAAAGAGATACCACCCAATTACTATACGCTGGAAGAGGGAATTGAGTAAGTAGCAGTAGCTGGGAAGGAAGCAGGCAGGGATAATTGCTGAGCACTAGGGAAGGGCTGATCTGAAGGAAGCTAAATAATGGAGATTGAAAGAGGAGGGATGATGGAAGAATGGGGGAAACTGGGAAAGAAAATACGAGTGGCAGGAGAAAGAGAAGTTGAGGAGTAAAAGTAGCAAGGAACCCAAGAGGCAGGTGGGAATACATACAATATGGCAAAAGCATCAATCTGTATTAATGATCCTTTATGATCGCAATCTTAGTGCAGCATATCAGCTTGTGACTCACTTAAATGGTGGTGTCTCAGGCACAAAATTCCATCTCCCTGAAGCAGCTCACAACATCAAATGTTTTAACCTCTTTCTGTGCTAAACACTGGCCATATATTTCTATTCTTTGTTACCTAGTTTTTAATATATTACAAGTCTTTACCTCTCAATGGTAATTTCTACATTTCCTTAGCAGCCTTTAAAAAGTCAGTTCAGAGTGCCTGACTTACCTTCCCCCCAAGTGTCACAATTTTCTGAATTCTTCCTGAGATGTAGAGGAAGCCAAGAGATCAAAGTAGACAGATAGTTCCCATATCTTATCCTTTCCCTTTATTAAAAAGTGTTCTCAAACATCTCAAAATGTACACTGATCCTATTTTGTGCTGATAGTACTCAATTCCCATTACCTTCAGCACATTGCAGAATGTGGGGATTGGGCTTAATATGAACCATAGCCATATTATGAGAAAGTAGTTACCGTCCATACACAGTAGCTAGTTCTTGATGTTGTTATTTCTCAGTTATTAAAAGAAACCTTGTTTTCCCCCTCAGTAATTTATTTAGGTGACAGCCTTGCACTCCTTACTCAGAACATTGTTTTCAAAGGGGTATTTTGCTGAGTACAGGAGTGCAGTATTGGACCCTAATGTTAAGGGCTAATAGACTCCTAAATACATCTTACAGTTTTTTAAAGTAGAGTTCAGAGATTTATCTCTGAGACTCATTAAAATTGAATAGAGAGAGCCATTTTAAAAAAATAATCCTTCTTGGTTGGCTGATTTATATTATAACAGGAGCTAAATATTAAACTATTTTGTTTTAAAGTGAAAAGACAGGGGAGAGTGTTTATGTGTCAAATAAATGTACAAATTAATGAAGTTCTAAAGCATCTCTTTTGCCTCAAGCATTACATGTCATATTCTACAGATCCCATGATTCGTCACAACATGCCCTCCTACCAGGGTGAAGTGTAGCATCAGGATTTTCACACTAGAAAATGAAGACTATATGCTGTACTCATACTACTAGCCCTTAAGCCTTTACTCAAGTGAGTAACCCTATTAATTTCAATCAGACTACTTGTGTGAGAGATCTATTTAGGGGAGTGAGGTTTGCAGGATCTGCCTGTAAGTGCATTGTAGTGGATTACTATACTTATTTTTAGATTTAGAGATGAAGAAAGATAAATGTCCATAGTGTCAGACAAACCAAGACACCTCAATCCATGTTTAAAGTGTTTAGTAAAAACCAAGCAGAGTGGAGAAGACCCCTACTTTGCAACGGCAGAGCACAGACATACATACACTGATGAGACGCAGTCACTTACCCAGTTATTGAGTCATTGTTTACATTTGACTTTGCTTTCCACACATCAGGAGTTCAAAGCATAAGTAACAGTCCAGCTACAGCTCATGAGATGTTTAAGACTAAACAGGTTTAGTAGTCCAGATATTACAACGTGAGACTTGAAGCTTTACCCCTTCTCCAGGAAGGAGAGAGTGCGTGTCTGTGTGCAGAATTCCAATTTTCACTGACAATCTGGCACTGTTAAAGCCAAAGTACACACAATTAAATCTTATTTGGTACAAGGCTGATCATGGAGGAATGTGTAGATGCAAACGCAAATCACAGGAAGCTAATTCTAATTCAGCTGGGCCAACATAAAGCTCTTTTTTTTCCCCAGATCAGATGAAAGTTATGTTCAATAGTAGAGGTGAAATCCTACTTCCAATGAAGTCTACAGGAGGAGGAGTTTTGCCACTTAACTGAGGCCAAGATTTCACTTGAGGACTTTACAACAGCCCTGACCATACCTAAATCTTTCTTGTCAAAGTCCGAAAACACACACACACACACCAAACCATTGATAATTATTAAGTTGCCTGTTCTGTCCACTTGTAAAACCAACTGAGTTTGACTCAATAAGGATTTCTTATTCAATTAACATTTTAGTAATGACATTTAAAGCTACATGACAATGTTCTGTAATATCTGATTAAACCAAATCTATGATAAGAGTAAACATGATGCAGCTGGAACACTGATGGGCAGCCCCAGCAGGGGCTATTAGAGATAAAGTTAAACATTCTGTTAAATTTAAATGGATCATGAGAAATGCTTGTCGTCATCTGTAGTACAATTCTTTCAAGTAAAATAATTAAGCACATAGCCAGTAAAAATAGTTCACTGCCTGAGTGACTAATTGTTATATTCATGCAAACACAAACATTGCAAAGAAAAACCCATGGATCTAGACTGTTCTCAGTGGTGGCAGATGACAGAACAAGGAGCAATGGTCTCAAGTTGCAATGGGGGAGGTCTAGGTTGGATATTAGGAAACACTATTTCACTAGGAGGGTGGTGAAGCACTGGAGTGGGTTACATAGGGTGGAATCTCCTTCTTCAGAGTGTTTTAAGGCCTGGCTTGACAAAGCCCTGGCTGGGATGAGTTAGTTGGGGATTGGTCCTGCTTTGAGCAGGGGGCTAGACTACAGCACCTCCTGAGGTCCCTTCCAACCCCGATATTCTATGATTCTATGATTCATGGCACTGAGTTTCACAGCCTGGTTCAATTGACTTGGGCTTGCAGGGCTCAGGCTGTGGAGCTAAAAATAGCATTGTAGAGTTAGGGCTTGGCTGGAGCTCAGGTTCCAAGTCCCAGGGGGTGAAAGACCCTAGTCAATTGACCTGAGCTCTCAGACCCGGTGCTCTCTTTTTTAAAAAAAAAATATTATTATTATTTTTTGGAGTGCAGACATACCTGTAGCGTCAAATCATTCAAATACTCATTGGTGCTAAAACTACCAGAAAGATCAGGGAATGAGAAATTATGGAAACTCCAGGAGGAAACTCTGCTGATGTAAACCATCATAGCTCCACTGACTTCAACCGAGGGCTGCAGCATACTGGAATTTGTCAATGTGTGGAAGAAGACATTGCTTGTGCCTGTACTACACCTGTTGTGTGGATAGACTTCCGTCTGCAGGGCTGTCAATTTTGCACTTTTCATGAGCAATCAATTTACATTAAACAATTTTTAAAAAGTAAAAGACAATTTAAAAGTTTCCCAATTTTACTGAAGAAATATAGAATTCACATACTGGGATTTTATATTGATTTCTTCATTACCAGCAAAATAACTGACCAAATAGCAATTTATTACTGTTTCAGAGCATCCACTTATTTATCATGCCTCCACTTTTCCCATGTTGTAGCTTCCACGAGCAATAGAGTTTAGGTTCCAATGTCTGTAAAAACTGCAGTATTCCTCATTATTTTTAAATGGTTCCTAATAGCATAAGATCAGAGGTGCTTAAGTATGAGATTTTATTGTTTGATAAATATCCCTTGTGCTTTGGAGTGCCTGTCAGAGTGAGCTTTTTTCTGATAATCATATTGCTTAATTATCTGAAGGGTTAGAGCAATCTATACTTTTTTATATCTGAGGCATGCCTGCAAAAACTTTGATTATGGTTTCATTCCATATTCAACTGGCAACATTTTAATTATTTTGACAATGAATATATTTTAGTGTATGTCTTAGAATGAAAGACTACTTCCCCTTAACAACAAGGATTATATTTTAAATATCATAAAGCTATTCAAACCTCCTGAACCCTCTTAAGTGTTAATAATAATGAAGCTTTGCTTTCTACAGCTTAGATGTGAACTGCAACCAGTTTACATAAATCAACTCAACTTAATTGCTTAGTGGGTATCCCAGAGATACACGTTTTATATGCTGGGTTGCTATTTTAAAAAGTTAGGTATCCTGATCTTTTTACTGTTACCTCATGGATTTAATAATACATAAATACTAGGCCACCTGGAACCGAAGACTCTCATTGCCTGTGGCTAGGTTATCCCCACATTCAGTAATACTTAGCACTAAATGCAGAACTGGGACATATCTGTATCTTTTTATGAATATTGTGCAGATCTCTGTCTATTTGTTTATGATGGGTTCCTTGTTATGAAGCTAGAGCAAAAGGGGATGTTTTAACTAACCAAGCAGACAAAGTAAAATAATGACTTAGATAAGGAGCATCCCACCCAACACTCAAATGCAATAGCCAGGTTCACAGCAGTGAAGTGGTGACACCTCAGCCCCAATTCCAGTTACACAGCTTTTTTCAAAGGCTGAGAATTGAGAGATATAAAGACACCCGTTTGTTAAAAGATCTGCCCTGTAGAAAAGGAGGCTGACACAGACAGAGTCAGGGGTCTACAACAAGCAGGCTGTAAATTGGTTCCCAAGATACTGCAGGAATGAGGGGACTAAATCATGCATTCCTAAGGGCTGGAGGGGAATGCCAAGCATAGGTAAAACAGTATGAGTATGCATCTCTGTTGTTTTAAAGCATTTTAAAACCTTTTGGAAAAATAAATCATACGTTGTTCTGAAGAAGCTGTGTGTATGTCACTGCATAGTATTACTGTCCATGGGTTCCTGCAGGAAAACATTTGCAAGTGCAAAGCCTGTTGGGCCCACTACATATCACAGCTGGCAATCATGGGAGTATAACCAAGAGACCCAGTCAGGGCGTGGTTGGAGGTACAGGCCAGTGACTTGAAAGGGGTGCACTTCAGGGAGTGCAGAAATGTCACAGAAGTGGCAGCCTTTCCTGTGATGGTAACACTAATACCTAAAGCACAGATGGTCCATGGGAAGGTATATAAAGAAAGTAACCTGGAAAGTTGATGCTGTAAAGAGACTTGGTGGTGACAGTGGACAGCAAAATAGATAGGAGTTTGCAGTGTGATATGGCAGCAAAACGGGTTAGAGAAATGATACCTTCAGCCAAGAAAGTGTCAGAACTTCTGTCTAGACACTGATGAGATCACCTCTAGAATAATGTTCATTGCTGGGCATTTCAGTATGAGAAAGCTAATTACAACTTGAAGGGAATTCAAAGAAGTGCAAAAAATGACTATAACTATTTTATGAAGGAATTATTTTATGTAATTATTGTATGTATAGTTGGCTCAGTTATGGGTAAAAGGCAAAAGGTAACAGTCTGCACATATATGGGAGGTGTAAACAATAATGCAGGAGAGGAATTATTAAGAGTAGTAAGCAGGGACAGGAAGCAGGATATTGTGACACAAAGGTTCCTTGGCAAAGGGTCCCCTGTTCTTTGTAAACAAGTCTAGTTTGAGATCTAACAACTTACTACTCCCCAACACATGTCTTGCAAGGTGTTTATCCATAAAGGGCATGTAGGGTGTCAAGAGAAAACTCAACTTGTCAAGATTTATAATCATTGTGAGATACATGTACAGATAATATTAAAAGAATAATGTAACTATATTGAAAGTACGCTTTATGGACTTGGAGCAAAAGTTAGTCACAAGGGGATAATATGCCGCAGTGATGGCCCATTCAAGTAGAAAACACCCACCCTGATTAGCCGGTGACGCAATGCAAGGCTCGACTGTCTAGCCTTACTCCATACCAAGGCTATCAGTTGAAAACCACCAGAGATGACTGTAAACAATCGAAACCACTTATAAATAAAAAAGAATATTACAATGGACAGAGAATCAGCCTGCCCATGAATAAATATAAAAGACAGTTTCAGTATAAGACAAGGCACTCTGGAATCTGTTCACTGAGGACACATATTGGGAGCAGGGGTATTCTTAAGAAAAAATGTATCCTGATTCCTGTGAAGCCAACTAGCTTTGGAACGGACTGGAATTTGGGGGAAAACCTACTTTATTAGGTAGGAAAAGTAACTATTATTAAGTGTAAATCCAGGTTCACATTTTATAATTTTGTCTTGTATTATAGCCATTTGTTTTCATCATTCTCTCATTTCTAGTGAGATCTCTGTTCTTTCTTAGGCCTTGTCTACACTACAGGACTATTTCGAATCTACTTAATTTGAATTTGTGGATTCGACCTTATGAAGTCGAATTTGTGTATCCATACTAAATACACTAATTCGAACTTCTGAGTCCACATTCACGGGGCCGGCGTCGACTTTCGAAGCGGTGCACTGTGGGAAGCTATCCCACAGTTCCCGCAGTCCCCGCTGCCCATTTGAATTCTGGGATTTCCCCCCAATGCATGCTGGGGGAAAAAATGTGTCGAGGGTGGTTTTGGGTAACTGTCGTCATTGAACCGTCAATCACGCCCTCACTCCCTCCCTCCCTGAAAGCGCCTGCGGGCAATCTGTTCGTGCACTTTTCTGGTCAGTGACAGCGTGGACGCCACAGCACTGCAAGCATGGAGCCCGCTGCGATCCTCGCCGTTTTCTCCTCCTCGCACTTTATCGTCCACCTCTTCCACATTCAGCTGCTGAGAAATTGGGCTACTTTTCAATGGTTCTGCAAGCACTGGGGGACCATAGGGGACGTTTTACCAACATGAACGTCGGATGGCCGGGCAAGGTTCCTGATGCATGTGTTCTCAGGAACTGTGGGCTGCTCAGACGCCTGCTGGAAGGTAGTTTCTTCCCGTACCACGAAATAACTGTTGTGGATGTGCATTTGCCTATAGTGATCCTCGGTGACCCAGCCTGCCCGCTAATGCACTTGCTCATGAAGCCCTATACAGGCGCCTGGGACAGCGACAAGGAACTCTTCAAATACCAGCGAGCAGCGAGCAGCGTGACCTGTGACTGTTCAGTTTCTTTACAGAGAAGCTGAACCTGCCCCTGTTTCTTTACCCAGTTACTGTTGACTCTCCTCTTCGGTTAAATACCCCGTTCTCCCCGTTTCCTCCACTTCCAAGACACGTGTAAAAATAAAATACATGTCACACTGTTACTGAGGAGAGGTTTCTTTATTCATGACTTTTCGTTAAAGGGTCGAAACTGGAACGCAGACTGCGGTGGGTAGGGTGTGCGCTGATGTAAAGACCGCCTCTAAACTTAAGGAATGACAGGCTCCTGCTCCTACAGCGGTCCGCATTGCCGGACTGCTTGTTTCAACGGAGCCTGCCATCCCTCCTTTTTGGGATTCTGTGTGCGGGCGGCTATGTGGCCTTGTGGCGGAGGAGGACGGATACAGATTCCTCTGCTGCGTGACTCAGCGGTCCACAACAAGGACCGCTGTATAAGATCTGTACCCGACCTCCCCCGCTAAAAAGTCACATCCCCACCGCCCACACAGAACCTGGAAACCACCTCCCATACCGACCACGGTGCCTGCTGACTGCACTGTGTGTGTTACCCGCTGCTGATCCGGCCCCCGTGTCTGTACCCTGCGAAAGGTGCCTGTCCTATGCAATTAGCAACGCACTTCCCCACGCACCCCATTCAAACACAGTCTTCAGTGAGGAAACATGACGGAAACAGTACTTAACAGCAAAGTATTTTTATTACTTAAGTACACAGTTATGGGATGGGACTGGGATTGGGACTTGTTTGAGTCCGGAAGGGAAGGACTTATGCAAACGTAGGGTATGAGAGCTTTTGGTTACTTGAGCACTCTGCTGGGGTGCAGTGACAGTATTCACGGCCCAGGGCGGGCATCCTCCTGGTTATTTAGGGTGAGGGGGGTATGTGACTTTGTGGCGGGGGAGGGCGGTTGCAGAGATACTGCCGGGGGCTCTGTCCTGCAGCGGACCTGCAGAACATACACAAGTCGCCGGAGCGTGTCCGTTTGCTCCCTCAGTAGTACAAGCATTGCTTGAGTCGCCTGCTTGTGTTCCTCACGCCACCTCTCCTCCCATTCGCTGTGTGAGCGCTGGTACAGAGAGACTTTCTCCCTCCACTGCCTCTGCTGGTCCGCCTCGGCTAGGTAGCAGCCCACACATTCATCGAAAATCGTGTCCCTTGTCTTTTTCTTTCGCCGCCTAATCTTCGCCAGCCTCTGCGAGGTGGATGCTGTGGAAGGTCTGGAGACAGTGGAAGATGTGAGATGGGAAACAGTTAGTTAATTCCTTGCAATGATACTTTTTTGCGAACAATTAATTGAGTCTAGGCTGTCTCTGTGAATTTTTTGTTGAGACCCCTGTGCCTGCTGTTGCACAAATCATTTGCGCGGTGGATTCTGGGTAAATGTCCCCAGTCATTCCTTCCTCCGGGAAAGCAAGGGCAGACAATCATTTCGATCACGTTTTCCATGAAATGCCCTGGCACACGCCATAGCGTGGCAACAATGGACCCTATTTTGCCTTTTGTGTATGTCACCGTATGTGTACTGTATGCCGCTGATAGAGGCGGACCAGCAGCGCTACACAGCAGCATGCTTATGCTTTTGCATGACAGCAGCGATGGTTACCAGGCATACTGCACCGTCTACCATACCATGAACTGGTAAGAAGACGGTAATAAGATGGTCATGGTTACCTGTCCTTTTGCACTGCGCCATTTGGTGCTGTCATAAGTGCCCCTGGTCGATCAGCCAGGGGCGCAAAAGCAAAATTTGGGAATGACTCCCCGAGTCAATCCCTCCTTTTTGGGTATCTAAAAATAGAATCAGTCCTGCCTAGATTATGTGCAAGTGTACTAGAGAACCACTGTATCATACAACCAGAGACCACAGCTGCTCTCTGTCCAATCCTGCATAAATTTTGAGCTGAACGCTATTCACAGGGTGTGCTCCTGAAACAACCCCAGCTGTTCATTCCATTCTTCCCCCAGCCTTCCTGGGTTCCAATACCATTGTCCCCCCACTTGTGTGATGAAGTAATATAGAATGCATGAATAAGACACAGGTAGTCGTTTGTGAGAAATGAGTGGAAGGAAGCCTCCAGCTGCAATGATAGTCCAGAGATGACATTAAGGGGTGTGGAGGAGGGAGCCACTCATCCCTCTGCTAGTCCAGGGGCAATTGAATCTTTTCTTTACAATGAAGGGTGGGGGCTGATGGATCTCAGCCCCCTGTTGCAATGATGAGGACGGTTACCAGCCATACTGCACCATCTACCATGAAAAATTAGCAACAGGCGGCCTTGACCGACCGGTCCCAAGCAAGTTGGTACGGTTGTCATGGTTACCAGCCCTTTTGCACTGCCCCATGTGCCAATAGGCTGATGATGAGGATGGATTTCCATCGTTTTGTACCATCAGCCATCCATAGCGTGGGGGGAGTAAGGATGTTGGTGTTGAGTGCTGCACCATCGCGTCTATCTGCAGCATTCAGTACAGATACGGTGACATGTAAAAGAGTCAACAGAGGATTGTTTTCCCTTTAACTTCTGGGGGTCGGGGGGGTGCGTAAATTGCCGAGCTATGCCCCGTCCCACCGCGGACACTGTGTTTGACCCTAGAAGCATTTGGAGATCAGCCAAGAATGCAAATGCTTTTCGGAGACAGCAGGAACTGTGGGATACCTTGCGTCCTCGTTCCCCCCTCCCTCCATGAACGTCCATTTGATTCTTTGGCTTTCCGTTACGCTCGTCACGCAGCTGCGTGCTGAGTCTGTGCTATGCCGTCTGTCCGTTTATTTATTAAAAATACTTTGGACCAGGCGTAACGTAACATTTCTTCCCCTACTTAGATGCAGGAGTCTCCGAGCGAGATCACCGTGAGGACAGGCACTGAAGGAGATAGAGAGCGCATGCTGCGTGAAATCTAGCACGAACCACGGACCTATGCAGCCGTGCTCTGGGAGGCAGTGCTCCCTGAATACCGCTGAATACCGCATGAAAGCCTCGCGCGGAAAAGTGTGCTATCACAGAGCACCCAATAAGGCAGCTCTCCCCAGGAACCTCCTGCTGATGCTTATCGATTAACGGCAGGAGAGCTTCGTGGCGTTCTCCCAGGAGGATTTCTGTTCTATCACCATATATACAGAGACCTCCTTTTCACACACTTCAGATTCCTGTTATATTAAGAATAAAAGTTAACATGGTTAAAGCACTTACCGACTGATCCTACCCCTGATTCAGGATCCGGGTTCCTGGCCGGGGAGGGTTGGTAGGGGATCTCCGTGAGGGTGATGAAGAGATCCTGGCTGTCGGGGAAACCAGCGTTGTAAGCGCTGTCGCCTGCCTCGTCCTCCACAAACCCTTCCTCATCTTCCCCGTCCGTGAACATCGTCGAGGAACTGTCCGTCGACACTGTCCCATCATCAGAGTCCATGGTCACTGGTGGGGCAGTGGTGGCAGGCTCCGTAGCGTCCGTTGGCCGCTTTGATTTTTTGGTAGCCTTGTCTGGGGTCCTTGATTTTCACGCGGCGCTGCGTTGCATGACGGCTGTATCCTCAGTCTGTATCATGGCTTTGGAGACCTTCTCGTAGGTCTTTGCATTCCGTTCGTTGGAGCGCAGCTCCGAAAGCACAGACTCCTCGCCCCACACACCGATCAGATCCAAGAGTTCCCGGTCAGTCTATGCCGGGTCCCTCTTTCTATTCAGAGATTACATGAACTCCTCTGCTGGAGAGCTCTGCATTGCTGCCGGTGCTGCGGAGCTCGCCCCGATGTGCAACCAGAACGTCAGATTCAAACCGCCCAGACAGGAAAATGAATTCAAATTTTCGCGGGTCATTTCCTGTGTGGCTGGGCAGAGAATCCAAGCTTGGGCTGCTGTCCAGAGCGTCAACAGAGTGGTGCAGTGTGGGATAGCTCCCGGAGCTACTAAGTTCGATTTCCATCCACACCTAGCCTAATTCGAACTAGCCATGTCGAATTTAGCGTTACTCCACCTGCCGGGGTGGAGTACCAAATTCGAACTAAAGAGCCCTCTAGTTCGAATTAAATGGCTTCCTGGTGTGGACGGTTGAGCGGTGAGTTCGAATTAACGCTGCTAAATTCGAATTAAACTCCTAGTGTAGACCAGGCCTTAGATAAATCTCCGTGTGTTTCATTAAAAGCGCTGTTTGTTTATACAGTAGCAATGGATTAAAGTAAAACTAATAGACTGCTCTACTGGGGGCAGGGGATTTAGGATGTCTATGAATAGCCAGCGTCAGGGGCTAGATGTCACAGAAAAAAAAAATCAAGAGGACTTGGGAATTGTGGTGTACCTATGGTTAACCTGGAAGATGAAGACAGGGTAGGCATAGTCCAGAGAAAAGTGCTTGAGTGGTTAACAGGCTGGTGGTGCTAGGGAGCTAACACTCAGCCACCACTGGCAAGGCTCCTGCTTCCTGAAGGCATGGGGGTAACAAAGAGATGCACAGTCCTAAGTACCCTGAGAACCATCAGAGATAGTGTAATTTGATGTGACAGAATTAAATTAAGGGAACATTTCAGATGACTAGCAAAAATACCCTGGGAGTGAGATGTATTGAAGGAATAATCTCAAGGAATTTGGAGAAGCTGATGTTTGGGACTTTAAAACAAGATTAGAGAAAAAACAAAAGAGGATGCACAATAGAAGAAAATAACAATACTCATAAAATCATAATCTTGAACTGGCAGTGAGATCAGATAGATTACAAGGTATTTTTCTAACTTGAGGATCTATGGGCCACATTCAAAGTAGTATGGAAAGGGGATGTAGGACAGACTCAGGATATTCATATTATGTATTGTAAAGGTATAAAGGATACCATTCTTTTGGGGTCAGAGATCTGGAACTGTGTGGCTGGCTGATCAGCCCTGCCACCCTGCACCTTGGAAAGAGCTGGAATTTAATTAGCTGACTCTTATAAAAGAGGGCAGCAGGAAATGTAGGCCAGAAACTGCGTCACCCTCCAAAAAGCTGAGGGAGCAGAGGTGATGATCTCAATAGACAGCTACTGCAGACGGGAACTGCTCTAGAACACAAAAACAGACAGGAAGGGAGACTGGAGCCATTCATTGCTGAGGCTCTGAGCTCAGAGCCAGGAAATCTTATTACTGGAGTCACTGGTGTGAGAAACTGCCTTGAGATGGGGACTACTATGCTTGCACAGACTCTGAGGGAAGAATTTTCTCCATTGCCTTCAAGATAATAAATTTCAGAGTGTCAATGAATATTTCAATAAATACAGTACACAGGGGCCTTCTGTTGCAATGGGTTAGGCACAATTTAAGAAACTAAGCCTCTTCAGACTTCAGATCAGATACTTTATTTCAAGAAAGCCACTAGTTTTATTTTACTTTATTTAATTTTAACACCTTTCCCATTAAGATGCATTCAACTCTGTGAGGAAGAAAAGAAAGGTTAGTTAAATGGCACAAAGGATAAATATATGATAGGTAGAGGTGAGCAGAGGTGGGCTGTGGTTTTGACAGCTTATTTAAGCAAGCTATCATTTATGTATTTATTGTTCCTGTATATAATTAACTTTTTATACATCTTCAAGGTGATTTCACTGTCGCATATCTTCTACTTTACATTTTGCTGGAGCAGATTTCCATGATGTGATAGAATATTCTTTTCTCTAATATTTCCTTTCCTTTTTAATAATTTCTCTCTTTACCTTTATGTGTTGACTTTCCAATCCTTCCTTCCACATCTACTTCCTCTGTATAATTTCTACTGCATTTGTTTTTTTTCTGTGTTTTATGGTATTTTTATTTACATTCTTTCTTTGTTGCGTTTCTATGTATTTAAAAGTAATGATTTTTTTTATCTTAAGTATTTATAAAGCCCCATTACTGTAATATCTGGTCACCTCAAAATATTCACTGATTTATCCTCAAGTCACCTCACCCTGGGGAAGTAGGGCACTGCTATTATAAATGGAGAACTGAAGCACACAAAGAGTACAAGATCACAATGGAAGCCTGCAGTGGAGAAGGGAATTGAACTCAGGTTTCTCAAGTTAGGGCCCTATCTGCTGGTTATCTCTGACTGGGAAAACAGCCAGATTGACAGTCCCTGGTGGAATCCTATGACTGCATACTTACCTGGGTTCTACACTTACCTGAGTTCATGATGCTCCAGATATCCAACCAGAATTCTCTCCCAGACATCGCATACATGATATCATCTAGCTGGCACCAGTTAGGCACAATAAAGGTTACATTTCCTACCTCCTACCAGAATGTTCTCCTCTATTTGCTGTTTGTAAATTGTACTTTGTTACTGTTATTACTAGTAGTACTATAGTAGCACTTAGAGACCGTAATTACATTCAGGGTCCCAATGTGCTAGGCACCATAGATACACATAGTAAGAGATGGTTCCTGCCCCAAGAGATAACAATCAAAGCAGACAATACAAAGGATGAGAGAAAGAATTATTATTATCCCCACTTTGCAGTAGGAGAACTGAAAAGGAAAATTGTTGTTTTCTCTGCTAGAGTTTAGGCCAACGATGTTCTGTGTGGTTGTAGAGATGCAGGGAGCCATTTGCTCTGCAGCCTCACTTGTTTAAGTAAAATTTCAGCTAGAGGCCTTCCTTGAAACTAAACTGAAATTGAGAATTTTACTAGCACCATTTAAGGGAGATGAGCAAACAAACAAAAACAGTTTACCAAAAGGAGACAAAGTAAGCTATGTGTGTAACTTGTTCTCCTCTGTGCCCAATACACAGTTAAAACCCTTACAGCTAGCAGTTACAGGTGAAATTTTCCAGCCATGCTTTTTTGTTGTTGTTGTCAAAAAATGCAGATTTAGATCAACTGATTTTCTTTTTGCATTGAATGCACAAAATTATTTCAGAGGGATACTATATTAGTATCTTTTCATGTTGTATTATATATGCATCCCCTGCAGCAGCTTTGAAACCCCTCCTGATTGAACCAAACATTTCTTGAAACTTTGTGAGCTCTAGTTTTCCTTTTTAGATTTTCTCCTGTGAATAATAAGGCCACTCCACGGTATATAGTATTTCTGACATAAAAGTATGGCAGTGCTGTGTAACACAAGGAGCATGGATAATGAGATTAGATCATCTGAATATGCAAAATATCTTCCTCCAAAATGCTGTACTTTTCTGCTTCCCCTGGTTTCTCTTGGCATCACATTAGAATCTCTAGGGCATAGCCCCAGCTGGTGTAAATTGTCATAGCTCCATATGGAGCTATGACAATTCCCACCAGCTGAGTGTCTGCCCTTCTGGGTTTTGAAGACAAAGGGCCCGATTCTGATATACTAAAACACCTGTATACTGCTCTGACAGTATACTGTATACCAGAGTGCATAAAAGGACCTTGGAGTGGATGTAACTGAGAATTTAGTCCAAATTTTTAAGAAAAAAATTGCTTGGCAAACTAAATATTACTCTTCTTCATTCTTTTGATATTCTAATCAATTTAAAGGCTTATTTTATTTATTTGCACAGTCTAAAGAACTGAGTACAGCACTGAAGTGTAGAATTTCCATTTCACGATTTATTTATTTATTTTCTACTCACTATGGTGACTCAGAGTTAGGATTAATATTGGACTTATATAAAGAGTATAATTATCCCAGCATGTTCGCAACATAAAATCTATATATTTTTCTTTTGTTCTGACACCTTTTTTTGAGGGTGATGATAAGTACAACATGGCAAGAAGTAGCAAGTCAATTCCGTTCACCCATGGTGCTTTCTTAACTCCGTGTAAGAAACCAGGGGATCTAAATTAACTTCATTTGGGAAAGCAACCCAGGAGATATAGGTTTCTATGCAGCTTAAGTTTTAAATAAACCCTTTAAAGATGGATTTGGAGGATTAGCCTGGAGCTTAGTGATGTTATAGGTTCCCTTGTGCTGTATCTGTATGAAAATGATTTTTTCTTCCTCTACTTCTTAATGCATTGTCAGCAAGCTATATAGATATTAAAAATATATGTTAGCCTGCATCTGAGGCTGAGAAATTGTTAGAGATTATCTTCATCTTTTCAGGTAAAACAAAACTATATGATGAAACTAAACTAATGTGAAGTTTCAGATTCCAAGGTTGTCATTGTTTCTGTAATTAAACATGACATTACTTACAAACATGTGCGCGCACACATGCACAAACACATATACACTCCTACCTTTAGATATGAGCCCTGGAGACAAGCAGTTGAAGCTTCATATTAAACATGGAAGCCTTCACATTTTTTTTCAATTCTGTACATATTGCAGGCATTTACACTTAAAAAATGTTTCACTTAGATAAAGGGTCATTTTTATAGCCCTGTGCAACTGAAGCACAGTAATCTTGATTTAAGGTACAATAAGTATTATTTGAGTAGACAGTGTTCAGTAAGTACCCATTTTAATTTGCCTCATAATAAGTGATTAATTTGCCAAATCATATATTTAGGCCTACCATATGTGCTTACACACAAATTCTCATGTAACCTAGCAAAATTATATCATGCTATGCATAGAAATTTCTCAAAGATTTGTCTTCACAGCAAAATAAACCTTTACCCAAATGAGCCATGTCAAGAAACAAGTAATGCTCCCTTCATTCTGGAGAATGTGCTGTGGCATTATTGTTGCAGTAGACGACACAGGAAAGAAGGAAGATTTCTCTTTCCTCCTCTCATGTCTCTTAATACATGGATTAGGAATCTGAATGAAAGGGTCTTGCTCAAATTTTAAATAAAATCTGTGTTTTACAGGGATGTTAACAAGATGAAGCATACTTGTGATGATGTGTTAACCACACATAGGTCTTGTCTTTGTCTATATTGACAACCATGGGACCAGCACTATAGTCCAACTGGCAATAGCAAAGGTGGAAGATGTAGCATAGATAGGGCTCAAGTGAAATCAGAACTGGAAAGGAATTTGGAACTGTATCTTAAAAAACATGGAGGCAAGTCAAGTAAAGATGGCAGTTATGTTTCTTTGCACATGTGAGAGGAAAACTTGCTGCATCCCCACCGCGCTAGCTTGAGCATGTTAGCTAACTGGAGAGAAGATGGAGGCATGGATGAGGATTTCAGAAAGGTGGTATGGTATGCATAGGCACTATTGCTGAGGTGGTGACAAGCCCCTTTTTTGGCTTTCTTCCAAGAGATTGTGGTGGCTGACAGCCTGGACAGGGTGTTCTCTAATTTGTGTCTTGCACTCTCTCACTGCTCCATGGACTTACATCACATATGCACCCTGCAGTCAGGGCGAGGAAGAAGTGCACTGCTACTTGGGGAGCTCCAAGAGAAATTCTGTCTCAGGTAAGCTTACAACAAAACATTTTATGATCAATTTATATGTAACCCTCCTGCCTGTCTGAGTTGGCAGTAACAAGGGCTGGGTTCAATATCAATAACAATGCAAAACCGGCTAGAGCCCCAACCCAGCAGGGCCACCCAGAGGGGGGGGCAAAGGGGGCAATTTGCCCCGGGCTCCGCAGGGGCCCCCAAGAGAACAGCGGAGGCTCCCGCCTCCGCCCCGCTCCTGGAGCCCTAGCGCATCAAGCGCCGAGTCTCCGCCGGGGCCCCTGAGCCCCGCCCTGCTCAGAGCCGCGTGGGGAGGGGGCAGGGCTGGGAGCTCCGGGCTGAGCCCCGCCCCCTCACCACGCAGCTCTGAGCGGGACGGAGCTCAGGCCCCGCCGGCCACACGCTGCGGCTGTTCCGGCGAGGCGCTGAGACTCCGGGTGAGGAGGGAGCCGGGGGTAAGAGGCTGGGGCTGGGGCCGGGGGGGAAGTGGGACCCACCGCCGAAGCGCAGCCCGGTCTTCGGCGGCGGGGGGCCCTTCCATTCCGGGACCCGCCGCCGAAGTGCCCCGAAGACCCGCGGCGGGACCCCCCCCACCGAATTACCGCCGAAGACCGGGCTGCGCTTCGGCGGCGGGTCCCGCTTCGGCAGTAATTCGGCGGCGGGGGGCTCCCGCCGCGGGTCTTCGGGGCACTTCGGCGGCGGGTCCCGGAACGGAAGGGCCCCCTGCTGCCGAAGACCCCGGGCCCCCGGAATCCTCTGGGCGGCCCTGCCACCCAGTGACCTGGGGCAATTACATACCACCCCCCGGGTGCCTCTAAGAGGCAATACTTTCCCTCTCGCAAGCATGGAGTCTGAGTGTAGCAAAATCCTTTTAATAAAGGAGGGAAACAATGTGGTATTATGTTGGGGAACACCACAAACAGGATTCATAACACAAACCATGACCAAAAGACACCCCCGCTGCAAGTAAGTTTGGCAGTATCCTTTTCCCCTCAGGGTCTTAAGTCCAGCAACCCAAAAAATCCCCCAAAAGTCCAACAACCCAAAAGACTATGTCCCTGGTCAGTGCAGCCCCAGAGTTCAAATGTTTATCTGCAGAGTTTTACCTCCCAGCCTGGGGGGGGAGGGGCGCAGCAGTGTTAAAGGGTAGCTTACATGGTCCGAGGCCAACTGCTCCGCCTCTCCATGGGGTTCTGCTGCAGCCTTCACTGCGAGCCACTCCACCAGCTGCTCCACTCCACCAGCCATTCCACAAACTGCTCCATGCTGCCAGCCACTCTGCTCCACCAGCTGTCCCATGCACCACTCCAGTCATCCCGCAAACTGCTCTGCCAGCTACTCAGCAATATCTCCAGGCCCCCCACAGCACTCAGTGATTTCAGCTTGTAGTAGGGGAGCCTCAGTGCTGGTGCACCATTGGCCCAAAGTGAATTCAGCTCAGTAGCCTGTAACTAGACTCCTAATAGCATTGAAATTAGCTCTGCTATTCCACAGTAGAGAGGGGAGAAGGTACAATTGGTATTTCAGGCTCTCAAAAGGGGCCCATACCATCAGGTACAAATACCTATCCTCAGCCTTGCTCAGTTCACTGGGTTTTGGAACCGATGTCCCTTGTCTAGCGAGTGCTACTTGGTTGATAGCGAGTCCCTCTGTCATAAAACACTTCCATTTTCCTTGATTCACATAATCAGGGTAACAACACTTTATTCTTCCTTCCTCAATAACAGAGAAACTAGGGATCCCACAACAGCCAAAGTGATCATTTGGGCTCATGCTAGGTGGGGTGGGTGTGCCTATGCAAACAAGATCAGCCCCTGAAGTTATTTTCCACAACTCACCACAATTCACCACCAGATGTCGGGGTAGAGCTCATCCTGACTCTGCTTACATGTAGATTTGGGGGAGGGGGAATGTGCTGTGATGGCAAAAGCAAAACATTTTAATCAGGCTTGTAAAATCCAGCTAAGCTTCCTAAGAGAATTCTCTCCACTGCAGAGCCTGATTCATCAGGAAGAGAAACATGAGGACTAGTGTCAAACATGACACCACTGAAAGTAAGTTCATTTTGAGAGAGCTGAACTACCAGAATGTATCCAAACTTCCTTTAGAATCAAAACAGTTCTGGTTTCATGTGGCTTACTTTATTTTGTAGACCAAAGGACAGAGAAACACTATATTTCTTTTTATCTTCATCCTGACTGTGAAATCACAATAAAAAGCATTGTTTATGACCTGGAAATCCTTCTCGTCTCAGGCATACACCACTGTGAGGGAGGTCGATCCACAGAGAGCCATAACTATTGTTAGGGAGCCCGACCCACAGAGAGCCATAACTATCCCCAGGAAAAACAAATTACAGTGATGATTCTTAAAAATGACAGTCATGTCACAAGAAAAGAATCCAACATAGAATAATAATAGCATGTTCAGTTATACTAGCCAGGATAACAATGATAACAGCTTCTAAATGCCCATACTTCATAGCATAAATTGATAATAGACTAGGTTTGGAAAGAAAGTATTTTTTCCGCCCTAAACCTTCTTCTCTTTAAATTGTGGATAATGGACTCCTCTGTAATCCTGTATACATAGGTAAAAACAATGTTAAGAAATGATTCTTCAGTTAACAATGCCCAAAGTGAAATTCTCAAACACTGGAGATGAGCCACTCTCACAAGAGAACCCTTGACTATGGAATGACCTACCAGAAGAAAGAAGACAAACAACAACCCTGACTGGTTTTAGAACATGCTGTACGACTCATCGCAAAAACCTCTCTCAATAACTGAGGATGACGAAGGGATATGTCCTTAGTTTCCACCTTCCCAACAAACACACAGATAGGCCTTACCTTGATGAGGAAATATGGTTGATAGCTTAGTCTGGGTCTTGCTAATATGTGCTTCCTAAGTCTTATCTAAACTGTCTTCTCTGAGAAAAAAGTCAAAAGTCAGAGGAAACAAGCAACCTATCCTGGAAATGGTGAAGAGCAGTGTTCACTATGGATTTAACTAAGTGAATATGATTTATGTTAACTGGACCTGGGTATTAGGACAACAGGCACCCTAGAAATGCCTAAGAAATAGACACGGACGATAAAAACATGGATTATCTGTTTTAAAACATTTTAGATTAAGAGAAAATAACAAAATAGAACAGAAGGAACAGTACCCATGAAAGAGTACAGTGCATGACTCCTATGATAAAGCTACAAAACCTTCCTATAAAAATGGCTGCTGAACTCTGTACAGAAGATTACACTGACATTTTAAAGGTACAGCACAAAAATGAAAGGCATCACAATTTCCTACTGCATATGGCATGATAGATATTTACAAAATGGGTAAATTGGCACCTACTAGCACTATCGCTGATGGTAGGTGCTGTCCATACTCAAAAGTTAATTTGGATTTTAAAAGGATGTGAATTTAAAGCACAGTAGTTATTTGTGAATAACTCCAAGTGTGGCTGCTCTAGTCTGGCATAAGAGTTCCTTTTGCTTAATCCAGTTTCAAAGCCACAAACTACCACAAGGGAGATTTCCAATACATTTAAAAGAGCCTCCACCTCACCCAACCCCTCCCCCCCCCAAAAAAAAGAAAAGCGGGGCGGGGGGAAGCAGGAATCACACTGATTAAAAGGCTTTGGAAACTCTCTTCTCTGTGTTGCAAAATGGACCTTTCTAAACTACATTTCTTCCCAGTTGCATTTGTTAGATGACCACATTATTAAATGGACTTCAAGCAACCCTTAACTTAGGGTGTGGCTACATGGTGGGGTAATGCACACTGTGGTGGTTTGATTTGTAGAGCACACCAAGATGTTGTACATTAATTCGTCTGTGTAGACCTGCTGGTGCACAAATAAGCATTCCTAGTGCACTTGAAAATAGTTCAGTACTATATTAAAGTGCACTCGGGAATATTTACTATGCACCAGTAGTATCTACACAGACCAATTAATGTATAACACATTAGTGTTCTTTAGACATCACACCCCCATCGTGCACATTACTGTACCATGTAAAAACAAACCCTAACTCAGTAGGCTTCTGGATGTTTTTCTTTTAAAGTTACAGCCAATATCCAACAAAGTCCTCTCTCAAGAAGAAGAAAAAAATTGATAAAACATTCAGATCTTTCCTTACTTATGTCTACATGCTAGAAATTGTGTCACAGCTTCATGTGATTATCAAAGCCAGACAGCAGCTCCTATAGCCTTCTGCTCCCCCTCCCCCTTTTTGAAACAGAACTGTGTTTAAACATGACAGGCCTCTTTCAGAGCATGTGCATTTCTTTGGTAATTTATGTAAAGATGATCAGAAAAAAAAAAGAGGTTGAAATTTCTGTTTTTTGGGGGAGCAGGGGGCCTAAGTAAAATAGTATGACACACTGGTTTATCCTAATGATAGTTTTGAGAGCCATATCTCCATAATGAGACAAACTATAAAATCAAAAACTCTTCTGATAGGGAAATGCTGCTGGCTAGAGATAAATGGCTGAAATATTTTGGGGCATATGGCAAACCGTATTGAGAGTGAGGGCCATTTCTTTGCCTGGTAACTTTGTTTAAAAAGGCCTTTTCAAGCTAATATCTAACTGTCAGCGAGAAACTGGATTGTGGCATGAAGGGGAACCTTTAGTTCCATTGTGTGTGTAATCTATTAAAGGATTAATTCGTTTAAAATAGCAGAAACACGAGTGTTCTCATTTTATCTACAGGTCTTTTGCTTTTAGGCACTAGGAATAGTCAGTTTCTCATGAATAAAGGCCAAATGCAGTGAAATAATATTTCACAGCTTTTAAACAAATGCATTTATAATCTGCATGGTCCCTACAAGGCTAATAGGGGAGAGGGAGGCTTTTTTTGTAGTTAGGAGGGACAAAGATGCAGGATTTCTGTATTCTATTACTGGATTTGACATGGGCTTGGTATGAGCGTGTGTATTTTTGTAATCTATTTATTTGTAAGAGATGCAGAATTAGGGGATGATACACTCTGTAGGCCAAACTCATTGCAGACACCAGGGACTCCTTGCATCCCTCCATTCTCCCCACAAGCTCCCTATGTGCCCTCCTACCATGCCTCTCTATTTCAAGGCCTCCTGACAACACCCTAATTTCTCCACCCCATCAGAGGCTCTGTATGTACCCCCTCATTCTGCCTCCACCCTTTCTAAAGTCCCCCATTCTCCTCTAACTTCCATCTTTTTCCCATGCTAGGATCTCTATGTACCCCACCATTCGGGCTCCTATATGAGGGACACTGTGTATATTCTCATTTCCCCCTCCTCTCCATGTTTGGGATTATCTATGGCCCCCATTCCTTAATCCCCCCCCCATACCAAGGCCTTGAATTCTCACCTCCATGCCACGGCTTTTGTGTGCATCCCCAGACCTCCTTCACTACAGGCCAGGGACTGTGTGTGACCCCCATTCTCTTCTTCTCCCCTATAGTAAGTACCTTTTAGTTCCTTGGCCAGATGGATATCAACAGCTGATCAAAGACCCCTGCCAGGTGTCTTCATTGACAGTTCATGTGTCTCCTGATAAACCATTCCCCTGTCTCTCTCTTTCTCACACCCACAACCGCCCCCCCACCCCCACACACCCCCCTTGCAGAAGGAAAGCAGATGACTGTCTAGGATGTTTGAATTTTGACAGAGGACATCCCAAATTAATGATGCTTTACTGCCAGCCCTGTGTCACTACCCTGTAGAATTTCAGTCCAATATGGAAGTGAAAGGACAACACAAGACAAAAAGCTGCACTTCAAAATAGAGTTTGCAGCTTGATAAAGCTATGTAACCCCTTTCGAGCAGATGCTCCTGAATTACCATACTGAGCCTCTAGGGAACTCACCACTGGCTTACAGCAGCAATGGCTACAAAGGATCGACTTAGGCTCCAAGATTGCCTAGGGTCCAGAGTGGAGACAGAACTGGCTAGCAGCACTACCAGAGCCAATCATAAGTCAGAACTCAGAGACAAAGCATTTGCGTTTACAACTTTTGTTGTGTTTGGATTGGAGTGGAGCCAAGAGAAAAGCAGCACAGCTAGGGAGGACCCTTCTACCATCCACATACCTACCCAAGGGAAGAGACTCTGAGCCCCTTTGGGGATTTCTCAGACATTGAATAGTGTCATTGCAGCAGAGACCAGAACCCCAGGAGGCCGAGGAGACAGGCAAGATCAGGCTACCAAAAGGCAGCCTAACTGCACATTTGAATCCATTCCAGGGAGCCACAAGGATGATTTTATTAACCTTCATATGGATACTTATAACAGGGGTGGCAAAACAATGGCTCACAAGCCAAGTGTGGCTCTTTTACAGTTAAAGTGGAGCTCCAACCTAACTATTTGCCTAGGCAGGTACTCGGAGAGAACAGGATGCCTTGTACTAGCTGTAAATGTCAGGAGGGGTAGAATTTATGGACTGTTGTTCTTGTATTTTATTCTCCTAATCTCTTTTCCCATTGTCCCCTGTGACAAAGTGGGAATGTTCTTCATGTTTTCTCTAAATACTGTGTGGGTGCCTCAGTTTCCCCTATGCATTTCTTAAGTATCTAGGTGGTGGGATAAGGGTGTGCGATTGTTGCAGAGACCTAGAGGGCAGGGGTGCGCAAGGGTCTGCACAAAAAATGTCCGACACCCTGTCTCCTGGCAACTAATAGCCTGGGCCCCTCCCCTGAAAAGGTGCCAGCTGAAGGTGTTGGAGAACAAAGAGATCAGGTGACCTCCTGGCCCGGAAAAGAGACAAAGGGAGAAGAGGGGCTGAAAAGTTTCAGTTTGAAGCTGGCTGGGAAAATGGAGGGGAGGCCAGACAGACCCCCCCCCCCAGATGGACCTGACTGAGGGGGTCCTGTTTCCTGTACCTGCAAGACATGTCTTGGACTGTGTTCCTGTCATCTAAATAAAACTTCTGTTTTACTGGCTGGCTAAGAGTCATGGTAAATCGCAGGAAGCCGGGGGTGCAGGGGCTTGTCTCCCCCAACTCCGTGACATCCCCTATCTTGAGTTCCCCGTACCAAATAAAGGCCCAGTGACTATTTTATTACTCTGGGAATTGTGATAACTATTTTATTTTTGTGTGCTGTGAATGACACTCTTCTGTATGAGATTGGGCCTTGAATATATTCCCAAGGACCAAAGCCCTCTGTTCTCTGCACTACAAAGTGATTCCTTGGGTAGAAGGATTCCTTGGGTGGAAAAATCAGGCACTAGGACCAAGTACCCAACCACCTGAAGGGAAAAGGCTTCTGCCACATCTCAGAGCTGGGTAACAGTTGCATAGAGAGAGTTTGTAATCTTACATTGAATTTTAAATTGTACAGACTACCTAAATTATCACACTTAATCCAGCATACCCAATAGCCTGGAGATAGGGTGTTCATGTGGGAGACCACAGTTCAAATCCCTGGCTCTAGAACAGGGCTTCAAACCTGGGTCTCCCATATCCTGCTTAAGTTGCCTAATCATGAGCTATTAAATATATGGGGGAACCAGCAGCACCCTCTCTGTTTTGTAAATGATTCTTAAGTTACTTTGTGAATCCAACACAAAAAATCAAAGCATTTCAAATGTCAAAAGAGTTCATTTCCAAAATTTGCCCCCCCCAAATATTTCACCCAAATCTAAATCTAACCTTCTCACATGCTTCTGAAAATCCCACTAGGCACCTATCTGCTTCTTTAGGCCCTAAATAGTTTTGTAATTTGACCCTAGATCTATATTTTCAAAAATATCATGTAAACTTTTTTTTATTTTCAAACATACTGGGATCTCAGAAGATCATTATGTAGTAAACAGATGAGTCACCCAGTGTTTGATTATATGAGTATGCAACAACTGAAAATAAACTCACATTGTGCACCAGCTGATTGAATAATGTACTGTCTCAAAATTTTTTTTACAAAGGTATATTAAGTTTTTTTATGAATACAGGGTACATTCTTCATTAAACAGAATCTATGCCTTCCCTATGATATAAATGGTGTCATATGGACTATATTTTTTGAAGATGTTCAAAGTAGATTTTTTTTTTTAATTTGTTATTGAAGATTTACGCTTGAGGAGGCTTTCAAGCTCACATCCCATCCAAACACTTTGGATACTCATTCTTTGCATTCCTTTTAAAGAACAAATTCTTGTAGCTTTATATTTGTTAAAGAATTAAGTTTGTATGCACTTTACTTCTTGACAAAATTTCAGAGAAAGTTTGCTTTTCAAAATTCCAGGGAATTGTCAACTAAATTTTCTTGCGTCTTCAGATCAAGGCATTCTTTGAAAATGCATACTTTGTGTAATTGCCAAGAAGTTTTAGATAATGCAGATCTGAAACATGCAACAATAATAAACTTAATGAATAATAGTTCAGTGGCAGAATTATTTGAGGATTCAGTAACACTGCCATCATATTTAAACATGATCGTTTTCTAGTTTTTGCAAAATGCTTTGATGTAATAAGCCTCTTTCTTATCATTCATGCTGTACATGTAAAAAAGTGAACATTTTAAAATAGATCTTATATTGATGATCAAAAGATAAAGCCAGCTGCAGTTTTCTTTTAAAATTCACAGTAGATCTGAAGTAAATTATTAGTATGCCATTTATTAAAGATTTGAAGGAGGTACAATTTGCTATTCAGATTCTTATTGGAGCAGTGACTATAGGATTGAGCAAGAATACAATCCAATAAATAGTACACAAATAAATAAATAAATAAATAAAATTATGCTTACTTGTAGTACATGGGCTTAAAATGAATGGCCAGGACTGGAGATAAGGGTTTCAGTAATTTGATCAGGATTAAGAATCTAAAAGTTGGGCTGCTTTAACCATATATTAACTCTCTGATCCTTTTAGCTATGTCTACTCTGCAGGTGGGAGCTTCATTAGCTGTACACATGCTAGCTCTTCTTGACCTATCATACTAAAAATGAGCAGCATGGCTGTGGCAGCATGGGCGGCAGGTCAGGCTAACCAACCAAATAGGTATCTAGCATCAGATGGGGTTGTACTGGGGAAGATAGCCCAAGTTGCGGCAGCAACACTCCTATTTTTAGCCAGCTGCGTGAGGAGAGACAGCATCAAGCTCAGAATTACATCTCAAAGTGTAGACATAGCTTTAAGTCTATGAAACTGGCCACTGATTAAGCAAAGCATTTAGCATGTAACTTTAAGCATGTAATTATTCCCATAGTTCTGATGGAATCAAACCTTGAAATGGAACTTGTATAAGAAAAGGACATTTAAAATGGTTTCTGGCACTTGCTGTTGCCAGTCAGGTCAGAAACAGTAAGTGCAAAGACTTGGGGAGTTGGCGGGGGGCGGGGGGCTAAAAGGGAGTGAGAGAGATGTGAATAATGGATTTTTTGGTCCATTTGCAATTCTGGGGGAGAAAACGCTCAGGTAAAATAAAAAAGTTAGCTTTGTTTTTTTAAGAATTTATTTTTAATAAAATAAAATATATTTCAAAATGAAAAATAATTTTAAAATAAAAAATAAAAATTAAAAAAAAATTTGAAAATGTCAAAATTAAACATTTTGATTTTTTTGTAAGGTTTTTCCCCCTCACCAAAACAATACATTGAACTCAACACAAAACTGCAAAATATTTTAGTCTCTTTGAATCTATAGTCTTGGCTGAAGAAAAGCTTTTGTTGAAAAAATACACCTCTCTCTCTCTTTTTCTGTCCTTATATAGTCAAAACGGGTTTTTTTCCCATATTTTTGTTTTTTTCAGATTCAGAAAAGCGGTTTTTATGAGACATGTGAGTCAGTTCTTTTGGGGAGGGGCTAACATTTTTTAAAAAGTGGCCTATTTTTGTGAGTACAGTTGGCATGTACAATAATTTTTTTGCCTGCATTTTCACTCCTGAGAGAAATAAGACTATAAATTTAATCTGCAAAAACAAAATGTCGGTGCTAAATCTAACTATTTGAATCTCCAATTACCATGTTGAAGGATAAAACTAGTATGTTATTTTTTGCTTATTATAAACTGTCAAGGTATTAGGACAAGGTTATTAAAGCAATGTCACCAGTACAACAACAATAATAATAATAATTTGAGTAAAAGGCAGTGGATGTAGTGATCATTTCTAAACGGAACTCTGGTGATCCACAGTGTGTTTGCCACTTTTCACCTGAAATCCACATTTCTCCCCCATTCTCCCACAAAAAGCCTTAACATCTGCTTTAACTATTCACTGCAAATTGCAAACTGCTTCCCCTCCTGCTACAGCAATGGCCAATAACTGAGAGATGGCGGGAGGACACAAATACAGACACTGCAAATGGAATGGAGCCCCAGCTTGCCGAGGGATACGGATATTTGTAACTAATTCTTGCCAGATTTATACTTCACAAAAAAAGTTCACAAGAAAAAAAAACACAATTAAATTTTAGAAAGCTGAACAGCATGAAATTTCAGGAGTTTTGCATGATTTAACAAAACAATTTAAAATACATGGTTATCACTTGCTTCAAATTTGAGAAGGAATCAAGTTCATATAAGCATTACTATTTGCGCCTAAACCCTTACTTATAGAACTCCTTCTATATGAGCTGCTTACTGTGTTCCCTGTTTCGAGTTCTCTTGAAACTTGAGAGCTTTTAAGGTAAGAGCAATTTTTTTTTAAACTTTCCTCTCGCTCCCTAAGGTAATCAGCTTCCTATTTACTTCATCCTGTAGCCTCTGATTTACATATTTTATAATGCACCACCCTCCCATAGTCCACCACCTGAGGGAATTTACATAGTCAGCATAAAATACACTTGCTAAGAGATCCTGATAAAAGTAATGCAGATACAATTCATCCTCCTCCCCAGCAGGGCTGGAGATAAATGTTGTGCTTATTTCTAAATCTGTGAGTAATATATTACTGAAGAAAGGGAATCTCTCAGGAACAGGCTATACAGATGAGATACTATTTAATCTTATTAATGTTGGGCCAAATCCACCAGTCCTTTCTCAGGTCAAATGCCGACTGAATTTAATGGTAATTTTGCTTTAGTAAGAAATGAATAAAAACTGAGTAAAGACCTCAGGGCTTGGTCCATTATTATTTAATAAGTATTTGTAATGTGCCCTTTACTGTGGTGTATGGAGGGGGATACAAGATTCTGTGTGTATAGACCCATAGACTTTAAGATCAGAAGGGACCATCATAATCATCTAGTCTGACCTGCACACTGTAGGCCAGAGAACCTCACCCACCAACTCCTGTAGTAGACCCCTAACCTCTGGCTGAGTTACTGACATCCTCAAATTGTGGTCAAAAGACTTCAAGTTATAGAGAATCCACCATTTACACTAGTTTACACCAGCAAGAGACCCATGCTGCAGAGAAGTAAGTTAAAGAAAATGCATTTAAAACTGGATTAAAGAATGCAAATTCCTTTCTCTCTCCCTTTTACTGCTTGGTCTGTGATCTAACAATATTGATTTTTTTTTAACCATTTGTGGTGTATTTTGGTATCTATTCATTTCATATTAAAAACATACCATTAAACCATATGGGTATGTCCATTCCAGTGTCTCAGTCTACCAGTCATACAAGACCTGACCACACAACTCAAGACAACCAATTACATAGAAACGGCAACAGATCCCATCAAGCCCAGGATATTTTGTAAACTGATGCTATCCATACAGAAGTTGTATGCCTTCATATTGTCGACAAGCCCTGCCTAAGCTCATCCCTGTTTCCATGGTAGCTGGGGCCAGACACTGTCCTCTGGAACCCCACTAGGGGAATTCCAAAGCATGGAGGGGGGGTGTGACTATAACACATCTCTCTTTAGATTAGAGGGTATGGAATCACTTTTGGAGTGTAAGGTGTGGTGTTAGTTGTGAACGTTTAGAGTGACCACTAGGTTGTCAACAGGAATCATCCATCAGAATTGGTGTCATCTTACCATGTGGAATTCCAATATACTCTGATCACTACCCCAAAACTGAATCTGTGAACACCACCCTTCCTGCACATACAGAACCACCAGTCCCTTCCAGGAGATATCCAGCAAGAGAAAGACTGCCTCCTACATTCCTTGGAAATCTTGAAAATCCAAAAAAGTCAGAGTACTGGTAGCCAAATATCTTAAATGGGCAGAATAAATCTCTGACACAAGGCTGATTGTTCAGGCAATCTACCTTGTAACTCATAAGGTTGTTTATTCTTACGTGTTTATATTTTCATTCCTATTATATATTGTTGTTTAATATAAAATTTGTGTAAAGCTTTTATCATACTTCCCTTTTCAGAAAGCAGGATGTGGTATTAATTGTGAATGTTTAGAATCACCAACAGGGAGTATAGAGGAAGGAGGTGAGAGTCTATGTAAACAGGAAATAAAGACTGTCTTGCAGTCATAGTGTGCTGCATCTCTGTAATCTCTACAATAGTAATCATGAAACAAAATATGCTGAGTAATAATGGAAACATGGGTCAGAACCTAAACTGATGTAAGTCAGGAGAGTCCGACTGCAGTCAAATTGAACTGTTTTGATTTACACCAATTGACCCCTAACTCTCCATATCCAAATACAATAGGCAGATACACTATAAGGAGAAATTTGGTGACAGGGTTGTTTTTTGTTTGTTTGTTTTAATCACATTTTTCTTACCGATTTATTGTGACTTTGAATGCTACTTTGGATTATGGGCCTTACCTCACACTCATTGCATGTGCTAAACTGCCACCGACCTCAATGGGAATTATATGTATATAACAAATGTGGAATTTGTAGACTTTAAGATCATCGTGATCATTTAGTTTGACCTCTTGTATAACCCAGGACTCAGAACCTCGCCCAATAATTTGAGTATAAAGTTCATAACTTCTGGTTGAATTACAGTATATCTTTTTAAAAGATATCCCTAGTCCTGCAAATTATTCCAGGCTGGTGCACTCTTATGCTCATTGATTGAGCCTAGAACAATTTGCAGGATTAGAGGCTGTGTGATTTACAATTAAAACTGAGTCTATAGAACACATCCAGTGAAATTTAGTTTTCATCGTCAGCTCTTTAATTCTAGCTATAAAGTAAAATACTCAAGGAAAGGATTTAAACTGTCATGCTCCAGGACATAAACCAACCTCTGTTAGGAGTTAGGAGGAAACTTCGTTTGGACAGTTTTTAACTACCAACTGCAGAGTTTCTTGCATCCCCCTCTGAAGCACCACCACATTGAGAGACAAAGGATAGCAGTCAGATTGAGAATGGCATTTCATTACGTTTCCGTCACCCTAGTGTCTAGGTATGAGTCTGTCAGCATATGTGTCACCTAGCTTTCATTAGCAATAAATGAAAGACATTGTGAAGTGAAAATACCTTCTAATTATGACAAAAGTCACAAAACTGCACTGAGAAAAGAGGTTTTTGTTGTTGTTGTTGTTAACAAATTGCAAAAATAATGAAAAGGAAAGTTCTGCCTTTACATTTAATGTAACAATTTTTTTCCCTACAATTCTGTATAGCTCATTCAATTATTCCCTTTGTAGAATATTGGATTTTAGTTTTGTTTGTTCAAAAAGAAATTGGTCTGAAGCATTACAGCTTGATTTAGAGGAGAAAAAAATCTTTTAATTTATCAAGATGAACTGGTGACGTTATTTTTTAATGCACTAGGCTTAATTAAACTGCCAGTCAGGTCCTGAACCAAGATTTGTGAAAGGGTGAGAAGTGAAAAATCTTTTAAAGTTTACAGAATGGGCAGATCTTATTTATAATGTGGCCGTCAGCCTTAGCTCCATCTGAATGGTACTATATTTCTGTATTGATTCATGTTTGGGTAAAGCTTTCAAAGATTCCAAAGTGGTGAGTTTATTTCTACATTCAGATCTTTTTTAAAACTAAAGAAACCTATGAGAAAGACCCAAGAATAAACCATAGTAAGACGCATATGGTAGTGAGTGTGTGCCAACATGGACATTTTCTAAAGTTTAATAGAAAATGATAAACATTGTGTAAGGTAGTTTGTTCATTTATTAATTATCTATAATGGTTCAGAACCATGTAGTAATTTAATTGTGTGTAGGTAGGAGATATACACAGCAGCTATATTAAGGAATGATTCTCGGTAATCCTTTGTCTACACTGAAAAGATATATCGGCATAGCTACGTTGGTCAGGGGTGTGAAAAAACCATACCGTTGACTGACATATCAATGCTGACAAAACTTCCAGTGTAGACAGAGCTATGGGATGGTGTCCCTAGCCTCTGTTTGCCAGAAGCTTGGGCAACAGGGGATGGATCACTTGATGATTACCTGTTCTGTTCATTCCCTTTGGGGCACCTGACACTGACCACTGTTGGAAGACAGGATACTGGGCTAGATGGACTTTTGGTCTGACCCAGTCTGGCCCTTCTTTATGTATGTTGACAGAAGAGGGCTTCAGTCAACATAGGGAATGTCTACACTGCAGTTAAACACCCATGGCTGGCCCATGTCAGCTGAATTGGACTTGTGGGACTCAGGCTGCAGGGCTGTACAATTGTGATGTAGATGTTTGGCTTCGGGCTAGAGCCTGGGCTCTGGGACCCTTCCAGCCTGAAAGTCCATTTTACATCCTGCAAACCCGAGTCAGTGGATATGGGCCAGTCAGTCAGTGGTTTGAGCATTAGCCTGCTAAACTCAGGGTTGAGAGTTCAATCCTCAAGGGGGTCCATTTAGGGAGCGGGCAAAAATCTGTTTGGGGATTGGTCCTGCTTTGAGCAGGGGGTTGGACTAGATGACATCCTGAGATCCCTTCCAACCCTGATATTCTATGATACATGGACAGAAAAAACTCCTTCTGTCACTGTAGGCTTTAGTGGTGATATACTCAGATCATAGAGCAGTACTGATTGTCAACTGTGATGTAATTCCTTCCAAGCTAAATGTAATACATTCAGAGAAGTATCTCCTAAATGCTACATCAGGGCACCATTGTGCACTGGAATTCAGATATAGCCTCTGTGGCCTCTCTCAGCCTGCCCCTGCCTGTCCAGCACAATACTGACCCATCCACTGCATTTAGGACCTTATATGCCTGCATGGAAGAGAGAGGAGCATTTGACCTATAATGAGTGTGCATTTGAGGCATGTGTAAAAGGAGTGAAATCATGTTTATATGTATGAACATTAATTAAGAGGAGAAAACATGCCTTAGGTTTAGTAAATTTTAAATCCATTGATATTGTTAATAAGACCTTGATAAAGGTAGAAGCAGTTACAATTGTAGCTAGCAGGTTTAATCTTTTAGCTCCAGTAATACTTTCTAAAAAACTTTCTGTAATAATATTACTGTATATATGAGGGAACTTTTAGTAAACTGGTAGGCACATGTATACCCTGAAATACAATTTATAAAGATCTAAATAAATATGTTTAGCATTTACATCCTGTAATTTTTTTATTGGTCCTTTCTCATAGATTCTATTAGCTGTGCAAAAGCTATCAAGGTAGCCAACATTCTCATCAATCAGTGTTTAAAATTAAATAGAAATGACAAACTGTACCCCAAATAAAGTTTTTTTTGAGTCTAGGATTTCTCTGTTCTAAAGATAATAATGTGATAACTATGGATTTGTACATTAGTATTGTTATACAGTACTTCTTGGAATGCCTTAATAGGCTGATTTAACATAATTCTGTAGATATAATAATAATATTGATAATTTTATAACATTATACCCTGTGTAAATATATATATTTCAAAAACAATGTTTTTATATTCTATGTTAAATCATTTCTAAAGGTACAGTTAAGAGACCTTCGGGGAAGCATTGTATGCTGCCATTTGCTAGTGGCTCTTCAGTTGTTTGTTCTATTCAATTATCAATCTAAATCTCCCTTGTGCTGCCTTGCCATTAGGGTGGTATATTGTATGTCAGATTTCTGAGAAACTTAAATGTACTAAGGGGCTTAAGTTTGAATGTGGCTCCCATTGACTTAAAGGAGAATTGTGCTCATGTAGCTAAGAGGAAAAGTTGGACATGAGACTGAGTTGTTAAGGTAAAGAAATAGAGGGTCTGTCTATCTTAGATATGTATATGGCCCCAGTTACCACAGTATTTGAATGCTTCCTAATCTTTAATGTATTAATCTTTACAACACCCATATGAGAAAGAGAAATACTATTAACCCCATTTTATATATGGGGAACTGAGGCACAGAGAGATTAAGGTTACATATTTCAAAAGTACCTGAACTGGCTTAAGCACTCAAGTCCCATTTTCAAGAGTGACTAAGGGGTTCCTAAGTGTCTGGAAAAAGGACTGTAAGCTGTCTAAACTCCTACCTGCTACATGGGGCCACAACCGTGGTACCCCTAACCCACCCAGCAATATCGTCAATCTATCCAACCACACACTCAGCCCAGAAGAAAAGTCTGTCCTATCTCGGGGACTCTCTTTTTGCCCTGCCACCCCCACCAACATGATACAGTTCTGCGGCGATCTGGAAGCCTACTTTCGCAGTCTCCGACTCAAAGAATACTTTCAGGACAACACTGAACAGCGCACTGATACACAGTTACCCTCCCACCAACAGCACAAAAAGAAGAACTCCACATGGACTCCTCCTGAGGGTCGAAATGACAGTCTGGACCTATACATTGAATGCTTCCGCCGACGTGCACAGGCAGAAATTGTGGAAAAACAACATCGCTTGCCTCATAACCTAAGTCGTGCAGAACGCAATGCCATCCACAGCCTCAGAAACCATCCTGACATTATAATCAAAGAGGCTGATAAAGGAGGTGCTGTTGTCATCATGAACAGGTCTGACTACCAAAAGGAGGCCGCCAGACAACTCTCCAACACCAAATTCTACAGGCCACTTCCCTCAGATCCCACTGAGGAATACACTAAAGCCTGGTCTACACTAGGCGTTTAAACCGGTTTTAGGAGCGTAAAACCGATTTAACGCCACAACCGTCCACACTAGGAGGCACCTTATATCGATTTTAATGGCTCTTTAAACCGGTTTCTGTACTCCTCCCTAACAAGAGGAGTAGCGCTAGTATCGGTATTACCATATCGGATTAGGGTTAGTGTGGCCACTGATCGACGGTATTGGCCTCTGGGCAGTATCCCACAGTGCACCACTGACCGCTCTGGACAGCAATCTGAACTCGGATGCAGTGTCCAGGTAGACAGGAAAAGCCCCGCGAACTTTTGAATGTTTCCTGTTTGCCCAGCGTGGAGCTCCGATCAGCACGGGTGGCGATGCAGTTAAAAATCAAAATAAAGAAAGAGCTCCCGCATGGACCATGCGGATGTGATCGCTGTAAGGGCAGGCAAATCTGTTCTATCAGCGCTCCGTTACAGAAGACGAAATTCAAAATCATTTTTAAAAAATCTCCAGACAGACGCCATAGCAGGGGTTCAGCGCACTGCTGCGTGACAAGCGTAATGGAAAGCCAAAGAATCAAATGGACGCTCATGGACTGGAGGACTCAAGCTATCCCACAGTTCCTGCAATCTCCGAAAAGTATTTGCATTCTCGGCTGAGCTCCAAATGCTTCTAGGGTCAAACACAGTGTCCGCGGTGGGTCAGGGCATAGCTCGGCAATCTACGCACCCCCCCACCCACCCCCAGAAGTGAAAGGGAAAACAATCCTCTCTTGACTCTTTTACATGTCACCCTATCTTTACTGAATGCTGCAGATAGATGCGATGCTGCAGCACTCAACGCCAATATCCTTGCTACCCCCCTCCCCCCCCGCCATGGGTGGCTGATGGTACAAAACGACTGGTACCCGTCCTCATCATCAGCCTATTGGCACATGGGGCAGTGCAAAAGGACAGGTAACCATGCCGACTAGCATCGGTAAGGTCAATCAAGGGCGCCTGGTCCTAATTTTTCCTGGTAGATGGTACAGTATGGCTGGTAACCATCATCATCATAGCAACAGGGGGCTGAGCTCCATCAGCCCCCACCCTTCATGTGTAAAGAAAAGATTCAATTGTCCCTGGACTAGCAGAGGGATGCTGGGCTCCTCTCCTCCACACTCCTTACTGTCCTGTCTGGACTATCATAGCAGCTGGAGGCTGCCTTCCATTCATTTCTCACTAACAAGTCACTGTGTCTTATTCCTGCATTCTTTATTACTTCATCACACAAGTGGGGGGACAATGCTACGGTAGCCCAGGAAGGCTGGGGTAAGAACGGAATGAACAGGTGGTGTTGTCGCAGGAGCACCCCCTGTGAATAGCATACAGCTCATAATTTCTGCTGGATCTGACACAGAGCAGCTGTGCTCTCTGGTTCTATGATACAGTGGTTCTCTAGTACACTTGCCCAAATTCTAGACAGGACTGATTCTATTTTTAGATACCAAAAAGGAGGGATTGACTCAGGGAGTCATTCCCAATTTTGGCTTTTGCGCCCCTGGCTAAGAGCAGCCAGGGGCACTTATGACAGCAACAGATGGTGCAGTGCAAAAGGACTGGTAACCATGATCATCTTTTTACCAATTTATGGATTGGTAGATGGTACAGTACGGCTGGTAACCATCTCTGCTGTCATGCAAAAGCAAAAGCATGCTGCTGTGTAGCGCTGCTGAATCGCCTCTGTCAGCGGCATCTAGTACACATACGGTGACAGTCACAAAAGGCAAAACAGGCTCCATGATTGCCATGCTATGGCATCTGCCAGGGCAATCCAGGAAAAAAAGCCGCGAAATGCTTGTCTGCCGTTGCTTTCCCAGAGGAAGGAGTGACTGACGACATTTACCCAGAACCACCCGCGACAATGATTTTTGCCCCATCAGGCACTGGGATCTCAACCCGGAAATTCCAAGGGGCGGGGGAGGCTGCGGGAACTATGGGATAGCTACAGAATAGCTACCCACAGTGCAACGCTCCAGAAGTCGATGCTAGCCTCGGACCGTGGACGCACACCACCGATTTAATGTGTTTAGTGTGGCCGCGCGCACTCGATTTTATACAATCTGTTTTACAAAACTGGTTTATGCAAATTCGGAATAGTCCCGTAGTGTAGACGTACCCTAAGAAACTGCACCATCTACTCAGGACACTCCCTACACCAACACCGTAACAAATCAATATACCCTTAGAGCCCCGACCAGGGCTATTCTATTTACTGCCCAAAATCCACAAACCTGGAAATCCTGGACGCCCCATCATCTCGGGCATTGGAACCCTCACTGAAGGACTGTCTGGATATGTGGACTCTCTATTCAGACCCTATGCCACCAGCACTCCCAGCTATCTCCGTGACACCACTGATTTCCTGAGGAAACTACAATGCATTGGTGACCTTCCAGAAAACACCATCCTGGCCACCATGGATGTAGAGGCTCTCTACACAAACATCCCACACGCTGATGGAATACAAGCTGTCAGGAACAGTATCCCTGATGATGCCACAGCACAACTGGTTGCTGAGCTCTGTGCCTTTATCCTCACACACAACTATTTCAAATTTGATGACAATATATATCTCCAGATCAGTGGCACCGCTATGGGCAACATGGCCCCACAATATGCCAATATTTTTATGGCCGACCTGGAACAACGCTTCCTCAGCTCCCGTCCACTCACACCCCTTCTCTACCTACGCTACATTGATGACATCTTCATCATCTGGACCCATGGGAAGGAGACTCTGGAAAAATTCCACCACGATTTCAACAGCTTCCACCCCACCATCAACCTCAGCCTGGACCAATCTACACGGGAGGTCCACTTCCTAGACACTACGGTGCAAATAATTGATGGTCACATTAACACCACCCTAAACCGAAAACCTACCGACCGCTATGCCTACCTTCATGCCTCCAGCTTCCATCCTGGGCACACCACAAGATCCATTGTCTACAGCCAAGCACTGAGGTACAACCGCATCTGCTCTAACCCCACAGACAGAGACCAAAACCTAGAAAATCTCCACCAAGCATTCTCAAGACTACAGTACCCGCACGAGGAAATAAGGAAACAGATCAACAGAGTCAGACGTGTACCCAGAAGCCTCCTACTGCAAGACAAACCCAAGAAAGAAATCAACAGGACTCCACTGGCCATCACATACAGTCCTCAGCTAAAACCCCTCCAGCGCATCATCAGGGATCTACAACCCATCCTGGACAATGATCCCACACTTTCACAGGCCTTGGGTGGCAGGCCAGTCCTCGCCAACAGACAACCTGCCAACCTGAAGCATATTCTCACCAGTAACTGCACACCGCACCATAGTAACTCTAACTCAGGAACCAATCCATGCAACAAACCTCGATGCCAACTCTGCCCACATATCTACACCAGCGACACCATCACAGGACCTAACCAGATCAGCCACACCATCAGCGGTTCATTCACCTGCACGTCCACCAATGTAATATATGCCATCATATGCCAGCAATGCCCGTCTGCTATGTACATCGGCCAAACTGGACAGTCTCTAAGGAAAAGGATAAATGGACACAAATCAGATATTAGGAATGGCAATATACAAAAACCTGTAGGAGAACACTTCAACCTCCCTGGCCACACAATAGCAGATCTTAAGGTGGCCATCCTGCAGCAAAAAAACTTTAGGACCAGACTTCAAAGAGAAACTGCTGAGCTCCAGTTCATCTGCAAATTTGACACCATCAGCTCAGGATTAAACAAAGACTGTTAATGGCTTGTCATCTACAGAACCAGTTTCTCCTCCCTTGGTTTTCACTCAACTGCTAGAACAGGGCCTCATCCTCCCTGATTGAACTAACCTCGTTATCTCTAGCTTGCTTCTTGCTTGCATATATAAACCTGCCCCTGGAAATTTCCACTACTTGCATCCGAAGAAGTGGGTATTCACCCACGAAAGCTCATGCTGCAAAACATCTGTTAGTCTATAAGGTGCCACAGGATTCTTTGCTGCTTCTACAGAACCAGACTAACATGGCTACCCCTCTGATACTAAGTGTCTGAGTCTCTCTTGAAAATGGTATTTAGGCTCTTAAGTGCTTCTTAATATTTTACATTGAATGACTTGCCCATAATCTGTTGTACAGAGGCCTATTCTTTAAATTGTAGAAATAAACTGGAGGCAGTTTACATCTCACAGTTTCCAAGCCTGCTTTTCCAGTGAGTCCTGCCCCAAGAAGTTCTGTATTTTCTCCCTATCACAGCCACATCCTTTACTGCTTCTCTTCCTGTCTGTTGGCTTTGTGGTTGCTTTCTTATCTGTCTCACACAGATTCACTCAATAAATGTCCCAGGTTCTGTGTCTACAATCAGTCCCCAGGGAAACCCTTCTGGCCACATAGCTTAGGTTCTGCTCAGGCTTGGTCATGCTGGCCAGTGGTGGGGCAACGGTGACTTCTGTTGTTTCAGCTTTCAGTACGCAAAAGGGCATTTAGTTGTTCCTGCCATTTAGCCCGAACAAAGGGTGTTTAATATGCCCATTGACTTTAACCAGATCTGCATTTGATCTATAGAATTAAGATTTGCTTATGGCAGCCATTAACACCTTGCAGGATAACACTGCCATCTAAAAGACTGTCAAACATGGGTTTCTCCCTATAAAAAAACAAAACAAACTCTAAACAGCTAAAGGGAAAAGGCATAAGGGGTACTGTTAAAATGAAAGCCATGCTTAATATCTGACATTTCAAATGCTTTAACAATTTCCCCTCCTTTTTCTGTATTTTTAATAAAAGGTTAAATATCTTTTTTTAATAGTGATTGATAACATGGGAGTAAGTCCTGGATAACTTGACATAAAACCCCGAATCAGAGTTAACTGTTTAATGTTGTAACAGTAAACTAGGATATCACTAACATCTTGTCCATTGTTGGGCCTGGGACATCTCACTCAACAAATTAGGTCACACAGGAATTCTGTGGCAAAGCAGGGAATTGACCCTGGATCTCCCAAATCACATAATAGCACTCTGACCATTGGATCATCCTTCCATTCTTGTTTATCCGACCATTATATATTAAATTTTGTCTAGTTGAATGTCTGCATCGAGCTAGATAAAAATCACTGGGAGTTCTACACACTCCTGCAGCCCCTGTTCACCAGTTCAGGGGCATATGTTCAGGGGGTAAGGGCAGAAAAAGGGATATCTGGGGAATCACAGTGGTCGGCTCTAGAAGAGAAGTCCTTTGTTCTTATTCAAGATTCACTCTGGTTGTCATAATAATGCCAGAACTCTCCAATTACTTTATTGCCTCTCTAGTTAGTTCATAATGAGGTGCTGCTGCATTATCGCTAATATTTTATTATCATCGTTATTTTGAAGAACCATGACATTTTCATTCTGCTGATGTACTGAGACTGTATTGATCACCACAACTTGTTAATTTCTATGGCACAAGAATAAATTACATCTAATTTTCTTTTCTCTTCACTGGGCAGCTTGCCTCATTCTTATTTCAAAGACTGGTATTAAAAAGGACAAAAAATAACACTGTCTGTACTTTTGCCAAAAAAAATATAATTACAATGGACTCCAAAAGATTTGCTCGTTAACTTGAGAGCAGTGCAGTTCCTTCACAATGAAAACTCATTCAAAAATTGTCCAGTTTCAGATTCCAAAGTATGGCAAAAGAACTAACTGTGTTGCATGAACAACTTTTGGGCTGTTAACAAATAGGCCAGATGAAGGAAGAAAGGAGTTCACTATGCATTGATTTCAGTGGAGTTACTCATGAGAATAAAGATTATTCAAATGAGTTAGGGATGCAAGTTTAGGTCCTAAATTAGTAGTGGAGGTACCTGTTTGAGGAATAAGGATATTAAGTATGCTCAGATTCTTGTGCCATCAGCGTCATACATTAAATCTTTATTACAAGATCTTTATTACAAAATCAATGGACAATTAACTTTCAGATGCCATACTGCACAACCTTCAAGTGCTAGTTATTTGGGAGTGGGATGCATTGTGTTGTTTATTAATTCAGATTCTTCAAATCATACTAACAGATGTGAAAATGTAATGTTTGTCTTTGAAAAGAAATAATAAATGTGTCATCTCTTCTTATACAGGGTTCATTGTTTCATTCTATCTTTGTTTTAATTGGTCTCCTTTTTTCCATATTTGCACAGAGATAGAAGAGTAGACAGCTCTGTATGTCCTTGCACAGTAATGTCTCTAAGGCAGACTCCATCTGCAATAACAATTAACTAAAAGGACTTCATTTTACAATTCCTACCTTGTGTAGCTATTGAGTTGTAAAGCCATCTAGGTACAGTATCTTGGTTTGGATCTTTTTGTGCTGAAAAAAAACCATGCTGTAGGAGAAAACAAGCCCTGAAGTTTAGCTTAGCTGGCTGTTTTTTAAAAATATGATTTAGGCATCCAGAGAATGGGATCTACAGAAACTGAATGAAGAAAGATTACCATATCTTTCTTTGATAGATGAGTGATGCTCATGAAAAAACAAACAAACAGGTAACTGGTTATATTTAGACCGTTGCCTCCCCATATTTTTGCATGTGGGAGTCAACTCCTGTTGCCTCTGAGCTCAGGAAACCTTCTGGAAAAAATAGCTATTGGAATCCCACAGTCATCCACTAGTGGCACAGAATACTTGGAGCAGAGTTATAAAAGGGCTGTGGGGCCACAGCTTTGTCACATCTTTCCACCAACCCCCAGTCCTATAAGAGTAGAATTTTGAGGAAGAAGGAAGTTGGGCAGGCAGGGTGAATACGCACACAACATTCTTGAAGAACCACAGTTACAACAGTAAGTAACCCTTTTCTTTTTCTTCTTGGTTGAAGTCTTCAGTGACCTACTTGCTGGAGTGCAATATGCATTAGGAGGAAGCTGGGCTAGGGAGTCTCAGTGAGCACTTGCAAAATTGCGCTCTCAAAGTGAGCAACAGATCTGGATGCTCAGGCAAGAAAGTAGTACAGTTCAAATGTGTATTCAATGTGTATTCAAAGCTCCAGGTAGCAGTCCTATATGCCATCGATACTGCCATAGGGCTTGTGCATTCAGCTGTAAGGACTTCCATTTCTTACATCCTAACTAACAAACCATTTCAGAGGCGTTACACCAGCATAAATCTGGAGTAACAGAGTAAGTAACACTCAAATTGCTCTGGATCTATGTATGAATTGTGATCTCTTCTATTTTCTGTGTATTATACATTAAAATTTCAGCACTCTCCCTGTCTGTAGAGGTCAACAGCCATTTTGTTTAGTGTTGCTTCAGCTAATCAGAGAGCATCCTCCCCCCTCAAATCTCCTAAATCTAAAATTAGGTCATTTTTAAACTGCAAGTGCATGTTTTGCCCTTCGTTATGGAAGCACAGCAGAGATGGACTCAAGCAGCACCACCAGCATGTGGATCTGGGTTTTTGGTTTGGCCCATTTTAGAGATGGGCCATGGGTAAAATCTAAATATAGATTTAGATTCTGTACATCCTCCACCCAAAGTTCAAAGGTTGATTGTGTCCAGAATTTTAGCCAGGCCCTCTCATGAGTAGTTTTTTTTATTATTATTTTCCCTACAAGGAAATTTATTAAAAATAGGAATGTTACATACAAAGCTTGCTGCTCTCTGCACATGCTGACATGCTCAGAGAATAAAAGTTAAAACGTCCCTTCCACTCCTGACCTACTGAGGATATGTCTTCTCTGCAAAGTTAACAACCTATCTACACTGAAGTTTGTCTCAAGATGGCCTAGCTTGAATGAGTAGCCACAGTATGAAAAAATCCACTCAAGTTGTTGTGTCCATACTGGTGTTGTACTCCCTTGTATCTGACACTAAGACTTCTGGGGGAGTTCTTAGTATTACACAAATCCCTGCAATGGCCCATTACATTTTGATGAATAAATGTAAACACAATGAGAAATATTTTGAAAGATTCTTCTCCACAGCTAATATAGATAGGCACATATACACACACAGTCTCATATTATATAAATATTGATAAAGTTATTTTTCAACAATAAATGCAGTTTCTATAAAATTGACATTTTCTGCAAAAAAAAAAAAGAAGGAATTTCCTGCAGTGTTTCCAATATTTTATACAGAAAACTGAAATGAAATATTTCATTTCAGGTTGATTCTTGCCTAAAGTGCCATAGTTCCTCATGGGAATCATAGTTTGGGTTCTTTATGCCCCCATTCTCTTATATGGGCCAGACTTCTGGGCCCAACTACATCTCCTATGATGTACTGTGGTCTCTGCTCTGTCCAAGTCCCATGGTGCACATGGGAATCTCATGTGTACCGTGCATCATTGGAGATGTAGTCTGGCCCAGGAGCTCTGCCAATAAGGAAGGAGGGCATGAAACAAAGAAACTACAAGAGGCGCTGTGACATCTCCGATGCAATTTTGGCTCAGACTATTTGAATATTTCTGAAATAAAATTTTCTGACATGTTGTTCCATGACATATGTTAATATTTCAACTTTTCATCCTAATTTGGGATGAAAAGAAATGTTGAAGTATTAGAATTTCCTGAGGGATGGAAATTACACCATTTGCTCAGCTCTGTTTATATTATATAAATATCTAAAACACACACATACAAAATCAGAGACAATGCAAACTAATGTACAAACAATATTAATTAAATTATTTTGAACTTCAAAAAACATTTGTGCCTCAGTTCTTGGCTGTGGGTCAGGACAGTGCATTCAGAGTGCCTTTAAAACGTTGTGCTCCCTGGATTCTGGATTAGGCATGGTGTAATTTACAGCCAACTTCATGGGACTTTAATTATACCAGCTGTCATTGGTCCCATAATGACACCTGAGGCCCAGAGGCCCCCAGAACATGCCCCCTCCCAGATTAAGTTGTCTGCATAGAGTCGGAGTGGTGAGGGAACTACTTGTGTGGCTCCACCCAAACATGAAAGGACTCTCCCCATGGCAGACTTAGGTCCATTTTGTGCTGGTGGAGTGGAGAAAAACAGCCATGGTACTGGGATGACTGAAAATCAGTGTAAGTTTGGACTGACTTTCGACATTTCTTATGCTGTCTGCAGTAGTTGACAGCCTATCCTTATTACTTAGCATGGAACATTCATATGGATATTGGTCATGGGAACAAAAACAATATACGACATTTACCTTTTCTGGTTATTTTTTATTCAGTTTTATAGAAAACAAAGGTGTGTTCTCTAATGTAAATAACTGCAGAATAGTAATAATATATAAGATTGTTAAATGTACTGTAAAAGACAGTAAACTACATAATGTTATAATTCCATTGAGGAGGTTCTAGTGTGTGAAAAGAAAAGAAAAGAAAAGAAAAGAAAAAGAAGACGTGTACTCTGACTCTGAGTGGTTTCTTAATGTAATTGCTTAATAACATATTTTTGTTATTACTTAGTGCTGATGTGCTTTTACCAAACAATTCTTCTCTTCCCTTAGTCACTGTTTTAAAAGAGACTCGCTGTGTATCAAAACTACAAAAAAAATCATTTCTATAGTTATTGCAATACAATTTTTCCCATAACTATGTTTCATCTAAACCTCTCTTCCCCCGTAAACCTCACTTTACTAATGGGTGGATGAATCAACAGTTAGAGATGGCAGGGGTAAAAAAAAAAGAATAATAAAGGAGGGGTGGGTTTCAGAAGTTTTCCTTGCCAAATTCTGTAAGACAATTTCTTAACAATAGAGCAAAATTTATATAATATGAATTAATGCAATACTCAAGATGAGAATTTAACACACATACAGAGTCATGAAATTCCATAGTTAAGGTTCTATTACATGAGTCTCACACACACACACACACCATAATAAGCAGTGAACTAAAATGCTATTGGAACTCTCCACACACATCTAGAAGGTAAAGACTCATGAGTGAGGTTCCAGCCAGTCATCAGCAGTCCTAGGGCTAGATTCACAATGAGGATTTAGACATCAGTCTGCCCCTTTATACACCCAACTCTAACATTTAAGAGACACTGGTATTCACAAAATCAGTGCCCAGCTGCCACATAACCCTGTAGGTGCATAAATTCCTATGGCGCCTAAGTTTGCATCAGTAAAGTCGTCTAGGCACATAAATTTCTGCCGGTGGGCAGGTGCAAAGCTGCTTAAGTCTTGACACTGCAGAGTGGCTTGGTGCTTATCTTATGCCCTAAACCAGGGGTAGGCAACCTGTGGCACACGAGCTGATTTTCAGTGGCTCTCACACTGCCCGGGTCCTGGCCACCATCCGGGGGGCTCTGCATTTTAATTTCATTCTAAATGAAGCTTCTTAAACATTTTTAAAACCTTATTTACTTTATATACAACAATAGTTTAGTTATATATTATAGACTTATAGAAAGATCTTCTAAAAACGTTAAAATGTATGACTGGCACGCAAAACCTTAAATTAGAGTGAATAAATGAAGACTAGGCACACCACTTCTGACAGGTTGCTGATCCCTGCCCTAA